>NW_020172827.1:652623-722433 GCF_003031525.2 Neophocaena asiaeorientalis asiaeorientalis
GTGTGTGTGTGTGTGTGTGTATATATATATATATATATATATAATAAAGAGAGATTTATTTTAAGGAATTGACTCATCTGATTAGGGAGGATGGCAAGTCCAAAATAAGCAGGGTAGGCTGGCAGGCTGAAGACCCAGGGAAGAGTCAAGGTTGGAGTTCAAGTCCAGAGGCCATGTACTGGTAGAATCCCTCTTGATTGAGGGAAATCCATTTTTGTTCCATTAAGACCTTCAACTGATTGGACCATTCTCTCCCATATTATAGAGAACAATCTGCTTCACTCAAAGTCTACCAATTTAAATGTTTGTCTTATCCAAAAAACACCCTCAGAGAACATCCACAATAATGTTTGACCAAATGTTTGGACACCGTGGCCTAGCCAAGTAATACCTAAAATTAACCATCACACCCTCCTTACACTGCAGATTGGAAACTCTCTCAAGGTGATTATCTGGGGCAGCTCTAGGGTTCACCTAATTTGGTTTTCATTTCTCAGGATGGGATCACTGTCCTTTGTTGCTTGATGTTCAATGTCTTATTTTAAATATTTTCTCTTTTCTAAAAATTACTTCACGTGGCAGGGGCGGTAAATCCAGTTCCTTTTATTCCATCTTGTCTGGAAGCAGAAGTCTTCTATTTATCTTTCTATGGTTATATTTTCTCTCTGAATCTCATTTTGGAATTTTATTTCTGTTGCTATTTCTCCACGTTCTTTAGTCTTTTCTCCTGCAATATGTATTCTGTTGTTAATCCCATCCAATTAGTTTTCATTTCAGATATTATAGTTTTTGTTTCTGGAAGTTCAATTGATGTTTTTTTTAAACCATATTCCATGTCTTAACCTAAATTTTCAATATCTCTCTAGTTTCTTGAACATGTAAAAAACCAGAACATATAAAATTTGTTTTATGACTTGTCTACTCATTACATCATCTGTATCACTTCTTGGTCAGTTTCAAATGGATTTATTTATCCACACTATGGGTTATATTTCCCTGCTTCTTTGAATGTCAGGTAACTTTTGATTGGATGCCAGACATTGTGAATGTTACTTTTTTTTTTTTTTTGCGGTACGCAGGCCTCTCACTGTTGTGGCCTCTCCTGTTGCGGAGCACAGGCTCCAGACACTCAGGCTCAGCAGCCATGGCTCACAGGTGCAGCCGCTCCGTGGCATGTGGGATCTTCCCGGACCGGGGCACGAACCCGTGTCCCCTGCATCGGCAGGCTGACTCTCAACTACTGTGCCACCAGAAAAGCCCGAATGTTACTTTTTGTGTGATAGATGTTTTTGTGCTCCTAAACGTCTTCTTGAACTTTGTTTTGCAAAGCAGTTATATTACCTGGAAATTATTTAATCCTTTTGGACTTTGCTTTTAAGCTTTCTTTGGTGGGATCAAAAATGTGTTTAGCCTAACTTTATCCCTTTACAAGGGTAAACTCTTATGAGTACTCTACCTGATGGCCCATCAGTTATGAGATTTTCTAATTTAGCTGGTGAGAACAGGAAATATTCTTGGCTCTGTTTAAAGTTAAGTAATTGGTCCTTCTAATCCTTCAGGTGGTTCTTTCTCTGGCCTCTGCTACTTTCCTTAAACATAGTTGCTGATCTGTACTAAGCTAAAGATTCAAGGAGGGCTGTCTGCAGATTTCAGTTGTTCTGTCCCTATATAGCTCTCTCTTCTTCAAGATCCTTCCCTGAAAACTCTCACTGCCTTAACCTAACTGTACTTCCGGTTCCATTTTCTCAACTCAGATAGGCTGCCAGTTTTGTCTGGGTTCCATCTCCCTGTTCTGTGCTCTGGATACTCTTTCCAGGCAGTAATCTGGGAAGATCATAGGGCTTATATCGTTTGGTTCCTGTTTCTGAGGTTTTCTTGTCTTGTGTTGACTCATAGCTAATTTCTTAAAACACTTTGTTTTATATATTTTGTGTGGTATTTGTTTCAAGGAGAGGGTAAATCCAATCCCTGTTTGTCTAGAATAATAATCCTCACAATGCTATCTTGACCAGATGGCAGGGAGATATTGAATATGCTGAAAACTGTTGAATTGAAACATAAACACTGAAGCCAGGTATTAAAGATCATAGACTTGAGAAAGGCACAGATCCATGGAAGAAGAGTAAGGGGACTCAAGGAGCTGCATAGTCTCTTCCTACTTTGGAATGTGGTCTCTGGTGAGAACTGAGTCAACTGTTGAACTATCTAATCCAATTACTAAGGTCAACTCTTAGCCATGCCAAAGTTCTTTTTCACAAGATTGTATTGCTCCTCTGGCCCTCTTAGGAAGCTCTGAGAACCCATGAACTACGCAGCTCCACATGATAGAGTACTAGAAAAACCACAGTGACAGACAATGTGGTCTAGTCTGGAGCACTCAGAGATACATGGCTTGAAAAGCCATCAGTCAAAACTGATTTAGCTCCAGGAACTGAAAACCAAAATGTTTACTAGTCTCATAGGGCTGTTGTAATCAACCACTACAAACTTGATAATTACTACAAACAGAAATTTATTCTCTCATAGTTCTGGAGGTTAGAAGTCCAAAATGAAGGTGCTAGGAAGGCCATGCTCCCTCTGAAGTTCTTCCTTGTCTCTTCTAGCTCCTGGTAGGTCATGACATTCATTGGCTTGTGGCAGCATAACTCCAATCTCTGCCTCTGTCTTCACATGGCCTTCTTCCCAGTGAGCTGGTTGTTAATACACATTCTGAATGCCTCACATTGCTGCAGACTTGAAAATTCTGCCCCACCCCCTCCTACACTTTTCTTAGTTCTCCTGATTCCTTCTCTCTGCCACACACCCAAGAAATCTTATGAATTGGTTGTTTAGGGTAGTAGTTATGAGCATAAACTCTAGATGCAGACTGTCTAAGCTCAACCATAGCTCGACTATAAAATATTTGTGTAACCTTGAGTAAGGTTTAAAACATTTTTGTCTCAAATTCTCTTCTGGAAAATGAAGACAATAATAGTACACCTACCTCAAATGGTTACTCTGTGGGTTTACTGAGCTAATATATACATCAAATACTTAGAGCAGTGCTAGGCATATAGTAAATATCATACAAATGTTAGTTGTTATTTTTGGAAAAGATCACTAGGATTCTATTTCAGCAGACTGAGACTATCATAGAGGCTGATTCAGATTGTTTCCTGTCTCTGAAATTCCCCTGTCCTTTCTTGCTTGATAGCAAATGATTTGAAAATCATTGTTTCATTTATTTTGTATGTTATTTTATATGTTTCAAGGAGAAGGCTAAACTTAGTCCCTGTAACTTCAAGTTGTCTGAAAGCAGAAATCTCACTGTGCTATCTTAACTAAAAGTCAGGAAAGAAAGTTAATCCTTATAAGAAGCTGGATTTCTGTAGTACATAGAAACAGAAAGTTAAACAGAATGGGGTTCTAAACTTCTGAAAAATTTCTTTGTAAACTTGCCTGGATTCCATTTTTAATTTGCTTTCAGCCAAAGTGCCAGTGAATTATGGCAGTAGTAAATGTATGTAGATATCAGAGCTCACATCTCATAAACTTTCTCTTCATGCTGATCTGATATTACATCACAGGAACAATGAAAAATATTATCTCTAGCACCATTTTCTCTGTAGGTGCCATCACATTATTCATTCATTCATTTATTTTGGAATAAAGTTGTTATAAGGAAAGTAGTGGGAAGTGGCTTGGTCCTGGATATATTTGGGGCATATTTATTTTTGACATGACATCCTGAAGAATTAAATGTAGAGTATGAAGGGAAAAGAGCAATCAAGGATAATGACTGGGTTTTGTGCCTAACGAAATGAGTAGAAAATGCTGTCATTTACTAAGATGAGGAACACTAGATGAGGAGTAGATTAGTAAGATGAGGCTGATAGGAAAGCAAGAGCTGTGTTTTGACTATGTTATGTTTCAGATACCTATTAGTCATCCAAGAGGAGATGCCAAATACAGTTAAGTCCCCTACATATATGAATGAGTTCCATTCTGAGAGCGCATTCTTAAGTCCGATTTGTTGGTTAAGTCCAACAAAGTTCACCTAGGTACCCAACTAACACAATCGGCTATATAGTACCGTACTGTAAAAGATTTATAATACTTTTCACACAAATAATACATAGAAAACAAAAAAAATAAAATATTTTTAATCTTACAGTACCTTGAAAAGTACAGTAGTACGGTACAACAGCTGGCATACAGGGGCTGGCATGGAGTGAACAGGCAAGAAGAGTTACTGACTGGAGGAGGGAGAGGAGGTGGGAGATGTTAGAGCTGAAGGATCATGGAGGGTAAGCTGCAGTTTCACTCACACCTGACGATGGCATGCACAGGTTCTGGCTCCTTGCTGGATTCAATTCTATCTACCCTTTTGAAAAATGATCCAGTGATGTCTGGGTAGTAGATCTTTTCTTCTCATCATAGGTAACACGGTGGCACTGGATTGCATTCTGAACGGCTGCTGCAAACTTCGTGTACCGTTCTATGTTCAGGCCCTGTGCCTCAAACACTAGCAGTGCCTACTCAAATAAAGAAAATCTTCTTGCCATTTCCAGTGTCATGAATCTCTTCAGTTCTTCAGTTACTTCTTCTTCCTCTTGTTTTTCTTCATCCTTTCTCTGGGCCTCCAATTCTATCATCAGGTCTTCAACACACGTTTGCATCTTCGAAAGTTCCCAACTTGAAGGTTTGTATGTAAGGGACTTACTATAAGCATTTGGATTTACAAACTCAACATAGAGGTCCAGGCTGGAGATATGGTTTTGGGAATCTCAAATTATATATATATATATATACATACATACATATATATTATTTATAATTATATATATTTATAATTATAATGTATAATTATACATATAATATATATAATATTCATAGCACTCAGGAAGATCATCTGAGGAGAAAATGTAGAAGGCCAAGGGCAGATCCTTCAGATCTTTGGAGTGCTACAACATTTAAGGATGTTGCAGAGAAGGAGATGCCAATTAAGGGATTGAGGAGAAGGTCAGGAGAAAATTGGATAAATGCCATTTCCTTGGATGTTTAGAGAAGAAGGTATTACAAGAAGGAGGGTGTGATCAATTGAGTCAAATGCTGGAGAGAATTTGAATGAGATGAGCACAGCAAACTGACTATTGTGTTCTGGTAAGATGGAAGTTATTGGTGACCTTGAAGAGTCCTATTTCAGGACTCAGGGATGGGACAAAAGCACAATGGGAGTGGTTGAGAAGGAGATAGAATTTGAGGAAAAAGAGTCAGTGGGTATGTACAACTCTTTTGAAGTATTTTCTTATGAATAGGAGCAAAAAAATGAGATGAAAGCTGCTGGGGAAGTCAGGGTCAAGGAGAGTTTGTTTTTCTTTCCTCAGATAGGTGATATTAAACCATGATGCTAAGGTTTATTAAGGTTTATTTTTTCTTTAGATCTGTCTCCTAAAGTAATGGAAATAAAAGGAAAAATAAACAATAGGGACCTAATTAAACTTAAAAGCTTTTGCACAGCAGAGAAAACCATAAACAAAATGAAAAGACAACCTATGGAATGGGAGAAAAATATTTGCAAATGATGTGACTGATAAGGGATTAATTTCTAAAATATACAACAGCTTGTACAGCTCAATATTAAAAAAAAAATAAAACCTCAATCAAAAAAAATGGGCAGAAGTAAACCCATACTAAATAGGCATTTCTTCAAAGAAGACATACAGATGGCCAACAGGCACATAAAAAGATGCTCAACATTACTAATTATTAGATAAATGCAAATCAAAACTACAATGAGGTATCACTTAGCACCAGTTAGAAAGGCCATCATCAAAACATCTAGAAATAATAAATGCTGGAGAGGGTGTGGAGAAGAGGGAACCTTCCTACACTTCTGGTGGGAATGTAAATTGATACAGCTGCTATGGAGAACAGTATGGAGGTTCCTTAAAAAACTAAAAATAAAGTTACCATCTGATCCTGCAATCCCACTCCTAGGCATATATCTGGAAAAGATGAAAACTCTAATTAGGAAAAATACAGTCACCCAATGTTCATTGCAGCAGTATTTATAATAGCCGAGACATGGAAGCAGCTAAATGTCCATTGACAGATTAATGGATAAAGAAGATGTGGGGTATATATATATATATACAATGGAATATTATTCAGCCATAAGAAAGAATGAAATAGTGCCACTTGCAGCAACATAGGTGGACCTAGAGCTTATCATACTAAGTGAAGTAAGTCAGACAGAGAAAGACAAATATCATATAATATCACTTATATGTAGAATCTAAAAAAAAAATGATACAAATGAGCATATTTACCAAATAGAAATAGACTCAGAGACAAAGAAAACAAACTTCTGGTTACCAAAGGGGAAAGGAGGAGAGGGATAAGTTAGGCATTTGGGATTAACAGATACACACTACTATATATGTACTACTCTATATCTACCACTACTACTACACACTACTATATACAATAGATTGAAAAGTACCCACTGTATAGCACAGGGAACTGTATTCAATATATGGCAAGAACCTATACTGGAAAAGAATCTGAAAAAGAATATATATATATATATATATATATATATTCTTTTTCAGATTCTTTTCCAGTATTGTAAATCAACCATCCTTCAATTTTAAAAAAGGCAAAGAGTTTAAGGTTGACAGAAAGCGAGTGATCATGGTGTCACACTATGAAATCCATGCTGAGTAAGTTGGGTAATAAGGATGTAAGGAGGAATAATTAATTTATGATGGCCAGCCTAACTTTGCTCTAGCCCCACTACCCTTTTGGAGAATGCGCGGAGACAATCTGCCTTCGCTTGGCCTCCCAGGAACAGGCGGCTTGCTTCCATTCCATCTTCGCTCCATCAGCTTGTGTTCCTTGAACCTGCTCTGTGGCAGGTGCTGTGCTTGAGACCAAAAGAGGAGGAATTTAAACATTAAAAGGACACTTTGCTTGTAGTTAAGTTTCAAAGTTTTACTCCTAAGAAGACCTGACTTTCTAGGCTGCTACACACGTGTCCCGTTTGTACTGTGCCTGTGCTTTGCTCCTGGTGAGGGGACACATCACACAAGGGAGGACGCATCCTTCCAACTCAGGTCAATGACCTCAGAACCCACATGACCACCATGTCAGGAGGACTCCCAAAGGGAGAAGGTGTGGAGTAAAAACTATCTAGTAAAGCCCAGAAGTTAGAAGACACGGTCTCCAGTCCTGAATGAGCTTCTGGCTGGTGGTGTCACATCTGGTCCTCAGCCCCCTCACCTGTAAATAACAGTGAATAGGAGATGGCATTTAGGCCAATTCTACAAATAGGTGGTACCATGTATCCTGCAGCACCTCTGCCGTCTTAAAACGATTTTCCACATGAGCCTCCATTGCTGGCAAAAATGTCTAATATTTAGCTTAAGTTTTCAAAAGCTTTCTCAAAGAGTGAAGGACTTAATCTGTTGTGATCTGGGAAGTTAATTTTTACCCCATCACAGGAATTCATTTACAGTAAGTCCCCTACATATGAACCTTCAAGTTGCGGACTTTTAAAGATATGTTCACATGTCCACTCATGTAAGTTAGTTCATGGGTCTGGTGTACAGTGTCACACGTATGCATCCTCTACAAGTGGTTGGTGGTTGTGCTTTTGTGTACTTTACTGTATGGGGTACAGTAGTACAGTATCTTTATTTCAAGCCCAGGATGTCCGGAAGTAAGCATAAAAGTAGTGGTGATGTAGCTGGTACTGTTAAGAAGGACCAAGCAATACGATGGAAACAAAAGTGAAAATAATTCAGAGAGTGAATTGAGGGGAAGAGATGGAATTGGACTCCCAGAGAAAGGATGAAGAAAGACAAGAGGAAGAAGTAAGTGGAGAACTGAAGAGATTCATGAAACAGGAAATGGCAAGGGGATTTTCTTTATTTGAGTAGGCACTGCTAGTTTTTGAGGCACAGGACCTGAATGTAGAATGGTACACGAAGGTTGCAGCAGCAGTTCAGAATGCAATCCAGTGCCACCGTGTCATCTATGTTAAGAAAAAAAGATCTACTACCCAGACGTCACTGGATCGTTTTTTTTCAAGAGGGATGGAACTGATGGAACTGATGGACCTGAATCCAGTAAGGAATCAGAACATGTGCCAGCAACGTCAAGTGTGAGTGAAATTGCAGCTTGCCCTCTCTCTCCTATTGCTGACGAGCCTTCAGCTCTACCATCTCTCACCCCCTCTCCCTCCTCCAGTCAGTAACTCTTCTTGCCTGTTCACTCAATGCCAGCCCCTGTATGCCACCTCTTGTACCGTATTACTGTACCTTTCAAGGTACTGTACTGTAAGATTAAAAATGTTTTCTTTATTCTTTGTGTTTGTTTTTATGTATTATTTGTGTGAAAAGTATTATAAATCTATTACAGTACAGTACTATATAGCCGACTGTGTTAGTTGGGTACCTAGGCTAACTTTGTTGGACTTACGAACGTGCTCTTGGAATGGAACTCGTTCATATGTAGGGGCTTACTGTATTTGATGAAAATCTCTTGCATTCACTTCTACCTGGAAGAATACAGGATACTGAGGCCAGAAATTCCTTGGCTACATAGACCTCATGTTGATGAAGGGAAATATTCTGTCATTATTGGGAACTGTTGAGAAGGAGTGTGTGTGTGTGTGTGTGTGTGTGTGTGTGTGTGTGTTGGATGAGATGAACACATAAAAATGGGCGAAGAAGACTGACTACTCAGAGACTCGGCATTAAAAATATGGAGGGGACCTTAGAGATATTATAACTCACTATCAGTGTGAGAAAACTAAGGTCCAGAGGAGGAAGAATGGCTCCAACCTCCCTCATCTTTGGAGCAATAGAGCCAGGCAAGGGGGCACGCTGTTCAGGGTCCTAGTCCAGTGCGCTCTGTATACTTTCTTATTCTTTTACAAATAGCTATATATCTCTCCTCTCCAATTATTCCAATTGCATCATTATATCTCCAATTCACAATTCTGCATCAAGCAGGGTAGTTATGTGTTAATATGCATTGACAAAGGGGTGAAAAGATCTATTTTGGTCCTACAAGTGCAGCAGGTGACAGTTTCTGGATGTGAGGTTAAAAATAATATAATCTCTGTGACCTTTGGGAAGACAGACACTCATACTTCCCTGAGCTGCTTTGTCACTAAGCACCAAATCATGTATTCTAACAGGTCTTTTTCACCTGAACCCATGATGTGTACTCCTGCTAAAGACGGAGGTCCAGACCCTCAGAAGAAAGGGTTTTCTACTCCCTTGAAGTCTCAGTTAATGTTTACGGCTGCACAAGTCCTAGGAATATTCTTGTCTTCCCACAGGTGTCCCTTCCCTTATTTCCGGTAACCTACCATCCCTCCTTCCCTCCCTGCCTCTCTTCCTTCCACCCTTCCCCCCTCCCTTCCCTCCTCCCTCCCTTCCTTCCTTCCTTCCTTTTGGCCAGGAGGTGGCTCTATAATACATGCTGGGATCAGATATCAAGGAGCACCCAGCAATAAAGCTCCTGAAAAATCTATGATCAATACTAGTTAGGAAAGGAAAACAGATGTTCTCCTTTTGCTTATGTAGATGAGATACTTGAATGTTCACTAACATACGTATGCAAATGCAGAATGGATTTCCAAAACTCATAGTTCCAAAGGACTCTAGAAAACAAAAGTCCCAATTTACCACCAGCATGGACGTATGGATCAGGGGAAGCACTGCTGATTTTTCGATCAAAAGAGAGGGTCAGATTTCAAGCACAACATTACACAGCTCTAAATAGGATAAACGTAGAGCAGAGAAAATGTGTAGTGGAGATGAGGTGCTCAAGGAGGCCTTGCTGACTGATATTCAGGGGCAACAAGGAGGAGGGAGACCTGATGGGAAGTATTGAAAGATAAACTGAGGCATATTAAACATTTTAAGAGTTCATGTGAGCAAAAATCGATTAGAATTGGGTAGCAGCCAATCTAGCAGACAGAAAGGAGCTCCAAGAAGCTTCACAAAATGAAAGACTTTTATAGGCAGAAGAGAAGGGGAATAGGAAGTTATCCTAGGCGAGAAAGCAGTTGGTTATTGTAAAGATTTTTTCCTTTAGGGGATGACGGGGGTCTATTAGGCAGTTTACCTAAGTGTTTATCAGACAACTCCTGATTGACTGGATTAGGAGTCTATTTCTGGGAGACTCAAACTGTAATTGTCTTGGTTTGATGACCTGGGGCTTGGCATAAGCGACTCCATTTAGGCCTGCTGTTTTTAACAGAAGTCGCAGCCAGAAACAAAGGCAGGAGGACCAGCATCCACAGGGAAGGGGAAAAGGAAATTGTTTTGGACAGATGGAATCAGTACTTCCTGACATCGCTGATGCTTCATGAAGAATAGCTTCAGATAGGAATCCCCACTCTCTCTGCCTCTCCCCACCCCTCTGTATACACATACTTGGAAAGTCTAAGTAATGTTCATAGGTCTTAAACTCATGGAATGTTGGAGCAGGAAAGGTCATAGCATCATTTGATTGGACCCCTCTCATTTTCTGGATGGGAGCACTGAGGCCAGCAGAGATTTTCCACCTTGCCCTGACCTTAGTTTTAAGGTGAGATGGGCTTTTAGGACCATGAACACTTTGAATTAGGTAGCAGCAACCTCCTGCCCACGATAATTTCCTGAGCCCAAGAAATCCTAACCCAACTGCAGCATGCATGGGAGATGAAGCTGTGTGTTAGATCTTTATCTCCTGAATGCTGCCCAGGACATTCAGGTGAGGCTCCAACCTTGTGAGAGGAGCCAGAACTCATAATCAGGTGGCTAGTTCCTGGGTGGTGTGTGTTGACTCAGTTCAACCTGTCTATATCTTATGCTCCTTAAAGGGGCAGATTTGTCCTATGTCCCCAGGAAGTGCATTCCATCCACCATGGCCTCATGGTCTCTCTCTCACTGACCTTCTTTAGCCCAAATACCAACAGTTTCTAAAACCAGTCTCTGCACCTACTTCAACAGAATCCCTTGAGAGGAAGCTTTATCAAAAACTAGTTCATGGGGCTTCCCTGGTGGCGCAGTGGTTGAGAGTCCGCCTGCCGATGCAGGGGACGCGGGTTCGTGCCCCGGTCTGGGAGGATACCACATGCCGCGGAGCAGCTGGGCCCGTGAGCCATGGCCGCTGAGCCTGCGCGTCAGGAGCCTGTGCTCCACGACAGGAGAGGCCACAGCAGGGAAAGGCCCGCGTACCACAAAAAAAAAAAAAAAAACTAGCTCATAGACCCACTCCAGCAGATTCTGCCTCAGTAGGACCAAGTTGGAGTGGAGCTCAAGGCTATGCATTTTTCTAAAATGTCCATACGTAATACTGACGTGAGCCGAATTCTAGATATCAATGTTTTCTACAACTAATGAACATAAAAATCAATTTTTTGGTCTATTTACTTAATGCCAGGTTCTCTATGACTATTATCTCATGTTATCCCCCCGCCCCCAATAATCCCAAGAGAAGGGTGCCATTATATTTTGACCAGGAACTTTCCCAAGGTCACAAAGTTATTGAGTGGCAGGACTAGGCTGGAATCCCCTCACCATTATGTTCACTATTTGACATTGAGCCAATTAGCAAATCTCTCTGAGCTTATGTGTTTCCTCTGGAAAATGAAGATAGGAATTATGCCTATTCCATGGGGGTTTTCCACCTGATGAATAAGTGCTTAGGACATTGTGTAACCTACAGAAAGCATTCATTCCTCATGTGGTGGTATTATTTTGGATCACTGGGGAACCTGATTACCTCAATGAACATGTTTAAGAAAGGAGGTTTACGGTGTAAACTATTGATATTACAAAGTATATGCTGTCTGGTTTCCTAAGGAGTTCTTTACTATCAAAATTCTACTGTTTACACTAACAAAGCCCTTTCACTTAATATTTGTCAATTGCTCTTCAAGATCCTTAAGAGGCATTACTCTTTTCTACGTTTGGGAAAAAAAAAAAAAAAGATAGAAACTGGAGACCCTACATAACTGCTCTAAATTTGTTTTCTTCATAGGCCACTCTGATTTATCAGAGGTTCTAAATTTATAAGCCCATGAATATATATATATATATAGAGAGAGAGAGAGAGAGAGTTATATCAAAATCCAAGATGCTATTTATCTTTGTTTAAAGCAAAACAATTTGTCCTCTACCCTGCCTCTCTGCCCCCTCACTCCACTTAGCGTCCTCTAGAAAATACTTAGGAATTGGTCAGGGCGCCTGAAGAAGGCTCCCTTGGGAAAGGGGTTCCTGTTTGGCTGTTTAAGTAACTTTGGAATTTTCATTTTATCCTAAGGTCAATTTGCTCACCCTAAGAATGACACATCTTTGATAAAATGTGCTGGTGTAAGATAGATAGTTGTTTTGGTCAGACAGGAATGAGGCATTAAAGATGGAAGATACAGTACAAAACAGATCGTTTCATTCACCCAGCCCTGACAGTGGACCCCCAGAATGATCTGTCTCCTCCGGGCCACTTCTTGCCTTTCCTTGGGAAAGTCCCTTATCATAGTCGATTTCTCCTTGTCTGTCATTCTGTTGTCCAGTCTAAGAGGTTTCTTTCTGAATTTTATCCCAGTTCCCTCAATATTTTGTTCCATTTCTCTTTTCCCAGACTAATTTAAGGACATTGCATTTTACATTTTGCAGTCTTTCATTAATCTTCCATAAATGTTGATATATTCCTCCTTTAATTCCTCCTAAACTTTATAGATCTTTCAGAAATGTGGCCCACTTAATTTTAGTGGTAAAATATACTCTTTAGCAAAAGGTATTTTAGTCTTTTGCATTTGGCAGTAAGAAATGTTTTCTTAATGGTCAAGCCTAAAAGCTGAATCAGTGTAAGTTATACTCCACCACTAAGGCCACTGTCTCAGATCTTTGCTTTTCAGGGTGCACGGTTTCAGGGGCTCTGTGGAGACAAACAGGCTGATCTTTCTTGGAGGATGAGGGACTGCAGGAAGGAAAAAAGAAAAGAATACGGGAAGCCTTGCAATATTCTCTCTGTCAAGAGCACATGGAACATTCTGCCTTCCTGTACCTCAAACTCTTCTCAGCTATAAGAATCTATCTAACCAGTAAATTAGTATTAAAAGAATCAGAACTATGGCACCTTTTTAATAAAGCTTAATTTATATGGATGTCTGGTTTAACTCAGTCAGCTCTTTTCCTCTCTTGATCTCTATGTCTGCACCTCCCCTATGCTTTCCTTTGTCTTCTTAGTTGTTTGGTTGATTTCCACCCGCTGTGGGTTAACCCACTCCCTTGGACTTCTAATTGCCAAATGTTCCTGTCTCCCAGACCAGGAGTCCCAGAGTTCTCCTTCTAGGGCAAGAGCTGGATGCCCTGCCTGAGTCCTGTGGAGAAGTTCACAGTTGTGTTGCCAGTATCTGCCGACAGATCCATGAATGTTTTCATCCTTGTGGTTTCACTGTACAAAAGATTCTCACTCAAATGTAAATTTGTATTTCCTCTCTGAAACCAATATTTATTTATTTATTTATTTTGCGGTACACGGACCTCTCACTGTTGTGGCCTCTCCCATTGCGGAGCACAGGCTCCGGATGCGCAGGCTCAGTGGCCATGGCTCACGGGCCCAGCCGCTCCGCAGCACGTGGGATCTTCCCAGACCTGGGCACGAACCCGTGTCCCCTGCATCAGCAGGCGGACTCTCAACCACTGCACCACCAGGGAAGCCTGAAACCAATATTTTTTTCTTTGCCTTTTTTATTCCAAGATTTAGGCTATTCTAAAATTGCATTTCACTCCTGTGCCTGGTTGCCCAGTCTTTGTAACAGGGTTCTTTTGTATAAGTTGTATTTTCTGCACATTGCCTCTGAGTTTATTCTTTACACTGAATTACTATACCTTGATATGCAATCCACAGGGCTTTTCTTTTGAGACTTCTAAAACATTTTCAACATGGGATTTCCATGATATTAATTTTTTTTATTATGAAATACATCATCCACAGAGAAGAGTCTATATAACATATATTTAGAATTTAAAGAAAAATATTGACATGAACTCATGTGTACCCATCAGACTGCGTACAAAAGAGAACAATACCAGTACCTCTTAACATCCTGTGTGCCCAGATAATAATCCCTCTCTCCCTGCTTGGTTTCACCATGGGCTGGTTTTGGTCTTAATCACTTGTGTTATTGTTGCTTTCACACATGTATGTCTCCCTACACAATATATTATTTACTTCTTCTGTTTTTTACTATTTATATAAGTGAAATCAGACTGCATACATTTTGCAATTTTGAATGTTTTGCTCAATCCTGTATTTTTGAGATTCATCTACACTTTTACATAGAGCTATAATCATTCATTTTACTGCATGGTATTCCCTGTTTTTCATATAACACAATTTGTTTACCCTTTTTACTGTTGAGCATGTGTGTTGTTCTCAGTTTTTTGCCATTGTGAGCATTGCTTTTCTGAACATCCTTGTATATCTCCTGGAGTAGAATTGATGGGTGATAGGGTCTACACATCTTCAACTTTCCAAGGGGTTTATTACCAAATTATTTTCCAAAGTAGTTGGATCAACTTATCCTCCAATTAGCAGAGTATAAAACTTCTTGGGCTTCCCTGGTGGCGCAGTGGTTGGGGGTCCGCCTGCCGGTGCAGGGGGCGCGGGTTCGTGCCCCAGTCTGGGACGATCCCGCGTGCCGCGGAGCGGCTGGGCCCGTGAGCCATGGCCACTGAGCCTGCGCGTCCGGGGCCTGTGCTCCGCAGCGGGAGAGGCCGCGGCAGTGGGAGGCCCGAGTATCGCAAAAAAACCAAAAAACAAAAAAACTTCTCATTGCACATTCGTGCCAACTTCAGGTATTGTATAACATTTCAATTTTTGCTAATCTGTTGACTGTATAGTTGTATATCACTGGGATTTTAATTTACAGTTCACTGATTACTGATAAAATTAGGAACTTTTCATATGATGTTTCCTCTTCTGGAAAATGCATGTTCATGACTTTTGCCAAATTTCCTATTGGGATTTTGGTTTTTTCTTTTTGAAATGTAGAGTTTTTCTCTTTTTTTTTCTGAATACAAATCCTTTATTATAAGTGCTGCAAATATTTTTTCCTAGCTTGTGTCTTGCCTCTTTAACTTTCTTTATGGTATCTTTTGTTGAAAATAAGTTCTAATTTTAATATAGTTGAATCTATCAGTTTCTTTCTTTATGATTTTTACTTTTGAGTCTAATTTAAGAAATGTTTTCTATCTTGAAATCACAAAAGTCTTTCCTTACATTTTATTCTAAAAGTTATGTCTTGCCTTTTACATATAGGTCATAATTCTAGCTGCAACTGATATTTGCAAATAGTGGGAAATACTGTTTTTTTCCACATGGCTAACTAGTGATCTCCACATTACTTATTCTATAGACTTTATTCACTGATTTGCAAAGTCAGTTCTGTCACATACTAAGTTTGTGGATCTCCATTTGATTGCATTTGTCTGTTTATCTTACCCTATCCCAAAACTACATTGCTTTTACCAGACTTTAGTATAATTCTTGCTTACAGCCAGATTCACAATCTTGTCCTTCTTCTGCATTAATGTATTGACTATTCTTGAATTTTTGTTCTTAGGTATAAATGTTAGAATCAGTTTGACACAAAAATACCTGTACAATTTTCTTTGGAACTGAATTGAATGCAAAAAATAATTTGGGAGAGAATTGACATCCATGAGTGGATAAGATGTATCTTTCCATTTACTTAAGCTTTATTTAATGTACTTCAATAATACTTTGTAATTTTCTCCATAAAGGTTTGGTCTTCATATCTTTTGATGCATTTGCTCCTTGAATTTTTAATCATCATAAATAGCACACACACACACACACACACACACACACACACACACACACAATGTTTTCTAATGCTTTCATATTCTTTCTAGCCATGCAATTGACTTTTATAGATTGGCCTTCTTGCTGGAAACACTGCTAAATTATTTTATTAATTCTAACATTAACCTCTATTTCTTTTTGTTTTGGTTTTCCATATAGACACTCATATCATCTGAAAATAATGATAGTTCAGCTGCTTTTTTCCAATCCTTGTATTTATTTTATTATTTTTTTTTTTTGGTAGTCAAATTGTGCTGTCTAGGTTCCAATACTATGTTGACTAGAAGTGGTGACAGTAGGCTTTTTAAAACTTATTCATAATTTGAAAGAGAATGCTTTTAATATTCTCTGTGAAATATGGAGTTGCTATAGTTTTTGGCACATACCTTTTACCAGATGAAGGAAATCACATCTATTCCAAGTTTTCTAAGATTCTATTTTTAAAAATCATGAATATCAGCTAAATTTTATCAAATTAGTTTTCTGTATTTATTGAAATAACTATTTTTTATTTTATTCTTTGAATATGGTGAATCACATTAGTGCATTTTCTTATACTGAAACTGTGTTGCATTCTTGGAATAAACCTAATTTGTTAATGATGTGTCATCTTTTTATACATTGCTGAATTTAGTTTTCTGATATTGTATTCAATAATTTTTCATCAAAATTTGTGAATGAAATTGGCCTGTGATTTTTTTACATATTCATAATTTTTTTGTCTCATTTTGAATTTGTAACTAGATTATTCCTATGGAATTAATTAGATATTATTTCCTCTTTTTATAGTGTTTGAAGGAATGTGTGAAAAACTGTGTGAATTTACCAATTTCTTAAATATTTGGTAGAACTCATCTATAAAGCCATCTGGACCACCAGATGTGTTTTTGATGAGTAGATTTTTAATTGGTTATTCATTTTAATTAACGGTTATAGATAGGAGTGAGAGGTAGAATGTTTTACTAGTGGTTTGGATCAGGCACTGAACTAGTCAGGATAGATGCCAACAAATAGCCCTGAAACTGGATCCGAAGGCCTACTGGACCCAGAATTAACCTTCAGTTGATGGATTATAGAGAGGTTTAAGGGGGCCTAAGGGAGGAGCAAAAATGGTCCAGTTAGTACTTGGGTATCAAGGTATGAGCTTTAAAAGCTAGGGTGTAGATGTTTCAATATTTAACAATGTATATGATGCATTATATTAAAACAATGTGTGCTAAATTACTAAAAGAAGATTTTTCTAAATTGACTTTTGGGGATAATTCCTATTTTATAATATAATTTCTAACAATTAGGCTAATTTATTGGTATAAAATTATCATAATATTTATTTAATCTTTTGTTCATCTCTGATACTATTCCTCTTTTATTCCTAACATTGTGCTTGGGAACTTCTCTTTCTGTCTCTGTCTTTCCCATGTTCTTTCTCTGTAATCACTTTTTGCAAATTGTCAGTTTATTAGACTTTACAAGGAATCAATTTTTTTTATTTTTTGATCCTTTCTATTGTATGTTTGCTTCTTATTTCATTAATTTCAGCTCTTATCTTTTTATCCTACTTTCTTCTTTTTTGTGTTTGTACTCTTTTTCTAAATTCTTAAGTTTGACACATTAGTTTTAAGTCTTTATTTTTTAATTATAACCATTAATTTAAATTTCCTTCCATGTCCTGCTGTTCCAGCATTTTCCAAATTTGACATATGCCTTTTTTATTGGTGTTAAGTCCAAAGATTTTCTGAACTGAGATGGTATCTCCAGATATTTAGTCTACCATCTTGCTGGAATTCAAGTCATCACTTGTCCTTTTCAACCTCTCTATAAGGACCAGGTCAGGAGTGATTATTTAGTCTTCTAATTAGAAATTGTTGGAATTGAATTTTTAAATCAAAGAGGATCCTTTGTTTCTCATTATACTTGCCAAAATGTCAGAAATGAAATAATTAAATAAAGGCACAGCTCCTTTTGACAATCTGTTAAAAATAAACAGGACGATTAATTTTTCTCTCTGTATTTCTTCTTTGACCCTTCCCCCCATATATTTTCCTCCAGATTTATTGAAATATTATTGACATACAACATATATAAGTTTAACATGCACAGTGTCATTATTTGATACACATATATATTGTAAAATGATTACCACAAGGCTAGTTGACACTTCCATTCTCTCACATAATTACCTTTGTTGTTGTGGTGGTGATAGCATTTAAGATCTGCTCTGTTAACTTTCAAGTATATAATACAGTATTGTTAATTATAGTCACCATGCTGTATGTTAGATTCCTAGAATTTATTCATCTTATACCTGGAAGTTTGTATCCTTTGAGCAACATCTTCTCATTTCCCCCACACTCCTGCCCCTGGGAGCCATCAATCTACTCCCTATTTCTATGAGTTAGGCTTTTTGAGATTCCACATATAAGTGAAAACATACAGTGTTTGTCTTTCCCTGTCTGACTTATTTCACTTAACATAATGCCCTCAAATTCCATACATGTTGTGCAAAAGGCAGGAATTTTTTTCTTATGGTTGAGTAATATTCCATTGTAGATATATACCAGGTAAGAGAGAGAGAAAAATTAATTGATTCACTGAAAATAGAGACAGAGGCATCAAGACAGCCTTTATGAACACACAGGCACCAGGTGCACGACCCCCTTCCACACACACACACATAGACACACATACTCACATTCACATAGAAGACACAAGAGACACAGGCAGTGAGCTATGGTGGGGTGTGGAGATGAGAAAATAGGTATAAAGAGAAAGGAGAGAGAAGGAAAGAAAGGGAAAAAAGCAGATTCACACAGGAAGTAAACAACAGAATAAGAAATACCCAGAGGGTGAAAAAATAGAAAAATACAGAAACAGATTGAAGGATAGAAAAACACACAAATATGCAAAGGCACAGTTATAGACACACACACAAGAAGAAAGAGAAAGCCATTGTGAGAGGGTGTAAAATTCAGAAAGAGACAAAGACTCAGAGAGAGTGACTTAGAGACACACATCTAGGCAGAGATGGACAGAGACAGCCATATGGAGAAAGACAAGTTATAATAGATACAGGCAGAGGGATAGAGGAGGGGCATGGGGGGGATGAAAGAGGAGAGATGGAGGAGCAAATAATAAACAGAGAAAGAGCCATGGGGAGAGGCAATGAGATATCTGGAGATCAGGGAGCTGGAGAGAGGCAGGAGTGGGCAGCTACTGGAATAAAAAATAATAATAATAGTAAAAAGAATAAATAGACAATTCCTGTTAAAGAGGTCAGGTATCATCCTATTTTTTTCTTTCTAACACTCCCTCTTCTGAACTGCAATGCAAGGAGAAACAAGCACTGGGAGAATAAAGGATTTGGTTGACACCACACAATGACTGTTTCAGTATGGTGCTAAATGTTCAGAGAGCCTCCTTTTTTTAGTTTTTCTCTAGATGTTGGTCTTGGACACTAGTGATTCAAGTCAGCACAACATCTGGAAATGAAAGTTATATAGACACCCTGGGGACTTGGATTAATCACCTTCTTTGCTGCCCTTACAATGAATCAACAGCAACTTCAAACAATAAAACAGCCCTGAACTGGTGATTTCTCAAGGGTTTGTTAATGATGTGGTACTCAAAATATATATCAATTAAAAAGTACATATTGAATGTCACAATCTATCATCACTTCACTGTGTGCTATAGGGAAATTAAAAAGAGCTCTAAAATATAATTCCAGCTTATACAGAGTTTATAATTTAGTTATGAAGATTAGACTAATATGGTAATATACTAGAGAAAAATAATCAACTCAATGGTGAGATACTGAGTATTTATCCTACTTTTGTAAATATACAGTATAGAGAGGAAAATAAGTTCTTTGAGGACTGGGATTTTTATTTGTGTTGTTCACTGAAATATCCCCAGAGTCTAGAATAGTATCTGGCATATAGTGGGCAGTAAATTCCTTATTGACTATATCTAAGTGGGATTTTTGAGTCAAACAGATTTATCTTTTACTATTTATCAGTTATGTGGTCTTGGGCAAGTTAGCTATCTAGCCTCGGTCTTACCATCTATAAAATAGGAATGACAACAGTACCACCCTCACAAATAATTATGAGCACGAAATTGGGTAATATATACAAACACATGGTCCAGCACATTAAGAGTAGCAAACAGCTAATAAATGGCATACATTATTCTTATTTATTACTATCTGCTTCTTAACATATCTTTTACTTTAAAACATTTTGCTAACTTGGTAGAAATCAAGAATTATAGTACCTCAAAAATTATAATCTTAATATTTTTCAGAAGTATCATAATTCTAATTATTAGCAATTAAGAGGGCTCTTGCCTCAACCAAAATGAATTAGTGAATTTGAATAATATCATAAGAAATAAGATACATTGTTTTCATTAAACCCATAGAGTTGTCATTTCACTTACAAAACTGTATTCTATTAATGACATTATTAGCCTCAATACTATGAGCAACTATATCTACATAATCACAAAAGAATTGTAATTATCTCCGTATTTTCAGGTATGATTCTGTGTTTCAGGGTCAAGTCTTGGAAATGCAGATGCAAGAATGAACTTAACCATTCCAAGGAATAGAAGTGACCAATATTTCCAGTCATGTCCAATTGCACCGCTGGCATAGAAACACAGAGAGTGATGATGCTAAAAAAAAGTCAGCACATTTTCAATTTAGATTGACACAATTCAAGAGATAGACATAAATGACATTTGTTCAATAATGTTCAAGTATGTCAAAGAATCTGTGAAAGAAAGCTTGATATCCCTAGTCAGCTTAAAGTCAAATACTACACTGGGAAAATGTGTTTCAGGCAGATGCAGATGGTCTCAGATGAAATGTTTCTTTAAAAAGTTGAGGAAGGTGTTCAACTAATGGAACATCCAGAACATTATTTAGGCTTGCCCCATGGTAGTAAGTAATAAATAAATCTCTTGTCCATAAACGCATGTGTGTGTGTGTGTGAGTGTGTGTGTGTGTGTGTGTGTGTATGTGTGTTGTTTCTTTGGTTGGAATTTGGTTATAGACAATGTACTGGTAGAATGAGATCTCTATTGATATAGAGACCTTAAGAATCATAAGATAACCTTTTCTGGCTCTGTTAATCAATTACTACAATTTGCATACCCGATCTACAGACATCTAGGACCTCTCATTGTTTTTTGGATATAACCATGCTTTTCTTTTCATGTGCCATCTCCCAGGAAGTGCCTACCACATAGAATATTCTCTTATTTTTTTCATTTGGTTGTTAACATCCTACTTGCTCATTGAAATCCATCTCAGATGACACCTTTATAGCCTTTCCTCATTCTACAGCCAGATAAAATTTCTCCCTTATATGAAATGCTCTCGGATTCACTATGAGATTATAAGGTCCTACATGGCAAAACCTCTTTCCACTTATACTTGTATTTCCTGTAGAAAGTGACTCAAGACTTTTCCATATATGGCACTAACATTAATGACCCTAATTTTCTTCCCAACAAATATCCAATCTGATTGATTTGTTCAGTGTTCTTCCTGTAGCATGAAACGCAGAGATAAATTCTTATGTGAGGGCTCTTTGTTAACTGTAAACACTGAAGAAATATAAGAGGGTGTTGGTGATGATGACAGTGATGATGATGGTGACAACTGAGGTTCTTTCCAACTCTGGCTTTCTCAGATTTTATTTCACTACAGTGAATTTGAACTTTAAAATTCCCATTCTGCCTTTCTATGAGAGTCATATTAAGGTGGGAATTTTTGACATGAATATCATAGGAATAAAGTAAAATGACTATAAATGTCAGAAGAGAACAGACCATCTCTCTTTACTCTGAAAGCTAAAACTGTTCTCTTGAAGCCCTACCAATGGATTTATATTTATGAAAAGTATGTTCATCATTGACATCTTGTTTCATCCCCAAGCCAGTCTTGTGAGGTTGGTACATAGTGGCATTCCTCCCGCCCCCACCCCCACCCCCGCACCACTCTCCCTCCTATTCAACAGACGGTGTAGTCGCAACATAGACAGATTAAGTGATTTTCCCCAAGGTTATACGAGTGGTGAGTGGTAGAGTGAGGACAAGAATACAGGTCAGCTTCCCTGTGGCATGTACTACCAGACCATATTGCCTCTCACAAATACGTATATCAGGCTTCTTCCAAAAATTTAATACAAACCGAAGAAAAACTTCCAGTCACCATATTTACCATCAGCTTCGTGCAAGCTGTCCTAGATGGCCGTGATGCCAAGAGTCAAGATGCAGACTTGGTCCAAATGTATGATTTAAATGGTGAAAGGCTTTGACTGCTGAGCTCAGGTGTCTCTGGATTGTGAGGCTGCATCTCCTGGACAGAAATGGAGGCAGAACGAAGTGTGCATCTAAATTACTGTCACTTGTTATTGATTTACTGATGGCTTCTAAAAATGTCGCATTTGAACTGTCAGTGAATTTGCCGACTGTTGGCACGAGTGATGAAAGCAAGTGTGAACCATAATTGATTAGGCCTCATTTGCTTATCCATATTATGCTAATTAGATCTGCAGTCTTTCCCTTTGTACCATCACCCAGTGACAGAGTAAATCAGGGTGATTGGGATGCAGATAAGATTAGAGGCAAGACTGCAAGATTGAACAGGGCCCATCTTATCAGAGAAAGTTTCTTTCTTTAATATACTTCTCTTTAGAAATAAGGCTTTATATGACTCCTTTTTCTCTGAGATGATTTTACTGAAATGAATTTTAGCTTTCTGGACCTGGAACTTGAATTCTTTTTGTGTAAGCCCATCCTCTGGCTAATGATGGCCAGGTACGGAATAGGGTCAGAATGAGGAATTCTTTCGGGAAGAAACTAGGACCACGTTACAGGTGCTCTGGGGCAACTCCTAATAGACCAGGAGAACCTGAATTTATTCTCTCTGACCTCCCAGTTGCCTGTAAAAAGTGAAAATTTTCTCCTATTTCTGAAGAGGTTAGCTGGACTCCAAAGACCGCATTGTACTGGATTGTGAAACTTTTATACAAACTTTTTAGTGCTGTACTTATGTAGCTTCACCAAAGCACACAGACTTAAGGAGACCCTGATGCTAGCTAAGAGGCATCTGTTAATCAACAAATATGTGTTGAAAACTCACTAAGTACCAAATGCCAGGGTTATCTTCTTTTTTTAAATTGAGCTATATTTGACATACAACATTGTATAAGTTTAAGGTGTACAACATATTGATGTGATACATTTATATATTGCAATATGATTGTCATGGTAGTGTTAGCTAACACCTCCATCTCGTCACATAATTATCATTTCTTCTAGTGTTGGAAACTGTGTATTAGATCTCCAGGACTTATCTACTAGTTGCAAGTTGGTACCCTTAAATAACATCTCTCCCATTTCCTCACCTCCCCCCACCCCCAGCCCCTGGTACTCTCTATTTTTATGAGTTCAGTTCTTTTTTTTTTTTAAGATTCCACATATAAGAGATAATGCACAGCATTTGTCTTTGTCTTTCTGGCTTACCTCACTTAGCATAACATCCTCAACATCCATCTACGTTGTTGCAAATGGCAGAATTTCCTTTTACCTCATGGCTGACTAGTTTTCTATTGTATGTATATATATATATATATATATATATATACACACACACACACACAATGGATGCTATATATACACACATACATACACACACATATGGCATCATCTTTATCCATTCATCCATCGACAGACACTTAGGTTGTTTCCATATCTTGGCTATTGTGAATAATGATGCAATAAACACGAAAGTGAAGATATCTTTTCGATATCCTGTTTTTATTTCCTTTGGATATACACCCAGAAATGGGATTGCTGGATCATATGGTAGTTCCATTTTAATCTTTTGAAGAAGCTCCATACTGTTCTCCATAGTGGCTGAACCAGTTTACAATCCCACCAGCAGCACACAAGTGTTCTCTTTTCTCCACACCCTCATCAACACTTAAAAGTATGCTTATTGGACCGTCTCTGTAACAATCTCCTAAAGTTTTTGTTAAGATAAAGATCCTTAAACCCTACCCCAGTACCTTCTGAATCAGTCTCTGGCATTGGCATTTAAGTATCCACATTTTTAGCAAGTTCTCCAGGTGATTCTTGTTCATATTAAAGTGTAAGAATTACAGTCTTAGTAAGATTCAATGATAGAAAAGGAGTTTAAGAAGGAGATTCTGGGTATAGTTAACTTAAAATCTAGATGGGATGATAATGATGATGATAATAACAAAAATAAAATTAACAAATAAGATTATTTTAAATCTTAGGAAAGGAATATTTAAAAGCATTGGGTCTAATACGTCTCAAACAATTTTTATATGTCAAATCCCATAAGAAGCCCAATAAATAAACTGTGATAGTCAAAAAGAACAAGGGGACCTGAAGCCCTGGTATCTTGGTCACTCTCTTTCTTCCTATGGTGGCCTCCAGGAACCAGAGGGACCGTGTGTTTCCACTGGAAAAATAATTATTGAGAACAAATTAAAACAACCAATAAACAATGGGAAAAATGCTCAAGTTCATTAGCATTCACTATGGAATGCTAATTAAAACAGCTCTATAAGCTTCACATTGGCAAAAATGTAAATGAGTTGGCTAGACTACCAGGCAACTACCAGAGTGTTCTTGAATATTGGTGGAAATAAATTATTACACTATTTCTAGAAAGTTCTCACAATATGTGTTAAAAAATATACTTATTCTTTGATGCAGCAATCCCATTCTTGGAGATTTATCCCACAGAAATAAAAGCACTAGAACATTACAAAGATGTTTACTGGACAGTGCTTTCTGTTGCTAAAAATTGAAAACAAATAAATGCCCATCGATCGATTGGGAAATGAAATTGTAGCCTACCCATATGATTACAGGTTAAGCAACCATTAAAATGATGAAGGTAGCTCTGTACCAGTTAGCTTAGAGTGATTACCAGGATGTGTTTTTATGTGAGAACAGGTAGATTTTAACAACACAAACTTTTACAATGTCATGCAAGTCCTCTATAGAGATATATTTTATTGTGTATATATATCGCTTTATGAGCATGGTTAAAGTTGGAGGGTTGTTAATTATGTTAATGTTGATTAGCGTGTCTGGTCAAACAGGGAGAAAAAGAAGACAAAAGGAAAAACACTATTTCAAAACTAGTCTGTACTATAAACACATACTATGATTTATGCAAAACTGTGTGTCTGTCATGTGTACACTCAGAGAGTAATATAGAAAGATAGTCACCAAAATTATCAATAGTGGTGGTTTTTCAAGTGTGTTTTATCTCTTCGTTATGCTTTTATATATTGTTCGATTTTTTTCCCCCAAGAAACATTGTGAAGAGTAAAAGCAAAACACTGATTTTGATCAAGCCCTTCATTTTAAACAAGAAATCTAAACATCTGAGATGTGTGGTTGAACTGATTTATTTCTGGTCAAATAATAGGGGAATGACAAAGCATGGATCAGAACTTTCCTCCCCACAAGAGCTACCGATCAGCATTATTTGCTGATGCAATAGCTCTGACATCCCCTGGATTAAAATCTTAGGGACAAACACCACATCTTACTCAACTTCCAGTCTCTGGTGCCCTGCACATGGTAGCTAGAACCTTGTAAATGGTATAAAACAAATGATTTTATATAGGAAAAAAAAGCCCATAAATACTGTTTTGAAGAGTACACTTGAATAAAAGGTAAAATGAATTTGTATGCATTTTGTATATATTGGGCAAATGTCTATCTGTAATCCCTTCTCATTGGTTTAAAACAAACAATGAACTTTATCCTATCTGCTTAACTGCCGTCTAAACGCTTCTGCAGGATTCAAGAAAGTGTCAGACCTGAGATTATGGTGGAGTCCATTAATATGGCAAACTACTTAAATACTAAGAGATTTTTAGTGTTAGACTGACCTTATCTTTTTTTTTTATTATTATTATTTTGCAGTTCATGGGCCTCTCATTGTTGTGGCCTCTCCCGTTGCAGAGCACAGGCTCGGGACGTGCAGACCCAGCAGCCATGGCTCACGGGCCTAGCTGCTCCGCGGCATGTGGGATCTTCCCGGACCGGGGCACGAACCCGTGTCCCCTGCATCGGCAGGCGGACTCTCAACCACTGCGCCACCAGGGAAGCCCCTGATCTTATCTTTTCAACGAAGTTCCAGATCCTAAATATTGCTTAATTTTTTTTTAACCATATTACACTGTTTCATAGGCTTATAGTTACAAAAGTTACAAGATGTGTTTTTAGGCTGTGAATATTTGATGATGTTGCCAATCTTTCTCACTGTAGGAAACAATTTTACAGAATAAAAAGATATTCAAAGAAGTTCTCAAAACAATATTATCAGTCCTATTCAAAGATATTGTTTTTTTAACACTGCTTATTGTCTTTATTAACCTACAAAGTAATCAGATGATTAAAAAATGAAGCAGTTTAATTATTTTGGTCCTGATAATGAGAGTACCCCACCCAATCAGGTGTCAAACCCTAGGTAGTTAGACTCCAAAACTCAAATTTCCCGCTATTTCTACTATCTGATAACCCTGGTAACTGTTAATGTCTATTAGTTCAAACCTTAATATACATGAGATTGAATCAACTATGTGGTAGCCCCATTGACTTGTTTTGTAATTCCATCCAGGTGACAATTGTATATGTTCTCCAGCCAGACATGCTTGATAGGCTGCTCTCGAGTTTTGATCTGCAACAAGTTAATTACCCAAGTCTCAGTTTCCTCATTTATAAACTGAGGATGATAATATAACTTGACCTCATGGAGTTATTGTGAGGATAAAATGAGATAATAATTGTAAGGTGTTTTGAATGGTGTCTGGCACATAAGTGTTTAATAAATGTTAACTATCATTATTAAACACATAATTTAGATGCCAATCAGTCAGTGGGCTAATGAATTTTCTCATGGACGAAGTTCTTCTTATCAATTACCAATAAGAATAACGAACACCACCACCCATGATGGCATCGAGGAATGTGAACTGTGACAGGCAAAGCAGAGCTAAGTTTCATTGTTCTCAGCTAAAAAGTATTGGGGACCTTGATCTCACTGTGATACAATGTGACCCATGAGCAGGGCCCACTAGTCCAGATGGCCTTTAGGTACATTAGAAATCGGCATCCCTTCCCTGTTCAGGTATACTGATTGTGTTGGAACAGGAAGAATTACCAGTATCCCCCAGAGAGCTGCCATGATAAATATGCAGATCTGTGATGTCTGGTGTGTGAGCTCTCCCTCCTGAGATGTGGCACTGTGTGGGGAGGCTCTGCCTATGAGCCTGGCTCCTGCGAACCTTGGCTTTTAGAAATTGTGAAGCAATCTTTAAAAGCCATGGTATAGCATATCCTCTAAATCTTTGAGGTAGGAAGTGATGTAAACTCACTTTGTTCAACAAGATTTTATACCAGGACATATGTTGGGAGAACAACAAGAATACCTACTTAATAAGCTTTTGACTTAATCGTGAAGAAAAATTGCTTTATTTGAAGTATATTATTCAGTGCTTAATCTACCGAGTATAGCCAAATCCTCGGTAAAGTGATATCCCAATTAAAAGAACTGTTATGCTTATTAAATATTCCCTTCTAATGGTTCTATTTTTAAAATAATGCTGGCTACTAATCATTTTCAAGCTTTATGAAAACTTTGTCTGCACAAAAATTTAATGATTATAGCCTGCTAACACTGTCCAGCCTGGAAATACTTTTTAAAGTCACTATTCCTGTTCCTGTCCTGGTCCAGGAGGGTATCACATGGTCTGGCTATAGATTCTTGCTGTCCATGGAATCAATCCTGAGGGACCCACTTTCACCTGATCTAAACACCTCACCACTTCTGCTCTCAACTGCTGAAGCCACCAATCTCATTTATTTTCCTTTATTTCAGTTCCGTTCTTACCTCGTTCTTTGAATTGGGCATAGGATCTTATCTCCCTTTGAAAATCAGATTGATTTTTCTCTCTCGAGTAACTATCAGGGAACAATTAAGTAATGACCTTCTTATTTGAATTGACCCTCCAAGGACCTTTTCTCCTTGACTCTATTCTATTAGATTGAAAGCTACTTGAGGACAGGGGCTGGGTCACGTCAGTATGTCCAGAGCTTATCATGTTCAACAAGTACATTTCTTGAATGTTGTTGAATGAAATTAGAATGAGTTAGGAGGCTCTAGCAAGAGTCTAGGTTAGAGAGGCAAAGGTGTAAAATGTGAAATAGCTCAGTGTCTATGGAGCAAAAAGTAGGCAACATATATACAACTAACAATACAGGATTGGGTGATAGGATATAGTTTCTAGTCTGAGTGACTGAGACTATGCTTGGGAGAATGAAAAGACTTTGAAGAGCCATAGGAAAGATAACCCATTGTCAGTTCACTCATTGACACCCATCAGGCTGTTATGCTGGGATTAGACCTCGCTAGTAAGCATGAACTCACTACTGAAGAGCCGTGAACTATAGGGAAGTTTAGAAACGGAAAGCACGTACTCTGAGTATATGATGCGCACAAGAGAGTGGAATCTCCCTCAATCACTATTAATCTGATGGACGTAAACAAACAAACAAAAAAAAACAACAGAAAATTCAGAGACATAAGTTAGCAGAAAATCTTGTTGGGGTTTGGGTACAGGGTTTAGTGTATTGCCACCTGTCAACTCCTCTGAGCCCCTGATAAGCCTTTCTAAGCAAGTTTCTGTCCTCAGAGCTCAGTGGGATCAATGGAGATGATCCTATCACATTATGGAAATGAATCGTTCCACTTAATGTATGGGGTGTCCTCACAATTTACTCATGTGAACTAGAGCAGCATCAAGCATTATTTTTCAATCCCTTTTATTAAATGTGCTGGGTCTGACTCAGCAAACTGCAGTGCCTCGCTGGCCTCTGGGCCTGAGTGATGAGGATAACTGCATTTATTAAGTTGATAGGTACAATGGTATAGTGCCTCCACCCCCACCTCCATTTGTTTGTAATCTTATCGAGTCCCTGCAAGTACGTGGTTTAAAATCTGATTATTTAAGAAACAAGTTGGAGGAGGTGGTGATTTTAAAGAGGTTTTGGAAATAAAAGCATTGCAAAGTTTACTAATTTTTTTCCCCACTCTTTTCATTTCTTTCTTTGCAAAAGATGGGATGAATTATTTGGTATTGAGGGGAGAAAACGGTTCATTAGAGTAGAACACACTCAAGGTTTGAAGTCAGATGGTGTCTGTTTAAGTCCCAGTTTCCATATAAGGCACTATGTACAAATCATCTATATAACCAATTTATCGAGCCGTTTTAACCCATGACTGGTACAACTATTGAACATTTTTATAGTCTTTATAATGTTAAGCTTTTATTATCTCAGGGAGATCCTATTGAGTTTTTTTCATCTGTTTTAGGATTTTTTTTTTTTTTGCGGTACGCGGGCCTCTCACTGTTGTGGCCTCCCCCACTGCGGAGCACAGGCTCCGGACGCGCAGACCCAGTGGCCATGGCTCACGGGCCCAGCTGCCCCGCAGCATGTGGGATCCTCCCGGACCGGGGCACGAACCCGTGTCTCCTGCATCGGCAGGCGGACTCTCAACCACTGCGCCACCAGGGAAGCCCCTCTTTTAGGATTTTTTAAAGTTCTGTTTAGTCAATTTAAACACTTATATTTCACAGTAATTTAAATCCCATCTTATTCCCTTCCTGGGCCCCTAGAACCAGCCAGTTTGGGGCTTGAGTGGCAGGAAGTAGGCAGCATGCAATCTGCTCTGTGACGTCTTCATCTTCTCCCTCACTTTGGTGTGTTGCCTGTTTCTGGGAACCCTTCTTGCTCTTGCTTAGCATGGCTCACTTTCTCTGGTTTAGGGACCTAGTGGAGGAATAGTGTGGAACAGACAAATATTTTTTGATTAAATCTCTCTATTGGTTGTCATTGATTCTCCCCCAGATATATTACCAGATACAGCATTTTTGTGGAGCTGGCATCCTAATGGTGATAGTACAAACTCCTGTGTGAGCTCTTGGGTGGGACCCAGGCGGAGAGGGCTCCCCCTGCAGAGTTCCCTGAGGAGAGAGAACTGTCTCTGGTCTGACTTCTTCCAACCCCTCAACAACTGCACACAGTGGTATACTTCACAGCTCTGGGCTGCCCTCCACTGGTGATCAGCCTGCTGAGTAGGGGGCTGGCAAGAGAACTCAGCAGGTTCCTTCGGTGGGCTTCATCTGGTCATGGGGAAGCTAGAGATACCTGCTCCTTGGTGCCTTCTCTCAATCCCCTTTCCCTCTGTTCAAGTAGGAGCAGGTCACAGCTAACAAACCCAGTGCTTGAACACACAGCCATCCAAAAATCCTCTTTCTTGTAGACGTGGCTAATATTTGAAGCCTGCTTCGTTTGGATCTTGGTAGGGGAAAATACCCCTTCCTTGCCCTCCTCAAGGAAAGGGCAGAAAGATAGCCATATATCTTCCCACCAGGCTCACAACTTTTGATGCTGATTATTGATTCTTAAGAAGCCCTGAGAGTAGTGTTTATCCCAGTTATTGGCAGGTTTCTTTAGAAATGGGTCATTAAGCACTTCTTTGCCACTTGGTTTGGAGCCTATTCCCTAATTCCAGGGCAAAAGGAAATATCTCATTTAATGTTCTTTTACATTTAATCTCTATAAGCTCAGATAATTTTTTTTTAGGTTTCTGGAAAAACGTGTCTTCGTTGAATGCTGGGAAGAACTGTAACTAAATCCATTCAAACATCATTTCTACTCTTGGGACCATCTCCCTGGGACATCACTCTGGAGCAGATGCAAGGTGTCTTTAGATAGCCTGGACCCTCTGACATGGCCCCTGCATCCTCATGGCCTCTGAGTTGGATCCTGAGCTCTAAAGATTATTCAGGTGACCTAGAATCCTAAATCTACCACTGGCTTTCGTTGTATCTCAGTTTCCCATTGTATACAATTATATCCTTCCTCCACAGGGATTTTATTGGGATGCATTGTTAGGCAATCAAGAAAAGTTATTAGTCTATTTTGTTTGTTTATTTTTTTTCTCACACCACGATATTAATATAAAGACCAGAGACATTATAACAAAACATTAGAGAATTAAGACCACATGTAGAAGGAAGATGGGATATGTGTATGAAGTGTTATTCCTGGTGACTAATTAAGGCACAAAGCCAATAATAAATAGTAAATATCAAATAATAGATTCTAACTTATTTTTACACTGCGTGTTTTAAGAATCTGTGTACATTTTTACCGAGTTGTAAAGGTATATAGTTTATTCTGGGCTTTATGGGAGAATTCCTTTCCTTGGGATGAGAATGCAATTATGCCTGCCATCAATGCTAATTTTAACTCAACTCTGAATAACTTGAGTTCATACTCCATTGTCGGAAAGGGTAATTAATGAACCATCAAAACACAAAGGTTGTATAGCTTCCTCTTCCTTTTCACATGTCAAACAATTCTTTCTTGAAAGCAGAGTCCAGAGCTGAGTCCAGGCACATGCTAAACTGGATTTATAGGAGGTGGATGTTTCTATCTTTGCTGTTGGTTGCTGTGTTGAACTTCCTGGAAAACTCAGTTTTCATTTCCTAGTCAGTGCTACTCCATATCTGCTCTTCAAAGGGATTCCCTGTTTCCAGGGCTGAATAAGCTCCAAGGATGCCTTGTCCCGTTACAGGACAAAGAGGGGATGATGAATTCTTAAGCATCTTTATTAGCATCTCGGGGCTTCCTCCCACCTCAGGAATGGCTTTGGGGCTTGCCCATAAAAAATGGTAAATTAAAACATGTGTCACTTGTTGTTTCCAGACTGTGAGGGTTTTTTTTTTGTTTGTTTGTTTTGTTTTGTTTTTTGTGATGAGAAGGGAAAGGCTCTATGGGCAAATGAAAAATATATAAATACAAATAAAGGTGCAATAGCTACACTTAACCCTGATTTGTGAAAGGGTTCCTGCTCTGAAGGTGTCCCAAAATGTGGTGGGAGTTGCTTTTTAGAGAAATCAGAGAGTAAACATGGATACCATTTCAGAAAGAACTACTATAAGGTGTGGTGGGAACAAAATAGAGAACTACAGCATCTGAGCTTCAGAGGCTACTGCCTCTTTCTGGGTTGATGGTGCTCCTCTCCCCTTCAAAGTAGAAATGATTTTATTTTTTAAGAGATAGTAATTCATGTCCATTATGGCAATATTAGAACATACAGAGAAAATTAAATGAAGGAAAATAGTAAATGTAATCCTACCACCTATGTTTAAATAAATAGCTACCAATTCCTTGTGCTTCAACTTTATTCTTTTCCATTCCCTTTTCAGGTATGCATCTGCATCCATTCTCCCCAATGAAGTAAAAAGCCCCTGACCTGGAGGGCCGGGACCGTGATGCTTTTCATTGTAGATTCGTTAGTAATCATAGCTAATTTTATTGAGCATTTGCTATATGACAGATCTTATTCTGGGGACCTAAGAAGTATGAGCTCATTTAATTTTGACAACATCACTGTAGGATGAGCTTTAATATTATGTCTGATTATAGATGAGAAAACTGAGGCTCAAAGAAGTCAAACAACTAATACTGCATCTCACAGTTATTAAGTGATGGAGGTAGGATTGTGACTCAGAGAAGCCTGGCTTCAGAACCCATGAGCTTAACCATTACACTTTACTGCCTTCTCTGTTAGAGATGCCATAAAAATTATTGATGATGATCTGATTCTGTAAACACATCAAGGCAGAAGAACTGAGACTAAGAACCAAGTCTCATTTTCCACACAGGACTATACAGACCACAGGAGCCTTAATTTTTATTTTTTTTAATGTAAGCTCTACTCAAATTCCTTCTCTTTCCAGGTTAAGAGACCACTGAATCAACAGTGAAGGGATGATTTAAGTCATAGGTGCCCTGATCAGATGGAGGACACAGGACTCAGCTTTGTACATTGGCAAAGTTTGCAAACAGTACAGTATTGATTTTGGCCCTAGGAATGAGAACATGAAAAGCCACACATTATATGCCCTTTTGCTCAAATGAGAGCAAAGCCTTAATCAGGCCCAGACATTTAGAATCCTATATTAAAGAGAGATGTATAGGTATAAATCCAATAGATGCTTGCTTCTGTCATTTTACTTTAATTGTAATTTTGCAACTTTAACAACAGAAGATCCATTAGGCTTTCCTTCTCAATCAATACATAATATATTATCAGTCTAAACGACCAAAAACGACTTGTATAAAATATCAGCATGTTGAATTTTCATTATGTAAATGGAACTCTGCAGGAGAATTAATTGATTATTCAGTTACTATGGATCAGTCTCAGATGTCTCAGTGAGATAAGAGAGAAACTTATCAAGCCTCTCCAGTGACTATAACTTAAAAGGAATAAGGTAAAAAAAAAAAAAAAAAAAAAAAGGAGAGAGAGAGAAACACAGAGCACATTTCACTTTCATTGGCAGCTTGGGCAAAACCTATGAAATGTTGAGAGAGAGAAGAAATCCATTACCAAGTTTATTAGTGATGGAGTGTCGAGTGTTATTAAGATGGTTACTGTTTGGGGATCAACATTTTAAAAACCACACAAACAAAACTGCAACCCAGGCAGTGAGAGTCGTCTAGCTGTCTCCCCAGACTCTCAGTGCCCCAAGTAATTCACACCTAGACCATATATAATTACAGCAGGATTGTTTAAGTAATATACTGACCCATTTCTTTTTTCTTGCATGGGTGGAGGCTGGGGAATGAGGGAGAGATTTTATCTTTAGCTTCATGATAGAATGAAGAGGAGATATGAGAGTACAAATGGCCTCTTCTGTCTCCCTTCTCTTTTAAGTATTGAAGAAAAACAAATGTTCCCATGGCTAGTACAGAAGTGTATGTGTTTGGTTTCAAATTGATATGCTTTGTTTTTAAGAAACACAAAAGAACTATGCACATTAGGTTCTCCCTTTGATAGCAGGTTCTGTGCCACCCTTATTCAAAGACACTGCCCTTGTTCAAAAGTGTTTTGAGATCTCTTTTGGGGGCACTGCCTACGGAATATTCTGAACACATTGTTGAGTGTAGTCTTGGTGGTCAACCTGTTGAGGGTTCTATTTAATTTTTGCAAATAGTCACAATTCTTTACATACTAAGGTGAGACAGTAAGTTATTACTGTTAAGTAATATTTCTCTGTCTCAAAATGAGGTTTTAAAAAGCAACAAAAATGCCTGGCTGTATAATCACAGCAGTTTTTGCAGTACTCTGAAGGCAAGTTTCAAAATACTGAACACAATGACAGAATTAAGGAGGAATATATCATTATTCCTAAAGTGGCCATTTTGCAAAACAGTTATCCTATTTCAAATGTGATGTTTAATACCAATTAAGCTAAATCAAGCCAAACAACTTTATTACTTTGTTTTTACTTTGTGTGTAAGCCAGGCTTAGCTGGTGAGAGCTGGGGATGCTTAGCCTGGGGACAAAATACAAAGTAAGGTATGATTCGCCTTTGCAAGGAATTTCGATGTTGTATTAGTTTCCTATGGCTGCTGTAAAAAATTACCACAAACTCAGTGGTTTAAAACAACACAAAGTTATTATCTTATTGCTCTGTAAAAGTCTGACATTGTTCTGCTGAAATCAAGGTGTTAGCAGGGCTGTATTCCTTCTGAAAATTGTAGAGGAGAATCTGTTTCTTTACCTTTTCCAGCCTATAGAGGCTGCCTGAATCCCTTTCCTTATGGCCTCCTTCCAACTTCAAGGCCAAAGCCAGCAATGGCCAGTTGAATCTTACACTGCATCACTCTGACATTGGCTTTTCTCCCTCTTCCCAATTTTAAGGAGTATAGTGATAACATTGAGCCCACCAGATAATCCAGAGTAATCGCCTTATTTTAAAGTAGCAGTGCGGCTACCTTAATCCCCCCACCCCTTGCCATATAACATAGCATTCACAGGTTCTAAGCATTAGAATGTGGACATGTTTTGGCACAGGGATACAGGCTCGGTGCTTTGTGACCGCCTGGAGGGGTGGGATAGGGAGAGTGGGAGGGAGGGAGACACAAGAGGGAAGAGGTATGGGAACATATGTATATGTATAACTGATTCACTTTGTTATAAAGCAGAAACTAACACACCATTGTAAAGCAATTATACCCCAATAAAGATGTTAAAAAAAAAAAAGGATGTAGACATGTTTGGGGGCCATTATTCTGCCTATCACAGCTAAGGAACAAGGATTACTCTTATTCTTTTGAGATCATGACAGTGAAGTATTTAGTTCCTTTTGAACACTTAGTGAGCATTCAATAAGGAGTAGTTGGAGCATTGATGTTCTCATATTATTATGTTGTTTTCCCGCTACTTCTTAAGAAAATGAGAGTATGATTCCAATGAGTAAAGGGCCTTTCAGCTCCAGACGAAGAAACAGTCATCATAACTGTCTGCAGTTAGCTACCACATAAGATGTCTCTGTCCCTGAGGTTGGGCCCTCATAGGCTGGACAACAACTTGGCGGGGTTACCATCACTTGGTGGGATACAATCGGTGTAGAGAGAATGCTCACATCTGAGTAGATGCTCCTTCTACCCCTGAGATTCCATCTTTTACTATCTACAAAACTTTGCATCCTTCTCAGCTTATACAAGAGATGTGATGTCAACAGCTCTTTCTATCTTCTCCTGTATTTCCCTCTACTCTCCTCAGGGGTAGCCCCTGCCCTTGCCCAGCCCTGATATGTTCCCTTCGTATGACATGTTGAAGGGTAAAGTGACAGTCGGGTCTGACATTGGTTTGGGAAAGGACTTGGCTATTGTGCATGCTAGGGCCTTAGCAGCAGGTCTGTTGGGGATGGGGAGAAAGTAGTGGCCAGGACCTAATGTAGCAGATATCAAATGAGCTTCCCTTGTGTTTTCCTAGTTAGGATTCGATCTTATTTTGGGACACCACGATCCAGCTAGATAGAGAGAGTTTGGTCTTTCAAATGAGTGTGGAAGGTCCTGCAGTGAATGGACAGGCATACATAATAAAAAAAAATCATTTTTTTCAAAAATGCCAATAGGGGGCTTCCCTGGTGGCGCAGTGGTTGAGAGTCCGCCTGCTGATGCAGGGGACACGGGTTCGTGCCCCGGTCCGGGAGGATGCCACGTGCCGCGGAGCGGCTGGGCCCGTGAGCCATGGCCGCTGGACCTGCGCGTCTAGAGCCTGTGCTCCACAACAGGAGAGGCCACAACAGTGAGAGGCCCGCGTACCGCCAAAAAAAAAAAAAAAAAAAAAATGCCAATAGGGTACTTACTCCTCCCATGATAAACAAGAGAGGTAGTAGATTAGTCGGTTGGAATTCAAGCGTCACAAGCTGAAAAATCTTCACGGGCCAGGCAAATATCTCACAGGAGTAAAACAAGTGTGATGAAGGCTGTCGCCAGTTTAGATATCAGGCACTGTTTGAAATGAGCAGCACCTATCAGCTTATGCAAGTTGTTGCCAGCCAGGAAATTGGTCCCAGTACTGCTGAGTGTTCTGATTTTTTCAAAAGAAGCTAGGTATCTAAATCTTAGGTGAAATCCCCTGTATTTAAATGTTGACAACTAATTCACAAGTTTAGAAATCATTATGCAAGCCAAATAGCATAGTTTTGAGGGATTAATATTGCCCCTGGACCACCAGACAGCTTCTGGGTTTTTTTGTTGATTTTAATCATTAAAGTTTTTAAAGGAATTGGGACAGAGATTTTAGGTCATTAGAGGAATAGGGACAGTGATGTTTGTGAGTGCAAGGGGGACAAGAGGTGCAATGGATAAGAGCACTTATCTTCTCTGCTTCTGGTTCTGCAATTTTCCTTAGCTTTCAGAATCCCTCCTGCATAGTCAATCAACAAACATTTACTGAGTGCATACTATATTTCACTCATAGCGAGTGACACAGCTGACCAAGATGCAGTCCTTTCTCTCAAGAAACTCAAAGCCCAATTAAGAAGACAGAAAATAAGCTGAGGAAAATACTCACACAAGAAAGTCATCACTGCTATAGTGAATAAATATTCTAATACTGTAAATAAGACCTGGGAACTCTCAGGGGAACAAATTAATTATCAGTCGGGGAAGGGGATGGGTGGGAGAGGGCTGAGGGGGCAAGTGGATTTCACACAAGAGATGATATGCATCTTAGGCCTTAAAATAATAAGTAAAATTTAAAGAAGTGAAAATGAGGAGGCATATCCTCTCTTCTAGAGATTTCCCAATAGCCTTTAAAAAAGGTCAAGTCTTTTCCATCTAAAAATGCAAAACAAAAAAAGTAATTTCTCTTTTGACCAAACTTCTCTGTCCAACTATTGCCTGTTCTCTTTTCTTCTCTTCAAAACCAAACTTCTCCAGAGCTGCCTACACCCTCTGGGTCTATGCTCTCTCTTCTTACCCACTTCTTTAACCCAATCCATTGGAGCTTCGTCCTATCTCTTTAGTAACACGGCTCTTGGTAAGGTTACCTCTGCTCTTTGCTTAAAGATCTCTTTCTCAGAGAAACCAAGTCGTCTCCGTACTTAGCTGAGTTCTGTGTGTATGTGAGAATTCTGCATACACTAGCACAATTGATTTCTCTTTATCGTATCAAAACATAACAAGTTAACTTTTACCCATAGAAAGTACTCAATAAGTACCAGATGAATAAATGCATGCACATCTTTTGCCATCTAAAATCCCTCTCGCTATTCATCCACTACTGTGGCCAATACATGAAACTGTTGCTATAAGAGTTTAATTTTTTTGAGTTTCAGAAGGTAAAAAATGATGATGAAGTAATCTGGGGGAGTAGAGGAGGCCATATATTGAAATGTTAAATTAAGGTGTGGACTTATATAACTGAGTGTATATCATCCTGACTGACATCTTCTTGGACCAATTGAGACAATTCTATGCCTTGTGAAACTAGCTGAGACAGTCAGCTCGATTGATCCAGTAGAGTCAGAAGGTTTACTGGAAGAAACAGCTACGGCAGTGCTGGTACAGAGCTAGTGCAGCATAATGTATGGCCGTGATGGTTCTGGTGGCATACAGCTGTGTTTTCCAACTTGCCTTTTATTTTTACTGTCACTCAGAGTAATAAATACAATTTCTGTTGCAACACATGCACTTATACACACATAAATGAAGATAGAATGTCATAAAACAATATTTACCATTATTACATGAGATACACTCTGATAGATGCTATTGTATTCAATTTTACTTTTGAAAATACTCATTGTGAGCCATTGATATGATTTCACAACCCATTAATGGGTCTTGACCTGCAGGTTGAAAATGCTAGTATATACAAAGTCCATTTAAAATATCTGCCAATAGTCACCTGTGAAGAATCAGAAGAGAAACAAGGAAAGATTGATGCTCTTACCTCCTTACTTCTGGGTTCTGAAACACCAGATAGAAAGTCTTTCCAACTCTGTTAGTAATCTCTCTTTTCCTTCTTCTGCCTTATATCTGGCCTTCTTGATATGTTCAACCTTCTCTCCCTTTACGTACGCAATGTTTATCCATTAATTCTTATTAAAAGGAAAACGAAAGGAGTCCTGCATTCTGATCTAGACTCTGTCACCCAACTTCTTCATCCATAAAATAAAGGTAGACCAAGTGAGATTATGAATGTGAAAAACTTTTTAAGCTGTAAAACTAAGAGATTGTTATCATTATAGCTGTCAGAAGTGGGCATCTGATGCACTCAGATACAGGCATCAGATATGGGCATCTGGTAGGCTCAAGTGAGGCAAGTACCAAAATCTGAATGTCAGGGTCTGAGGCAGCACAGTGAAATGAAAAGAATATGGGCTGTAGAGTGAACCAAACTTGCCTAAATTCAGATCCAATGCTGTCACTTATTAAGTATAACTATGTGACTTTGAAAAATTTTTGTCAAACTTCTGAGCCTCTTTCTAATCAGTAGAAGGTGGATAACATCTGATTTAAATATAGTTGTTGTGGGGATTACATGAAATAACATATTCAGAGTATTAAACATGTTTAATAATTTAAATTAAGAATATTCAGAAATACAGAGAAGTTTTGCCTAGAGCACAAATGTCCAGTAGAAACATAAAAGAGTCATATATATGATTTAAATTTTTCTAGTAGCCAAGCCAAAAAAAAATTAAAAGAAGCAAGTATAATTCATTTCAATAATATTGTATTTAACTAAACATGTCCAAATGTAATCATTTTGACATATAATACATATAAACAATGAGATATTTTACTTTTATTTATACAAAGTATTTGAAATCCTGTGAGTATTTTATGTCTACAAACATCTCAGTAAGAATGCTACATTTTACTAGAAATACTTGATCTCTATTTAGATTTCATAAAATTTACAGGTGAAAAAGCAGCTTCATATACCCAAGCTGTTACAGATATTCTTGAATGTTTTCCAACACCTGAATTAACTGTCAGTTTTTTTTTTTAATTAATTAATTTATTTTTTGGCCACGTTGGGTCTTTGTTTTTGCGCGCGGGCCTCCTCTATTTGCCGCGAGCAGGGGCCACTCCTCCCTGCGGTGTGTGGGTATTGCATTGCGGTGGCCTCTCCTGTTGCAGAGCACCAGCTCTAGGCACTCGGGCTTAGTTGCTCCGCGGTATGTGGGATCCTCCTGGACCAGGGCTGGAACCCGTGTCCCCTGCATTGGCAGGCGGACTCCCAACCACTGCGCCACCAGGGAAGCCCCTGTCAGTTTGTAAATGCACATTAATTAAAATTGAGAATTCACTTCCTCAGTCCCACTATCCACATTTCAAGAGCTCAGGAGCTATCTCTGGCTAGAGCTCACCATATTGGACAACACAGGCCTAGAAAGGGCATCTTCCTTTAACACCACATCAGAAGGATCTGGGAGACCTCCCCACAGTCTTGATGGGACATGAAAACAGAGGGGTCCTCTAGAAGACAGTGAGATTGGGAAAGACAGAGTCTATAAAAAAGGATCCAGAAACATTGCAATTCTCCATGGAGGCCCTGGGAACAGAAGGCAGGAACCAACAATAGTTCATGTCCAGTCTCCCTCACTAGCCAAGCTGTCTTCTCCCTGTAAAATATAAAATGAGGGAAGTAATGTAGGGAGGGGGTTAGATTCTGGTCCAAACTTCAGTGCCTCCTCCCTTGACTAGGGACACAAAGAACAGCCATGAAAAATGAGCAAGGACCTGGCTGATGAGGGGAGCTGACAGGAAATGAGTGTATATTGAGAACATGACAGGGGAAGGCTGAAAAGGGAGTGATGTATTAATTGCCCACAGAGATCATCAAGGAAGGGAAAAAAGTGCTCAGAGAGGTCCAAGAGATCATGATGAGAGATCGAAGAATTAAACGCAGGAAAAGAAAACATCAATTAAGTTCAGTATAGGGAAAAGTTCTTGAGTATAGGAGCCATCAGTCTGAGAAACAGGATCTCCAATGCAGAAGTGAGAAAGCCAACACTTAAAATAATAAAACTCAGCCGGTCATAACAATGGGAATGAGGAACAATTCTGTTCTTGCTCTGAAAGATAAGATAGGCTAATAATTCAAAAAATGAAATATATAATTTTACATTTGGAAGGAAGCTCGTAAGTTATCTAGACTAGGGACCCGTTTTGTAAAGGAGAGAGTTTAATTTTATCACATGTCTAAATAGTGATGAGGTCAGGAATAGAACCTATTGATCTAGTCCATCAAATACTCCAATAGTCTGTAGAACTATTGTTCTACTTATTTTCAACAATTTTACTGACATTTATTAGTAAATCTGTAAAGCATCAGTAGAGTATGTCTTTTATCCTTCTCTGATTAAAAGAGGGAGTTGAAGCCTTAGGTTAGTGTAGGTTAGGGGACCTACCTGTGGCTATATGGAGCCAAGCTGTCCAATATGGCGGCCACTAGCCACTGGTAGCTATTGAACACTTAAAATGTGGCTAATCTGATTTGGGCTTTGATGTACACAGTAAAACACACACTGAGTTTTTTAGACTTAGTACAAAAGATGTTAACTATCTCATTACATAAATGTGCATTAAAATACATTTCAAAATGCACAAATGAAACTGTTGAAAAAATAAAATAATACATTTAATATTGACTGCATATTGAAATAAAATATTTTTAGTATATTTAGTTAAATAAAATATTATTAAATTTATTCTATCTTTTAAAATATTTTTAATGAAGTTACTAGAAAAGTTAAAATTATATACATGGCTCTACTATATTTTTGTTGGCTTGAGTTGACTAGAAGGTACTACGACTTAAAAAAGCAGCCTGATTTGTTTTATTTCCAGCCTGCTTCCTTAAAGCACAAATTAAATTCTTTGGCCTTCATGAAATTTGAGAATATCTTTAAGAGTCCAAATTCAGATTAATAAATAGCCCATGAAAATTAGCATCTATTCCAAAACCATTAAAGAGAAAAAATAAACCTTTCCATTTGCATTGTTCTTTATTCTCATGATTGCTTAATGAATTAAGATGTCCAAAAACCCCAGTGTGTTTAGCCATAGCCATCCTCCATTTCTTCTCCACAATAGCATTGTATTGTAATGAAGACCATGAAAAAGCATTTCAGAAAATAGCCTCCAATATGAAGCAGCAATCGATATGCATGGTATATAGGATCAAGTTAGAGAGATGTGCAGGAGAGATCCAAATATCTTTGGCCTGCTTAAACACATGCTTTCTGCTTGCCAGCCAACAAATCACTTCTCTATATTACATAAGACTAAATTAATACCTACATGAAGACAGTTTATTGTGGATGATGGATCATGGGTTTGTTACTCATACATACAGAGCAGGGCCTTGGAAATCACATCATCATTGCATTCCCAGGGAAAGAAATGATTGTCACATCCAGACATGTTTATCATGGAGAGAGAGGCTGATCAGGGCCCATCTACTTCCCGGAAGAACACTGCCACCTCACATGACGAGTGCTCAGAGGGAAGACTTGCTGTTAACTGCCGGATGCCAGCAAGAATATGAGTTCACTATAGGTCCTCCTGGGGGTAATAAAAAATGATCTGGCTATATCCTACAGGCTATATTGTTAGGTTTGGGGGTCCCAAATAAAAGTGTTATTTAACAAAGGCAACCTACGTAGCATACACTCTACATTGGAGAGCAAGAATTATCTGTATTACCCATACTGCAATCAATGATATAATGTAGATGGACCCCAAACGCAAAGGTGCAAGTCCTAGCATAAATGTAGGAGGTGAATGAAGGACAGATTAAACTGAAGGGATGGGTCTCTTTGGCCTACGTCCTGACAAACTGTCTGGCTGCATCAGCAGAAGTTGAGAGCAATCGATACTTATGAAACAACAATAATGCCACAATCAGAGGCAGAGCGGGGTCGGAGTGCTATTACCATAAGTGGCTGAGTCGTTGATGTGAATGTCTATGTCATTTTGCATATCATTTGCATGTTATTTGGTGCAGTCCTGCCAATAAATAAACACAATATATCAACTTGTGCAACCTACCCTGACCCTTGTAAGTACACATGGAGGAAAATAAACTAGACCTGCAATGAATTACTACTTGTTTAGCATTTAAAAAAAAAAAAAAAAAAGGATAGTTCGGGTCCAGGGAGTAGGTTACTATCTTTAATACTATCACCTAGGTAGAATGCTTCCTGTGGGCAAGGCTACGTTTTAGACATTTTGGTTTCTGGTCTCATTTAATGGCTTCATATGGTAGGTACTTTCTGTGTATTTGTTAATGATGATCTCACTAAGAAATATGTGTCTGTGTATTGCATACACGTGTCTCTTTCTCTCTCAAACACATTTACTGAGTGCATCCCATATACTAGGCAGAGTAGTAAGTGTTTGACATACACTGTAGTTTAATCCTCAACAAAAATAGTCTAGTTTTACAGATGATGGAACAAGGCTGTAAGCATTTGGGCAAACTCTTTGGGACACAGAGGTGGTAAGCTGTAGAATCTGGATTTGAACTCAAGTTTATCCAGCTTCAGAGAATGAGTTCTTAGCTACTTAACAATTGTACTGACCCTAACAATATATGATAACTTGATGATTCCCCAGGTTTTACGGCATATAAAATTTAGGGGACCCTGTTGAAGAAAAATGATGCAAAATTATGAATACAACCTTAGATATAAAAGTGAATATTTATTTACAATAAGAAAAGAAATCATAATAAATTAAAACACTACAAACATAATAAAATGCATAAAAGTAACATTTTTATCAATGAGCTCAGTTAATCTCTATACATGTCACAATAATTTTTCCTTAAAGATATTTGCTCTAAACTCTATCATCTTTTTATATGAAAGCAATTTTTGTAATATTTTCTAAATAGAGAATAAAAAGACAATTCATTATTTTCTTCAACATGATTGATCAAAATTTGATTTTCATTATTAGTGGTAAAACACAACCTCACCCATGGACACATATATATACTGTTTATCATACTGCTACAGGTTCGTGTCCAACAAAAACATAAATTCTATGGTATTTTATAATGGTACATTCTGCAGAAAAATCAAGTATATTTCTTACAAGAGTGGATTTCTATCTTTACCAAGTGTTGATGAGGGGTGAATCTTCTGCTTACAATTTTAGATGTCTGATTCCTGGGAAATTTTTACCATAAACTAACTTCGGATGCTACACCTTTCAAACCTTGTTTCTCTTCTGTTGCCCACCTAGCTCTGGTACAGAGCCATTTATTTATTTCATCCTAAGACTTCCAGCCTGCAGCTTCATTTCATGAACAAGTAGGTCAGCTCAGAGGGCGGTACGGGTAGTCCCGGATGCCATTCCAACGCTGTGCTGGTTAGCAATACCTTAACTATATATGCAGAAGTGATGGCAAACTACATAAAACTACCCCACTAAATCTAACTTAAATACATCCCCAACTAATTTCCCGAGCCCCCCAAATGGCCACAGTCACTCTAATGACTCCTGACAAGGGGGAAAGTGTATCGGAGTGGAAGGCAGAGTAGATTTAACTGATGGATGTTAAAATATTTTTACTTTTGCAAATTTTACAAAATCTTATCATCAGGTGAACATTCTCTTAGAGACCTTCCCAGGGCCTTGGGAGGGGCAATGCAAGGGAAGAGCCCTGAAGCTTAAGTTTCATTAGCTTCTTGGTATGTCTGCCTTTGTATCCACATTCTGCACCGCTTCATAGATGGCAAGGATCTGTCCATTCAGCTCCCTGCCATTCACAGAGTGGACTGGATCTATGACTGTAGGTATAGCCACATGTTCACTCCTCCAATTCCACTCTCCATTACCCATTCTGTAATAGCACATGACATAATTGTTATTTGAGGCTTGTTTCATTTTAATAGCTCCACGTCACTCAAGCCCACCCCATCTGTATGTATCCACTCTCCATCAGTGCTTCTAAAACTATTTGGGTATGATGACCCATCTATAGACCTACCAGATTGTGCTCACCCTTGCTTATACTAATAAGTGTGATTTTAGGTATTGCTTGACAAAATACATAAAAGTTACTTTGTGTAGAGCACTTTTCAAGTTTTGTATATTTAGTATAATTAATGATATACATTTTTTCATTGTCATATTCATATTTCAATGTTTTATTTATTACATTATTATTTTAGTATATAATATTTATTATATTTCTTATTTATATATTTTTATTATTAAATGTATTATTTATTTGTTATAAGAGTATCTAAATGCATTTGAAATGTAGAAACGTATATGTGGGGAGCCTGCTTTATATTCACTCTCAGATGATGCTTAGGTATGTCTCTGAGCTTTCTGAAATGACTTTCTAGACCTCAGGAATTCTACAACTCACATTTCAGAAACTACTCCTTTAAGCCTTATACTACCTAAAAATACTGCGGGTTGGGCTTCTCAAGACACCCAGAGTTTTAGGTGCAACAAAACAACCAAATCATTGTAGTGGTTACTGCAGAAAGGAATACTATCTAGTGTATAGGACCTCCTAAACTGAATTATCTGGAATCATAAATATCTGTATGAAAAAAGTAGACTTTCCTGTGATTTGGGACAGTTGGTTGAGAGGAAGGCACTGACCAATGTAAACTGACGTTTGTGCTTCAGGCTTTGGAAAAAATGGGTTTGCACTCTCGTGGGGAGGGAATGTGTGGCCATCTTTCTTCCCCTGGCTGGCACCGCACATTGGCTTCATTTTAAAAATAGTACGAGGGAGAGAGGAAAAAAATGTAATGTATTCTTAACATGTTTATATGTCAGCAAAATCCCCAAAACTATTCTATAGATTAATCTTCCTGTTGACTTAAAAAGGATGGATTTCCAGCTATAACTGAGATTGGGAAAAATTGATTTCCATGTTCCTTATGACTGAATAAGATAAAAGCCACCACCCTGGCAAGCATCTCCAAGCCTGGATCCAGACTTCTGGAGGGCTGACTAATTGAAAAGTCACTTCAAATACCAGCCCCGACCCTTCGAGGAGATCTGGAAAATGAATCAAGAGCAGGATTTCCATTTTTCAAGAATGATTTCCAGAATGTTGTTTATTCTCACCATGACTGAACAACTGCAGTCAAAGGTGAAAACACTTTCTCTCCCTGTTCTTCTAACTCTTCCTCATTTCTCCCTTACCGTCTTCTCTTTCTCTCCACTTCTCAAGTTTCTTTTCCTTCCTATGATTTATGTAAAGACAGTTTCAAAATGAATTCGCCTCCCGGATTAAAGCCCTCCTACTGGGGCTTCCCTAGGGCGCAGTGGTTAAGAATCCGCCTGCCAAGGCAGGGGACACAGGTTCGAGCCCCGGTCCAGGAAGATCCCACATGCCACAGAGCAACTAAGCCTGTGCACCACAACTACTGAGCCTGCACTCTAGAGCCTGCGAGCCACACTACTGAGCCCACGTGCCACAACTACTGAAGCCTACACCCCTACAACCCATGCTCTGCAGCAAGAGAAGCCACCGCAATGAGAAGCCTCCGCCCTGCAATGAAGAGTAGTCCCCGCTCGCCACAACTTGAGAAAGCCCACGTGCAGAAACAAAGACCCAACGCAGCCAAAAATAGATAAATAAATGAATAAATTAATTAAAAACAAACCCAAAAAACTCTCTTATTAAAGCTCGAAACAATGGGGAGCCAATTTCTTTTTGAGACCTTAGTTTACCCAATTAAACAGTAGACTTTGCCTCTGTGCATGGATTTATGGTTAACACACACATTTCCCCATGTAATCCTCATATGATACCTGTGAGGGGCCAATTAGTATTGTTGCTGCTATAAAGCTGTCTCAGGTAACTTGCAAATGACATAGAGCCAGTATTTGCCAAACCTGGGACAAGATCCCATATCTGTTTCTACATCTGATGGGTTTCACCCACATGATTAATAGTTCATTGCATCACGAGCATGTTGAGTGAGATGGTTCACGCATTTACTCACTCATTCATTCTTTCATTTCATCAATATTTATTGAGCACCTACTATGTCCTGGGCACTATGCAGTATGAGACAACAACTGTGGACCAGATAGGCAGGATCTCGGCTAGCAAGGAGTTTATCGTCTAGTGATACAGCTGATTTGAATATGAAGTTGAAATATTATGGTGAACTTCAAATTCTTCAGAACATAAAATAGTCCAACTTCTCTAACACCTAGACAATATTCAAAGGGAAGGTCAATTTTAATGGAAAATTACATTTTTTTAAAAAAAAGAGCCTGACTTTGATGAAACAGTCTTATGGGTTATATGGACCTAAGTGCTAATTAGAAGTATATTCCTGATTATATTTTTTATTATATTTTAATTTTTATATTTCTCTGCCATCCCTTTCATGCTCTTTCTTCTTCTCCTGTTAATTTTAAATTTAATGCCCCTCCTGTTTCCTGCCCCACCACCTATCTTCTATTTCAGGTCATTTCAAAAATGGAAACAATTGGTCCTGTTTTGAATCAAAAATAAGATGCCATTTTCCTGGCCAAACAGGACAGTTGCTGTGTGATTTATTTGTATTTTCCAAAGGATTCTATAAAGTTCTCCAAAGCACATGATTCTGAATATTTATGTAGTTATCTAAATAAGATAAGAAGTTCTCAATCAGTAGGCTTAATCCTCTGAATCTTGATATGCAAACAACAGCAATACCGACAATAACAAATAATACTAAATAGCGCATTCTTCTGAATGTTTTACATGTAGTAACTAATCGAATCTTCATGACAACTTTTTTGAGGTGTGTACTATTTAAATTCCCACTTTATAGATGAGAGAAATGAGGCATAGAGAGAATTAATTTATCCAAGATTATAAACAAGTAAATGAAAGAGACTGGATTCAAACCCAAATCATCTATTTGTAGAGTTTTCTCTCTCAACCGTGTATCTACAGCTCTCATAAAATCAGTTAGACACCACTCGTTCAATTGACAACGTTAGCAAATGGCATTTAAATTCTCAGGCCAACCTTCCTAATCACCCAAGGCTGGGGTCAACTGGTATTTTGTACCATCAACTGATCAGGTATTACACCTTCCCTGACTTTATTAGGCACTTATCACTTTAACTTGCAAATTGCAGGGAAAGGGGGGGCGGGAATTTCCACTGGCACATCCCCAGCAATTTCCACTGTGGGTGGATCCTTCAGTAGAGGACTGTTATCTACATGTGCGTCGTATACACACGTGGTGGGAAAGGAAGTATCGAAGAGTATTGCATGTGGAGAGGGGGAAATAGGGTAAAGTAGAACTTATGGCAGTGGTTATTTGTGAGTGGGTAGTTGTGATAACAAGGTTTACTTTTACGGCTTCTTGGTGGGTGTGAGCAGTAGGTAGATGTTCCCATAATGCTAGGGGTGTGGTGTATGTGGTGGTGCCGTTGTCTGTGGGTGGGTAAGTTGAGGGTAAGCATATGACAGAAAAAAAATCCCAGCAACATATTTTGTTCCTCCTCTCTCCCTTACATCCTCCCACCTCTCCTCCAACTCCAAATATCCAGTGTTCCATAGAAATTAAAATGGCTTAAGTGTGAAGAGGAGTTTTTTCTTTTGAAACAGAGTGCAAAACCACAGCCCTAACGACCAGGTTCCCTATATAAATCTATTTTTAAGATGATTACAGGGTTTCCATAGCCATTCTAGCTTCAGCTGCTGGTTTTGTTTCCTCATCGTCAGTAAACTGTTGGCAGGATAGTGCACCAGAGGTATAGTTTTTAAAGGGTATAATTGCATGGCACAGAAATGATCACTTTCTCGACGATGGGTTTCATTGGTCTCTCCCTTTGAGAATCCGGTTTAGAAGCTGGGCTTGTCAGTCCCTCCAAGCACACGTTGCATTGTATGTGCTGGTCTCGCAGCATACCATGCTGGCAACTACTAGGCAGAGGGTAGTAATTAAACCACACAATAGGCATCAAGGGATGAGGAGAAGACACTGTGTTTAAAATAAGGCTATCTGAGCAGTGTGGTGAGCCACGTTTGGTCAGACTTTGCAAAGCAAGCTGGGAAATTCCCATGGTGCCAAGCCATTAGGCAGCATCTGAGGCTATATCCTTCCCAAGGACCTACCACAGGACCCCTTCTCCATGACTAACTTTCTCTGGGATGTAGAAACCTAGAAATGTGGCTTTGTAGAGCTATATTCTTTCTAATGTCAGGGCCCAGACACTATGTAAATTTAGGCAGCTGTTCCTAAAAGGCAGGTCTAATAATGACAGGCACATGAACTGTAGTTCTGTTTTAAAAACAGAAGACAGACTAGGTAGAAGTCAGCCTCCGAATTGGAAGTTAATAAGATCAATGCATTATAGGTAAAATTACCTATTGGCACAAGTAACTGATTCTGAAGAAATGATCATGATGTAATGATAAGACTAAAATACTCCCCAATTTCTATCTGGGGGAATTGAGAAAACTAGCCAGACAGAAGACCACAGTATTTCTCATGCTAATCAAGATGACCAGCATGCTGTCTCAGTAGTGAAATTCAAATGGTGTTGAGAAACAAAAGTTCATATAATAAGTACCGACTGCCTGAGATAATTATGTGTAGAGACTGGAATACAGTGAGCTGCAGAGCAAGAAGGGATGGAAATTTAAGTAGTATTATATGGGGGAAAGGGCATTGGGATGCTAACAGAAGTATCCATAGAGAGAAGAAGGGCACTTCACCTGGTGACCTTGACTAGATAAAAATAGATGTTACAAACATCTAGCAATTCTTGCCCTAAATGGATCTCACCGAGCAAAGTTCTGTTCTGTAACTTGGACTCTGAGTGCCCTGACCTACCAGAAGTGAGAATCCTGAGAATATTTGTTCATTCACTGACTTAACAAACATTCCTAAGTACCTCCACGTCCCAAGTACACCAGCACTAAGGCTACAGGTTAATATGGTTAACATTTTCAAGGGGTTCCTAGTCTAGTTGGACAAACAGAGAATTCAACATAAAATCATAATATGAAGAGACAGGATCTGTTAAAGAGAAAAGCATAGCATGGATTGGGAGTACAGAGAGAAGGTACATTACCCAGGCTGTGGTGGGAAGGAGACAATGAGGCCATATTAGATGGGGGGAGATCCGAATTTATCGTTAAATATGAAGATTAGAAATGGAAATAGAGGATTAGGTTGGTAAGTCAGGGCTGGCATTATGTTTAAATGAAGCAGGAGGGCATATTCAAAGCAGATGTTAAAAGCGTAGGCAATATAAAGAAGACATTGGAGAGCACTGTGTGTTTTGGGAAAATTGGAACATTATTAATAGGTTGTGTGTGAGAGGAGGTATAAAGGAGATGAGGTAGAAAGTGGTTATATCGGGAATTGTCTTATTAGCAATCTGCAGGCAGAAAGGAGGTACTGAAAATGTTAAGCAGGGGAGTAATATGGTTGAATTTGTAATTTAGATAATATTTCCATACATGTGTCCCACTCCAGATGAATTGGTATTCTGATGTGTGAATTTGGTAGATGCAGATTTCTTCCCTTGGTTGAGTCCAAGAGCTTGACGATCTTTAGGTGGGCTGGTAAAATTGAGTTTTCAAGACTTCAAACTTGAGGGCTGGACTCTGCACCTATGAAGATCCCCCATCAAGTTTTCACCTGTGAGGCCCTGCTAGAAACTGTCATCTGATCTCTCTTTGACATATCTCTATCTGCAGAAACTTGGGTGGAAAATGGAATATGCAGTTAACATTCAAAACATCATGACATGTCAGTAAGAGATTAGAGCGTGGAAATCATCCTTGGGAAAGGAAGAATCTTACCAGCATAACTTTCTTTATATGAAATCCTTTATATTTTCTAAGCTTTTAAATGGTTTCTCCTAAATAGTATGTTTGGCAATAATTAATAAAATGGTGTACCCTTTAAAAAACGTGCTACTGATGGTTAAGACTATTTCACTATAAATCTTTGTCAAGGCCTCTTAGCTAATGGATTATCCCCAGTTCTGAAATGGTATTCCCTATTTTATTTTGTATTAAATTTACAAGCTGTCTACCCAGGGTGAACAGCATGTGATATAAGATCAAACTTTTGGAGAGATGAAAAACAAGATCAAACACACACAAAGTGGGAATTATTCAAGAGGAGACTGAAAATTCATTACTTCAATTAAAATAGAATTTATGAGACACTATATGCTCAAATAAGAAAAAAATAGTATAAGACACAGTGCAGGAGCTAAAAGCTTCAAGATAAAAAAAAATCCAGAGAACAACAGACATGATGTGTGATCGTGCTCCAGGAGTACAGAGGAGAGTTACAGCAGGTGGGATGAGATTGAGAGGATGGGATTAGATGAGCACCACGAGCTGAGAAATATATTTCCTGAGCACGTGGGTGACAATGAGGATGCTAGCCAAAGTGGAGTGGGGATTCATGATGAAGGCGTTACCCCAGCCATTGGTATGCTGCTTCAAAGAGCACACATGACAGCAGGTAATTGTCACTGTATAACACAGTCAATACTGTGGAGTGTGTTTTTCAGCCTTTCAACATCATCTGACCAGCCTTGTCTACCTAGTCTTATCCTAGTAGGGCTCTGGGCCCTGCCTCTGAGGTATGTATATGCAGATGGTGAAACTCACACAGTGGGAGGGAGTCCAAGCACAGGTTACAAGAGCCCCGTCTCTGATCTGCACTTTGGATAATAAAGCTCATAAGTCATGGAGCCTCATTCCCATCATGTGCTCAACCAAACCATGTCAGTGTCCTGCGCGATGGAGCGGCAGAGTGCAAATATAAAACTACATAGAACTTTAGAACCAGCAGGGACCTGAGAGCCCATTCAGCCTAACCCTCTCATTTTACAGTTGAGGAAATGAAGGCCCCAGAGAAGTTCAGTAATTTGCTTGAAGTCACACAACTAGTGGCAGAACTGGGGCTAAAGTCCAGTTCACCAATCTCTGAGCTCAGTTCTCTTTTCACTCTATCACATTTTTTAAAAAGAAAGCTCTGTAAACATTCAAGATGTTATTCCTCCTTTCCCATATTGAAGACCCTCTTGAACATCTATGCCATCCTTTAAATTCACTACTTTTCCTGTGATGCTCGCTTAATTATCATAGTTTTAGTCCTGTGTAGAACACACATGGCCCCCGTTAGGCTGTTTATTTGGGACAAATAATACAATCTTTCTACCTGAATTTAATGCTTTGCCTCTTTCAAAACTTTTATATACATTTCTCCACTGGATTTCACAAAAGTTCTACAAGATAAGCTGGGTAGCCTTGTTCTCTTCATTTGACAATTAAAGGAAATGTACAGAGAGATTTACTGACTTTCTCTTAGTGACCGCATTGAAAGTAAAACCCCTTGATTCCTCAAATGAACAGAGGAGAGCCAATGAGAAGAAACAATAGTTGGGCATGGGCTGAGAGATGATACTTTCATCATAAAGTTCACATTTTGTCAAGCTTTGTTGTTATATACAAAAACTCTGCCCAAGTTTCAAAGCTGTACCATGGAGAGGTCCACAAACCACAAAAGTCGTATGTGAAATCCCAGATCATGCTGCTCTACCTTATACTATGCCTAAGAAGGAAAGCTCCAAGACTGATGGAAAGGGACAGGATCTGTCAGTGCATTGATGTGACTGGGCTGAAAAAGATTCAAATAGACATGATCTGTCTCTGGAGACAATTAGAAAACAGAGTGGGGGGTCATTTGTTACATCTCTGTCTTTGTTTCAAATGTGGCTGTTTAAATTTGAATTGAATGTGTTTGGGGATTTTCTACAAAGGGAGCCACTTGGAAGGCTGCCGTTTCTTGTTATCAGTCATGTTTTACTACTGCGAGGAGCAAGGCCCAGAGGAACTTCAGAGCTCAGGCACAGGTAAAAAAAAAAAAAAGGGAGGGACTGATACGCAACACTACTTTATTCCCATGGCATCCGGACTTATAGACATTGTCTTCAAGGATAAATTAAAGATTCAGTACAAAAGAAGATTCCAAGGTACTTTAAATGAGCATCATCTGAAAGGCGGAACGAGTGTCAATAAAGGGAATTAATCTACTCATATTTTTTAAGCACTCACCATTGACTGTTACTGCATGAGTTGAAAGGAATCAGAAAAATCAGACCTCATGGTGGCCCTCAGTAAGTGTACAGCTAAGTTGTACTAGCTTTAACATGCTTCTATCAACTAAAGACTAAATTATAACCCAAGTCACGGAACTGATAAATAAGTGGTACAGAAGGGTGTTGTGAACATGTAGAGAAGATGCATGGTCCATATTAAGTTAGACAGGAAGAAACAGAGTCAGTAGCATCTTTAAAGTTGTGGAGTAGCGTTGGATAATGTAGCAGCAGAAGAAGGAAAGACAAATAAGTTGGTTAGGGACACCTGCTGCTTTCTTACTGCCCCTACCTTTTGCCTTTGCAAAGCAAAATACTTACATGGTCTCCGTCTGTGATTCTAGTGCCTAAGTCAGTTCTGAATGGAAGAGGAAAGTCACTTGAACTCTTCATGCCTGGCATGTTCCCATCTGTCATAAAGAGAATCATATTTCTTGTATAGATGCCAGCATTTCGGGAAGTTTAGAAGCGATGATGTTTAGTGAAAGTCCTTTAAAATGTACTAAGTGTTATAAAATTGTGAGGAATTATTACTGGTTTTCTCTGTGTAACTCTGTAAGAGGCAACCACACTATCTGATTAGAATTGGGGCTTGCAGTTTCAATTCGACTTGATCACCCCCAAAAGAGATAGGCTTCCTTATTTCTCTGTGACAAGTGTCTTTTCACCAAGAAGAACACAGATTGGGCAAGGTTTAGCCAAATCTAGTGATAGGTGTTAACACTTGGAGTGTGATTTTAATAGCCAATAGGTATTTATAATTAATGTGCAATAACTCAATTATGTACATGTCTTTAAATTTCATAGGCCCAGTTAAGGTAAGATCATTAAGCACCCAATTGAATGTTAAACATATATGTTTGAGGTTTAACGACTCTGAGGCAGCTGCAGGATGGATTATGGGATAGTTAAAGGGCATTAGGAAAGTTGTTAATATTGTGGGGGTATTTAATTAATGTTTTAAAAAGTCTCTCCTTTGAAATCTGCCCAAAATGCTATGTGAAATCTGCTCGAGGAACAGGAGCATAATTGACAGCATTACTGTTTAAACCCAACCACACTGAAGGAGAATACAGCAAAACAGCCCTCTAATTAGCGTGAGAAATGACAACAACACAACAAAAAAAAAAAAAGTCTCCAATGACAGGTGCAGCAAATAACGGGGCTGATGAAAGATTTTGCAATTAAAGATTCTGCTATGAAGATTAATGGAGTATTATCTTAAATTATTGTAAGGTAGGTTATCAGAGACGAGTGTCTGCCTTACAAGCTTCCCTCCTCTTCTACTTCTCTTCCCTTAATTCGTTTCCATGCCTCTGAGTCCTCTTTACTATCCCTCAGTATTCAAATGACTTTTTACTTTATAGTTTTTGTATTCTTTTTCTACCTGCCCATGATCTTTCTTCCTTTTGATCTCATCTCTCATCTCTCTCTCGCTCTGTCTTACCTGGAAGGTCAAAATAAAATGGGTCCAGCTCAGTGTCAATGTTCTGTCTCTTATACCCACCATCTCACTAGGTTCTCTCACTCTACATCTAGAGTAGTTTGAACTGTAAATTCACCTCAAAGCTCAAGGATCACATAACTTTGCAATATTCAAGATGTCCTCCTTTGTTTAGTTTCCCTTTTTATTAGAATATTTATTTTTGGTGTCATAATTTCACCATTCATTCTCTCAATAGATATTTATTGGGCATATACTACATGTCAAGCCCTATTCTAGACACTGGAAGTATAACAGTAAATAAAACAGAAAAAGTCTCTATATTCATGAAATTTACATCCTAACTGAGAGAACAGAAAATAAATACGAAAACAGATGTATGGCAGGTGGTGATGGATTCAATGGAAAAAAATACTACAGAGAAATGAGGAATGGAATGCCAGGGATAGTGGATGGTATTTTAGAGTGATCTTATGAATAGTGACATTGAAACTGATATCTGAAGGAGATGAGGCAAGGAACTATAAGGAAGCCTGTTTGGTTGGAACAGCATGAAAGAAGTAAGAGATAAAATCAGAGAAGTGATGGGGGCAAATTATTTAAGGGTTTATTGGGAAAGTAAGGACTTTGACTCTTATTCTGGATGATATAGAAAGTGACTAGAGGATTTTGACCATAGGAGAGATATAAGCAAGTTAAGTTTTGGAATCACTATCCTAGCTGCTATGGAGTGGGCCCTTGTAGTGGTTCTGGAGAAGAAACAGTAATAGATAATAGAGAAGAGAATTAATAGTGGTTTGGAGCTGGGAGGCTGTAGTACAGGTGCATGACAAGAGGTCAGATTCTAGATGTCCTCTAGAGGTAGAACCAATAGCATTAGGTGACAGATTTATTTTTTAATTGAAGTATAGGTGATTTACAATGTTGTGTTAGTTTCTGGTGTACAGCAAAGTGATTCATATATATATATATATATATGTTGTTTATATATAGTAGTTTGTATCTGTTAATCCCAGACTCCTAACTTATCCTTCTCCCACCCCTTTTCCCCTTTGGATACCATAAATATGTTTTCTATGTCTCTGAGTCCATTTCTGTTTTATAAATAAGTTCATTTGTATCATATTTTAGATTCCACATATAAGTGATATCCTATGATATTTGACTTTCTTTGTCTGACTTGTTTCACTTAGTATGATAATCTCTAGATCCATCCATGTTGCTGCAAAAGGCATTATTTCATTCTTTTTTATGGCTGAGTAGTATTCCATTGTATATATGTACCACATCTTCTTTATCCATTCATTTATTGCTGGACCTTTAGGTTGCTTCCATGTCTTGGCTATTGCAAATAGTGCTGCTGCTTTTGTTTCTATTACCTTGGGAGACTGACCTAACAAAACATTGTTGTCATGTCTATGACATGACACCATTTGCTGACAAATTGAGTGACTCTAAACTTTTAGAACTAAATTAGAAGACTGAAATTGCCATTTACTGATGATGAAAGTTTAGTGGGGAAAAGACTGAAATTGCCATTTACTGATGATGAAAGTTTAGTGGGGAAAATCAAGGATTTCTTTGTGGACATGTTAAATGGAGCTATGAAGTAGGCAGTTGGATACAGGAATCTGGATTTCAGGGGAACTTCCAGGATGAAAGCAAATATTTGGAAACCATTGGCATATGGATGGTATTAGAAGCCATGAGCCTGGATTATATTACCTAGAGAGATGGAGAAGATGGGAGGTCCTGGAACTGAGCCTCTATAGGTTTGAGAAATAGGAGGAAAGAAACAGAGAAGACTGAGAATGAACAGCCAGGCAGAGACAAAACACACTAAGAAAAGAAATAAGAAAGTGTTTCAAGTGGGAGGAAATGATCAATTGTGTCAAATGCTGCTGATGGGATGAGTAAGATGAAAACTGAGAAATGTGTATTGGTCTAGCAACATCACTGGTGACCTTGTCAGGAGCTATTTCAGTGAAGTCTTGGGTTAAAAGACTGATTAGCATGTATTAAAGTGAGACTAGAAGAACTGGAGATAGTGAGAATATAAATCTCTTTGAAGAAAAGTTGCTCTAGAAAAGAGCAAATAAATGGAGTAATACATGGAGAAGGATGTGAGATCAAGAAAAAATATTTTTTTTAAAGTTGAGAGATATTATAGCGTATTTATATGCTATTCAGAATAGAGGAAACTTATGAGGTAGGGTAGAGAAGGGGTACTGCTAGAGTATTGTCTTTGAGTAGGCAAGGGAGGAAGGGACCTGTTGCACAAGCCATGGAATGGGGTTTAGATGTGACCATGGTCAATTCATTCATAGCAGCAAAAAGGAAAACAGAGTATGTGGGCATAGATAAGGACAGTTTTGTAAATGGGATAATGGAAGAGTGTGGGCATTCTGTTCTAATTGCTTTTACTTTTTTGTTTATATAGAGTTAAATAGCAAGTAAGGTCGTCAGCTAAGAAGGAGAATGAGGAAGAAGGAGCTGGAGGTTAGGGGACAAAGGAGAAGGTAGGAAATACTCATGAGGAAAGAGGAAAAGGAAATAGACTGAGGAAATATAGCAGGATTGCTGAGTGATGTTAATAGTCTGCTTGAAGCTAGTGGTCATGAATGTTAAAGTGACATCAAAAAGGATGGTTGTGGGTGTTTTCCTGGGTAAGTGTGGGTGCAGGGTAGGTAGAGAGCTGCATATAACTAGGTTTGGGATTTTTGTAAAGTAAGTGTAATAATGACAGAGAGGGACAATGGAGATGAGGGTATACACAATGATAGGTTTTTAAAAATAATAGGTGATAGAATTTAAGCTAGGTATTGGTAGGAGGGATGAAAGATCATAAGGGGGAGGAAAGGACAATTAAAAGTTGGTATGACCTTCAGATTTCATGTCCCAGTGGAAGGATTGATTGCTAGAATTTGATGCAAGGAGAAGTAAGATGGAAGAATAAAAGGTGGTAGTTAGATAATGACCAAGGTGTCCGAAGATGACTGTAACAAGGAGGCATAGCTGATGGTGTGCACTGATGGCATAAAAGTCCTCCCTGGATAGTGTAAAGGGAGGAAGGCTGTTATGATGGTCCAGAAATGGAAGCAGCAAGAGGAGTGAGAAGAGTATCTATCCCACCTGATGGTATTGGGGGAGGAGTTGGAGGGGAAGAGAAGCCTCTACAATAGGAGGGGGTTACAAGGGAACTGATATCCTCAGGAGAGAGTTAGTGTAGGTTCAAGTTAGACCAAAAGAGGAGGATATTTTGAGAATAGCTTGAAAATAGTTTATTTCTTACCTTATGATAATGATAGACATAAAGGGCAAGATGAGGGAGCAAAAGTTCCATAGGACACAAAAGAAAGCTATTAGGCAATAGGCAGGATTTGGAAATGGAGTTCTGTAAGGGATATCCAGAGTATGGGTATTGGAATAAGAGTATTGGGCGGGGGTGGGGGGGGTGTGTGATAAATTACGTGAGACTCTTGTACTGATTTCCAGAAACAGTGATAAACCATTAATCCCGACAGCAAGAGAAATGGTGGTGGTGAGGCTATGGACGCTGATCTGAAGTAGGGGCAGGAAAGAAAGGTAGAATCTTGCCAAGACCTAAAGGAACTTTGAGCCCTCAAATTTACTCCATTCATATGTTCCATAATCTAAGACTAGAGGGGCTACATGTCGTGCTGAGAACCACTGCTGTCAGCACCAGCTGTCCTCCATCTCAGGATATTTTAATGGCCTTGCTCACCACAGCTCAAAAAGTAAGACCCAATATTACCACTGTGGTACATGGGAAATGAGAGGACTACAGAAGCAGGTGATGAGGGGAAAATAGAGTTAATGACCAGAGAAGCTCATAAATGGGCCCTGCTGGTGGCTCTGGGCACTTTTGGTGGGCAGCACTAGATCTTTAGCAGGGAGTAATCATCACAGGTGCCACCAAGGAGGAGTGTGAGTCACTCAGGACTAAAGAATCAGGATAATAAAATAGCATAGTGCCTTGAAGCCAATTACCATCGGCTACCATTATATATATATAAAATACACATATGTATTGTGTACATATAACATGTATATTCACATATATATGAATGTGTATATATGTATATATACATGAATATCCCATGAGAAAACAATCACTATAGACTATTTGTAGGCACTAATTCTGTGACTATGTAAAAATAACATGAAAATAACCTTTCACCTCTGTGTGTGCAAGAGTGTATCATGGTAAACTCGCACATTGCACATGTCTAGCTCTTCCCATAGGGCAAGACAGTTCTATGATTTGCACTTTCTTTCTGCCTTTTCCAAGATACACAACTGGCCACCAGGAGAGAGGTCAAATTCTGAGTGCCCTTTAGCCTGAGTTGAACTATTTCCACCAAGCTATTCACTCATCTTCAGACTCCGCACACTGTACTTCACTCACTCCCAATCCAGATTGCTAAAACGACAATACAGGGTGACCATGGAACCCATTATTTCACCAGCAACACAGGGAACATTTTTTTACCTGATCAAATGAGATTCAGTTACATGTCAAGGAAAACTGGCATAAGCAGCTTTTCATTTAATAAAACCTAAAGTGACAAGAGTCCTGAATAGTTCCCTTAGAAGCTATTTTAAGTGGACAGCCCTTCCCCACAAAGCCCCGTGAGTGTGGAATAACAAGTTAATTTTAGCAAGCACTTTTTAACCTACATTTGGGGACAAAAATGCCAGGAAGCCTATTATATAATTGAAGTAAAATGAAATCCTCTGGGTGTGACAAAAATGTTGTCTGTCTCAAGTTACTGTAAATGGAAAAATGATATACCGAAGAGCTTGGTATTTCAGAAGTCCAATAGTGAGAAACTTTATTTGCTGAGAAGGCAAATTAGGGCACCTGGATGTTAAAGAACACTTGACACTCTGGGCCATGGAGGCTGCTGGAATGTTCCTATTGGCTATTTACTGTCCCAAGTTGTATTAAGCTTTCCACTGGAAACAGTATTTCCATAATGAAGTATGAAGATCCAAATCCTAATTTGTTCATCTGTCAGAACTCCTAAGGGTCCTAGATCTGCTTTAGCCCTGAGCTCTTTACAAAGTAGAGAGACCAGCATAAGGGAATCAAAATTTCATTGTACCTTCCTTACCCGCATTCAGTATTCAAGCTGATTATATTCATAGTTATCTGATCCTGTCCATTCTCTGGCACTACCACTCTGATACCTACCACTTGTCTCTAGCCTCCTGTCTCCTTTTCAGACCTCAGGTGGCACTGTAGAGTGCCGGCTTACCCACTTGAGAGAGGGTGACCTTAGCCAGGTTACAGGATCTCTCTAAAACTCTCTCTAAACACCTGTAATTTGATCTCTATAAACACCTGTAAATAAGTTTGAAAAAGAAGGCAAAAAATGTTTATTTTAAATAAAATAAAATAAAATAATGAAGCCAAATCCGGCCTTTGTACCCTGACACCAAGTTAAATCTTGGAGACAGAGTTTTGGGCAAAGTAGAAAAGAATAGCTTTATTGCTTTGCCATGCAAATGGGGCCACAGCAGGCTAATGCCCTCAAAACTGTGTGTCCCAACCTGGAGGGGGTAGTGAGGAGTTTTATAGTAATGGTTCAAAGAGGGTGTGATCAGCTCATGGACATTCTTCTGATTGTTTGGTGGTGAGGTAAGTGGGAGTCAGCATCATCAACTGGTCTAGTGTCTTCTTGTTCCAACTGGTCTAGTGTCTAAGCGCTTGTAGACAGCATACAGTTAACTTCTCCTACCTGGGGCGGGGATTTCAGTATCTGCAAAACAGCTCAAAGACATTGTTATGTATATCCCTTGACGAGGAACCAGGACCCTGCTCCAAGGCTGCACTATTGTTACTTGACTGTTTCTCCCTTGTCTCTCAATCACCTCCCTTCCCTAATTAGCAACTGTTTGAACCTGCTCCTTGGAACTCAGAAAAGGTCATGGAGGCTGAATGAAGCCTATTTCCTGTAATCAAGAATTGGGGGACACAGAAAGGTTTTGGTGCCCAGGAGTCCCACAGGGTCCTGCTTGATTTCAAAAGTATTAACTTCACATTGTTGCTGAGTAAATCAAGTAAGAAAAATATAAGATATTTTGTAAATTATAATATGTTATACAAATGTAAACAATCTTCTTTTTTAATGTGATCTGACTTCTTCAAAAACCAAACTGCCAACCAAATTCCGACCTTAGTCTACTCTCTGCTTGAACTTAGTAACCAGTTTCTTTCCTGATGGAAGTGAATGTCCCTGGAAGATGGTTCTCTTAACTGACCAGAGCTACGTTGTACATAGCTTCCATTCCTCCACTGCCTTAGCTTCGGTCCACCCATTGTCCACCCACAGTTTCCTGAAATGCTCTGTAAAAGTCACTAATATTTTGTGTCCTTCTGAAAAGATTTCATAATACTGGAAACCCCTGCTGTATAAGAAAGCCATGATAAAAAGTGATATAAAAATATATGGCAATTTATCTTATGATCTTTCATTGGAAATCCATCAGAGCCCTTGAGATAGGAAATATTATTCCAGGTTTTCATATGAAAAAAAAAGGAGACTTATAGAAGTTAAACGTGTTGCTCATGGACTATATTTTCATGACACTTTCTTGAGTCAGGAAATCTAGGATTTATTCACCAGGTTTCAGCAAGTATCAGATGGCACACACAAGCTAGGTCATTGAAGAAAGTTTAATAAAGGGATTAGTTATAAAGAGCTAGGCAAGGCTTAGGGAAGCCAAGAAGGGATGGTGCAGTACCTTGGGCTAAGCAACAAAAGGGAGTTATTACCACTTTCAGACATAAAGGGCAAGAGAGCAATCTGTTAAAGGAACCTGAAGAGAGAGTTATATGGAAAGTCTGTCTACTGAACACAGTTGTGCAGGGAAATACTCAGAGAAGCAAATTCTGCAGCCTTATTCTCCAGTCTCATTCCTTCCTCCTTGATTCCTTGCTGTTGTCTACCATTGTCTGAACACAACTGGAAGCCAGAGGCCAAGGGCCCAGAACAGTATAGCGATGAATGGAAAGAGGATCTAGAGGGACAAATGAAAGCTACATGGGGAAAGTGATCACACTTGCCCTGGAACCTAGATACCACACCAGTTTCTCTCTCTGTCTCTCTTTTTATTTTCAAATAGTTTTAGATTTACAGAAAAAAATTGCTCAGATAGTCCAGAAAGTTCCCATATACCCAACATCCAGTTCCCCTATTATTTCTTACCTTATGATAATGATACATTTGTTGCAACTAATAAACTAATCTTGATACATTGTTATTAATTAAAGATCATACTTTATTTAAAATTTTTTGGTTTTTACATAATGTCCTTCTTTTTTGGTATAGTATCTCACAGGATACCACATTACATTTAGTAGTCATGTCTCCTTGGATTCTTCTTGGTTATGACCATTTCCCATGAAAAATCCTTAATCCCATCATCTGCCATCTATTTACTTACTTGTTCAATTCAAATATGCATGTATAGTGGTTTCAGAATTTTAACCCAACTCCTATGGGAAACTTTACCAACTAGAGTACAGTGCTTCCGTACAGTTCCCTTTGCCTTTAGTATAACAGACTCCACTCATTTTCAAAATTAGTTAGATCAGCACGTTTTTCCCCACTCCATTCCATGAGGTTGTTTCATATGTTTGTAAAACAATTAAATCATCACATTCAGCATTTCATCCTAGGATCCTCTAACCTCCTAAAAAATGATTGCATACATCAAAGTTTACCTTTCATGTGTAAAATTTCTATGGGTGTTGACAAATGCACACTGTCATATGTCTACAATTAAAGTATCATACAAATAGTTTCACTGCCTTAAAATATCCCCTATACTTCATAGATTTAACTTCCCATCCTTCAAATCCCTGGAAATCACTGATCTGTTTACAATGTCTTCTCCCACTGTGTGGCTTGATTTTCATTTTCTCAAGTCTCCTTCACAGAGCAAAAAAGTTAATTTTAATAAAAACCATTATAGCAAATTTTTTCTTTTCTTTCATGGATCATGCATTTGGTGTTACACTTAAAATCTTATCATCAAACCTAAGGTCATAGAGATTTTTCACTATGATTTCTTCTAAAATTTTTATAGTTCTGCATTTCACATTTAGGTCTATGAATCATTTAAAATTAATTTTTGTATATAGCATAAAGTTTGTGTCCAGGTTAACTTTTTTTTTTTTTTTTTGGTATATGGACATCCAGTTGTTCCAGCACCATTGGTTGAAAAGGTTATTCTTTATCCATTGAGTTACCTTTGTACTTTTTTCAGAAAGCAGTTGATTTAAAACTAATAAATAAATTCAGCAAGTTGCAGGATACAAAATCAACACACAAAAATCAGTTGCATTTCTATACAATAACAATTAATAATCAAAAAAGAATATTAGGAAAACAATTTCATTTACAATAGCATCAAAGAGAATAAAATATCTAGAATAGACTTAACCAAGAAGGTGAAAGTCACACTGAAAACTACAAATCACTGCTGTAAGAAATTGACACAGATAAATGGAAAGACATATCATGCTCATGGATTAGAATATTTAAATTTGTTAAGATGTAAATATACCATAAGCAATCTACAGACTCAATACCATCACTAACAAAATCCTAACATTTTTTGCAAGAATATGAAAATTCAGCCTAAAATTCATATGGAATATCAAGGGACCCCAAATAGTCAAAACAATCTTGAAAAAGAAGACAAAGTTGGACTTCTATTTTTCTGATCAAAAGCTTACTACAAGACATGGATGGGCCTAGAGACTGTCATACAGAGTGAAGTAAGTCAGAAAGAGAAAAACAAATATCATATATTAACACATATATGTGGAATCTAGAAAAATGGTATAGATGATCTTATTTGCAAAGCAGAAGTAAAGACACAGGCATAGAGAACAAATGTATGAATACCAAGGGGGAAGGGAGGGTGGAGGAATTGAGAGATTGGGATTGACATATATACACTATTGATACTATGTACAAAATAGATAACTAATGAGAAGCTACTGTATAGCACAGGGAACTCTACTCGATGCTCTGTGGTGACCCAAATGGGAAGGAACTCAAAAATAGAGGAGGTATATGTATACATATAGCTAATTCACTGTGCTGTACAGTAGAAACTATCACAATATTGTAAAGCAACTATACTCCAATAAAAATTAATTTTAAAAAACTTACTACAAAGCTACAATTATCAAAACAGTGTGGGGCTTCCCTGGTGGCACAGTGGTTGAGAGTCTTCCTGCCGATGCAGGGGACACAGGTTCATGCTCCAGTCCGGGAAGATCCCACATGCCACGGAGCAGCTGGGCCTGTGAGCCATGGCTGCTGAGCCTGCGCGTCTGGAGCCTGTGCTCCGCAATGGGAGAGGCCACAACAGTGAGAGGCCTGCATATCACGAAACACAAACAAACAAACAAACAAACAAAAAACAATGTGATATTTTCATAAAGACAGACATATAGACCAATGGAATAAAATAGAGAGCCCAGAAATAAACCCTCACACTTATGGTCAAATGATTAGTGATAAGGTGCTTTTTAATGGAAAAGAGACAGTCTTTTCAAAAATGGTGCTCAGAAAACCTAGATATCCATATGCAAAAGAATGACGTTGGACCCTTACCTTGCACCACATACAAAAATTAACTCAAAATGAATACAAACCTAGACATAAGAGTTAAAACTATAAAACTCTTAGAAAATAACATAAGGGAAAAGCTTCCTAACATTGGATTTGACAGTGATTTCTTGAATATGACACCAAAAGCATAAGCAGCAAAATAAAAATATATAAATAGAATTTTATCAAAGTTAAATATTCTGGTGCTGTGTTTTGTGTTGTGCTAAGATAACCACTAGAATGCAAGAAAGTATTTACAAATCATATATGTTAAAAGGGATTAATATTTATAATATATAAAGAACTCTTACAACTCAACAAAAACAAAACACAAACAACCAGATTTTAAAAATGAGCAAGGAGTTAAAGAGACATTTGTTTAAAGAATATATACAAATAATCAATAGGAAGATGAAAAGATGTTCAATATCACTAATCATTAGGAAAATGCAAGTCAGAACTACAATGAGATACCATTTCATACCAATTAGTATGGTTATTATAAAAAAAAAAGAGCAAATAATAAGTGTTGCTGAGGATGTGGAGAAATTGGAACTTTTGTGTATTCCTGGTGGGAAAGTAAAATGGTATAGCCACTGTGGAAAATAGCATGGCAGTTTCTCAAAAAATTAACATATAATTACCATATTATCCAGCAACTCCACTTTTAGGTGTGTACTCAAATAAGTGAAAGCAGAGTCTCTAACAGAAGCTTGTATACCAATTCCATAGCAGCATTATTCATAATAGCTAGAAGGTGGAAAACAATATGAATGTCTGTTGACTGAATGGATAAAGAAATTATGGCATATAAATACAGTGAAATACTATTCAGCCTTAAAAAGGAAGGCAATTCTGAAACATGCTACAACACGGATGAACCTTGAAGTCATTCTGTTAAGTGAAATAGCTCAAACAAAAGAAGACAAATATTGTATGATTCCACACATATGAGGTACCAAGAATAGTCAAATTCATAGGGACAGTAAGTAGAATAGTAGTTATCAGGGGTTTGGAGAAAGAAATAATGAATAGTTATTGTTTAATGGAAACAGTTTCAGTTTGGGAAGATGAAAAAGTTCTGGAGATGGATAGTAGTGATGGTTGCACAATGATGTAAATGTAATTAATACCACTGAGCTGTACACTTAAAAATACCTAAAATGGTAAATTTTGTTATTTATATTTTACCACAATTTAAAAAATTAAAAATAAATTAGTTTATTATATTTGTAGGGGTGTAATTCTGAGTTCTCCATTTTGTTCAATTAACCTATGTGTTTATTCTTTCCCCAATACCACACTGTCTTGTTATTGTAGCTTTACAATAAGTCTTGAAATAAGGTTGTGATAGTTTTCCAACTTCTTCAGAACATTCTGTATAAACTTTACAATCAGTTTGTTGCTATCTAGAAAAGAGCTTGCTGAGATTTTTATTGGGATTACATTGAATTTCTAGATCAAGATACAAATAATGGGCAAGATATACTTGCACATCATGTTTTCATGATTGAAAGACTCACTATTGTTAAGATGCTAACACTGCCTAAAGCAATTGTTAGACTGAATACAATCCCTACCAGATTGGGGAAGTGTATCTCTATTTCTAATCTGCTGAGTGTTTTTATTATAGAAGTGTTTTGGATTTTGTCACATGCATTTATTTTGTCAATTGATAAGATCATACAATATTTATTTTTAGCCTGTTGATATGTTAGTTACATTAACTGATTTTTGAATGAGTCTTGAATATCTAGAAAAAAATTATTTGGTTATAGTGGATGATTCTTTTTATACATTGTTGTATTCAATTTACTAATATTTTTTGTTGACTATTTTTGCATCTTGGTTCATGAGAGATATTCATCTGGAGTTTTCCTTTTTTTTATAATATCTTTATGTAGTTTGGGTATTAAGAAAATGCTGATCTCATAGTATAAGTTGGGAATGTTACCTCTGTATCAATTTTCTGGAAGATACTGTGAAGAAGTGGTATTATTTCTTTTATAACCATCTGGGCCTGGTACTTGTATTTTCTTCTTTGGAAGGTTATTATCAATTTAATTTGTTGAATAAGTATAGAGCTAGTCAGGTTATTTATTTTCCCTCTTGTGAGTTTTTGTAGTCTGTGTCTTTCATGAAATTAGTCCATTTCATCTAAGTTATCAATTTTGGGGGGCATAGACTTGTTTGTAGTTTATTATCTTTGTAATGTCCATGTGTTCAGTAGTGATGATGCTCATTTTTAATATTGATAATTTATGTCCTTTGTCTTATTTCTTGGTTTTCTTGGCTAGGAGTTTATCAATTTTATTGATCTTTTCAAAGAACCAACCTTTGGTTTCATTGGTTTTCTCTATTGTTTTTCTCTATTCAGATTCATTGATTTCTGCTTTAATTTTTATCATCTATTTTCTTTTGCTTCCTTTAAGCTCAAATTGCTATTCTTTCTCTAGTTTCCTAATATGGAAATTTTGGTTATTTATTTTAGATCTTTCTTCTTTTCTAATATATGTATTTAATGCTATGAATTTCCCTCTAAGCACTGCTTTCACTGCATCTCACAAATTCTGATAATTTGTATTTTAATTTTAATTTAGTTAAAAATATTTTAAATTTCTCTTGAGACTTATATGACCTATAGGTTTTCTAGAATTGTGCTAATTTCCAAATATTTTTCAGCTATATTTGGATTATTGATTTCTATTTTAATTCCTGTTTGCTCTAAAAATATACTTCATATGATTTCTACTCTTTAAAATTTGCTAAGAGGTGTTTTATGATCCAGAATGTGGTCTATCTTGGTGATTATTCCATGTGAGATGAGGAGAATATGTATTCTGCTGTTGTTGGATAGAATTTTCTCTAAATGTCAGTTAAATCAAATTGATTGATGGTATTATTCAGGTCATCTATATCCTTACTGATTTTCTGCCTTCTTGATTTAGCAATTACTGGCAAGGATTTTGAAATCTCCAACTATAATGGTGGAATTTTCTATTTCTTCTTTCAGTTCAAGCAGACTCACCCCATGTATTTTGATGTTCTATAGTTAGGTGCATACATGTTTAGGTTTGTATGTCTTCTTGGAGAATTGATCTCATTATCATTATGTAATACCCCTATTGATCTCTGATTATCTTCCTTTTTCTGAAGTTAGCTTTGTCTGAAATTAATATAGCTACTTCAGATTCCTTTTGATTAGTATTAGCATGGAATATCTATCTCTATCCCTTTTTTACTATTTCTTATTGTGGTAAAAAAGATATATAACATACAATTTACCATTTTGAGTGTACAGTTCTGTGGCATTAAGTACATTCATATTGTTTTGCAAACATCACTACCATCTCTCTATAGAATTTTTCATCTTTCCCAACTGAAACACCTTACCTCTTATACACTAACCACCTCCATTCTTTCTCCCCAGCCCTGGAAGCCATCATTCTATTTTCTGTCTCTATGAATCAGACAATAATAGGTACCTTATATAAATGGAATCATACAATATTTGTCCTTTTGTGACTGGATTATTTGACTTAGCATAATGCTGAGGTTCATCAATGCTGTAGCATGTGACAGAATTTTCCTCCTTTTTAAGGCTGAATTATATTCTACTGTATGTATACACCACCTTTTAAAAAAATTCATTCATCTATCAATGGACGCTTGGTGGCTCCATCCCTTTATTTTTAGCCAACCTGATTTTTTTTTAAAGTGTTTCATATTAACAACATACAGTAAAGTCTTGTCTTTTTTTTAATCCATGTTGACAACCTGTTTTGTAATTGGTATATTTAAACCAGTCACACTTAAATGATGATTAATATAATTGGATTAATATCTACCATGTTTGTAACTTTTATATCCATTACATTTGTTCTTTATTTCTTGTTTTCTCCTTTTTTCCTGCCTTCTCTGATTTTAATTGAGTACTTGATATAATTCTATTTTACTTCCTCTTTAGCATATAAATTATACATCTTAAACATTTTAGTGGTTTTTCCATGGTTTATAATATACATTTATAACTAATTTAAGTCCACCTTAAAATAACACTATATCACTTCAAATGTAATGTGGTAACTTAGAATATTCCAAATTCTTTGTTATGCTAGTGCTACTATCACCCAGTACATCATTGTTATTACAGTTTTAAACAAACTTATTTATCTATATTATTTTCTTTTTAGTAAAAAAGTCTATTTAGTTGAATACCCACATTCTATCCGCTTTGTGATATAACATATCTCTCAATTTTTTTATATCAGTCACCATAAGCTTAGTGAATCATATCACTTTATAAATTAAAGTCATACCATTTCCCACTAAAAACAAAGATGACTAATAAAGTAATTTGTTTGCCAATGTTATTTTTTCAGACAACTGGACTGGTTGACTTTCCACGGCTGTACAGACTGACCATTTGCGGGTCGATGGTTAAGATCTATTGATTCAATTTCTTCAATCCATTTCAGACATTATGTTTTCTGGAATAAATGGCCCATGTCTGTATAGTTTAGTAGTTATGACAAGCATATCAAACTGATCATTCAGCAATAAATCCTTTGCTTCGTAAGTGGTTCCCAACCTAGAAATGGGTGTGGTTCCAAAAGTTAATTCTAAACTAGTTGTTTAAAACTTAGAATGCATAACCAATAAAGAGGCTTAAAAACAAGAGTTAAATTCTTAACTAGAGTGTTGAAAAAAAACAAAACAAAACTTGATTAACCCATGTCTTGTGTTTCTAGTACTGGAGACAAAATATGTATTTTGAGTTGTAATCTGGTAATCGAGGAATGCATGCATTCTTCTATGTTTCAGTTAACAATAATGTTAGCTGTTGTGAAAAACAAACACTAAAAGATATAATTGCTCAAACATGGCATAAATGTATTTCTCCTTGTAAAGTTTAAAAATGATAGTTCTGACTGGCCCTTCTCCAAGCAGTGATTTAGAGTTCCATGTCCCTTCTTTCTTACAGTTTTTTCAATTTTCAACACCTGGCTTCCACGGTCACTGAGTTAATCTGCCTGAAGCTGAGGGATGGGAAAAGTGCATGTAAATGGAGTCCAGTCTGATGAAAGAGGACAAAGGGAAAGTGGGTGAAAAGGTTGCCACTCAACTCTAGTCCCAATAAGGAGCTGAGGTGAAAGCAAAGAGAACAACTTATTTTAATCTTATTTGATCTGCCAGGAATATTCAACTCTCGATCTCTATATCCTTCTTGAAATACCCTCTTGGTTTTCACATCACAAGACTCTTCTGGTTTTCTTCTGCTTTGATTTCCTTTTTACCTTCATGTGTTATTTTTCATTAAGGCTTGGCTCTAGGCCTTCTTCACTGTTTACTCTTTATTTTTCATTAGATATGACATCCACAACCTTATCTTCAGTTATCACTTGTATTCAGATGATTCACAAGTTTATATCCCCAGCCGAGAACTTCTCTCTGTATCGACCCTATTTATATAGCTTCCTAGTTAGTATCTCCTCTTGGAAGTCTTGAAAGCCCTTTAAGCTCAACATTACCCTAAAAACCTTACTCTCCACATTTGTACTATATCACCAAGTCCAGTGGATTCTAGACTAGAGTCTGGCTACTCAAAGTGTGTTCTGAGGACCAGAAGTTGCCTCTGTGTGAGGCTTGTTAGAATAGTGAATTCTAGGTCTATCTGCAGGCTCCATGGCAGACCTACTAAATCAGGATCTACATTTTGACAAGATTCTCAGGCGATTCACAAGCACATTAAAGTATCAGAAGCATTGTAACAGAAGACTCAAATCCATCCGACTTCATCTTTACTTCCAGTCCCTTAGCTACCATTCTTACCTGGTCTACTGCAATAGCTTCCTGACGTGAATATCTTCACGTGTTCTTAATTTTCTACATGAGTATTACCTTTCTATCCAGAAGCCAAAACGTTCATCTCTAAAACACAAATAGAATTATATCAGCCCTTTTACAAATACTATATCTTAAAGAAAGACAAAAATCCCAACTAATTATGAGGGCTTCCAAAAATCTGTACCCTGGCAACCATTTCATCTTCATTTCATATCACTCAAATGTCCCATGTATTTTTCCATCACTGGACTTTTGCCTATGATGCTCTCTATGGTTCCCCTATTTACTTTCACCACATTTAGCGCAACTGTATTCTTCAGATCTCAATTCATAATTGCCTGACAGTCAAGGTTAGGTCAGTTTCATTTGTTGTATATTCTTATGTACTATTTCTTTATAGACATTTCTCCCTCA
>NW_020172827.1:722574-820948 GCF_003031525.2 Neophocaena asiaeorientalis asiaeorientalis
TATATATATATATATATATATATATATATGATAATAATTATGTTTCTTATAAGTTTTCTCAGTTTCAGATTATACACTTATTAGAAAGTTATTTGTCCCACATCCATCTTACCAATTCTTGCCTCCACACCCACCCCTAGCATCCATCCATGTAATATAAACAATTGTTTGACTCTCTCTTACATCCCCAGAGCTAGGAACATTCTACATGCTCAATACCTACCTACTGATAAAATGAAATAAACATGATCACAGTGAGCTTAGGTAGAAAATCAATAGCTCCATGCCAGGCAGGTATCTATGATTCTCATTAATTGATAGAGCCACAAATTTGCAGAATCTGAACTTTTCAGAATCCAGGCTGGCTTTGCACTACTGCTAGTTCAGGCAAAGAGAGGAGGCTGTTCAGTACTTCTACTTGGACAGGCAAAGTCAACCCTGAGAGGTAGGGATAGGCTCTAAAAAGGAGGGACTATCTAATGGTAGTCCTGAAGCAAGTGTAGTTTGAATTGGGGGAGAAGATGTCTTAATCACAAGGGTGAGGAAATTAGAGGGGAAAAAATATCCATCAGAACTGAGTATGCAACAGATTTTGAAGTAGGTTACCCTGCACTGGTGGGATGACTGGATCGTGAATGGCCCTTCAAGCAGCTCTAAGGCTTTCACTTAATTCAGTTAATCAAATTGTTATTATGAGTGCCAAGTGAAACGTTAGTGAGGAAACCAAGAATGTTAAAACTGATTTTATATCCCTTTAAAAAATGAAACTATTACCTAGCTATGGGTCTAAAATCTCAGAGGATGTTTTCCCAGGTATTAATGGTTGATGAGTTCATATTTAAGAAAGCCAATACCAGTTGTTGAGACACAATGTTTGAGTTGATCCTGGTCAAACAAATGGTGACAATTTATCTGAAAAAAATTCAGATCATAAACCCATGCTAACAAGAAATAGATGACATTTTTTTCTAGTCACCCAAATTAGCTGTTTACATTGATTGAATGAGTTAGATAATCACTTTCTCAATCAACACACATTTATTGAACATTTCCTCTGTGACAGAAACTGTGCCAGGTGCTGTCAATACAGAGTGCTTAAGAAAGGATCAGTCCCTTCCTTCATAGAGCTTAGAGTGTAGTGGGAGAGATGGACAATGAACAAGTAACATGGATTAGCAGCTGCTGCTCTGACATTTTCTCCTGTTGCAGGCTTAAGTTTAGTTCTTGTATTAGCTTACTAGGGCTGTCATAACACAGTACTACAGACTGGGTGACTTAAACAGAAATTTATTTCCTATAGTTCTGGAGGCCCGAAGTCCAAGTTCAAGGTGTTGGCAGGGTTGGTTTTTCTGAAGCCTTCTCTCCTTGGCTTGTAGATGGCCATATTCTCCATGAGTCTCCACATGGTCTTTTCTCTGTGTTCCCTAATCATCTCTTTTAAAAGAACACCCTCATATTAGATTAGGGCCACCTCAATGACCTCATTTTACCTTAATTACCTCTTTAAAGACTTTATCACCAAATATAGTCACATTCTCAGGTATTGGGTTTAGGACTTCAACACATGAAGTGGTGGTGGTGGGGCGGGCAACAATTCAGCCCAAGACAGTGATTTACCATTTCTAGAAAAATATTATCCAATGAAAATATGTGAGTCACATATATAATTTAAAAATTTCCAGTAGTCACATTTTTAAAAGTAAAAGAAAATCAGAGGAAATTACATTGAATAATATAATTTGCTTAATGTAATATATCCTGAATAGTGTTTCAACATTTAATCAATATAAACAATTAGTGAGATAGTTTACATTTTTTATAAAACCTTCCAAAATCCAGTGTATTTTACACTTATTGCACATCTGAATTTAGACACTAAATATTCATCAGAAATACATGGTTAACATTTAGAGTTAATAAAATTTACAGTTGAAGAAGTAGATGTACATAGCCCTGTTATTCCAAATATACTCTAAAATTTTCTAATAACAGAATCCAGTATCCAGTTTTAAATTTAAATTAGATTGCATTAAATAATATTAAGAATTTAGTTCCTCAGTCTCACTAGCTACATTTCAGGTGCTCAATAGTCATATGTGTTTAGTAGCTATCAAATGGGACAGAACAGGTTCAGAAGCTACATGCCACTGTCATGTGAAATAATAATGCTCTGAATGTCCCAACTTCTCTTAACAACCACCTGCTGTAATCTTAACTATGCTTTTTATGGTAAAGCCCCATGAACAAGAAATCCACCCCCCTTGGTAAAACAAATGGCTTTAAAACATATTTGATACTCTCCAACTGCTTCTGATTTTAAGTAGTCAAACTACCTTTATACATCCTAATTAACTTTTCCAGTCCCTCCCAGGAGGTTTATTAAAGACCATCTCAGGGGACTTCTTAGGCTGGGCTCTGAGCCAAAAACTCTTCCACATACTTGCTGCCTGCTCCCCCTCACCCTCCCCCCCACTGGGTGCTAATGAGGATTGGTACAGCTGGAGATCTCACATCATCATAGCAGGAGACTGAGGCCTCTTCTCCCCCTCTTCTCATTCCCTCAGTCCTAGTTGAGGAAGAATCCTGGGAAGGATATTTTTGCTACAGATCAGAAAATGGCCCAGTGTCTCAGGCTTTTTGATGAAGGCACTGAAGTCCTCTGATCCACTTGCCCGTTTGCATGTTGCTCTCTGAAGCTATTCTAAATCAACAGGGAGTCATTTCTGGGACGTGAAGACTATTATTGTGATTTTCCCTATAATCAGTGGTCCCTCTAAGACAGGAGGTCATTGAAATTCACACTTTGGAAAGAGGGACAGGGTTATAGATCTATATATACATTATTTTTTCTCCAAACTGTCCCAGCATACTTGGGAAGAAACTCCCAAATAAGAAGATTTTGTTTCAGTGAATGATATCAGTTCTCTTTTTAGACAGGCAAATGAATGAAGCTTCCAAACTCAGATTATGGCTTTCAAAACCAGGGAAGCAAAAAGCGCAACATTTAATCTTAGAGTTTTCTGGACAACCAAGCCAGGTTTCAAATGATATCATTCAGTTTGGGGCCATCTATTCAATAAAATCCAGTCACTGTTTTCCATGCTTGAAATATATAAGTGGATAAAACTGAGAAAGATTCCCATCCTCATGGTGCTTACATTCCAGTGGAGGAGACAGAGAATAAACAATTATGAAAACATATGTTTACAGTAGTAGTGTCAATACTATAAATAAAAATAAAAGAAAAGACAAAGAAGGTAATAACAAGACAGGGCATAGCTATTCATTTTTTTCCAACAAGTATTTATGTACTGCCTACTCTCTGCTAGGTCCTGCACTACGTTAGGGACTGTAGAAGGATACAATGATGAACCAGACGTAGTTCTTACCCTCAAGGATTGGGTTTTTGTCTAACATTAATACTTACATGCTATGTATATTTGCCGTGTCTTCAAGAAGTTTTTGAGAATCCCAATCTTGCATTTTTTTTCTCCAAGGACATTTAGCAGGTATTATTTATGCAGCATTGTTCAGCAAATCTTTATGTTGAAAAAATGAATGAACAAATGAACAATATGGACATGGGATTAAAAAGGGTGTTGCTGTGAATCTCAGACAATAGTATCAACCATACTGTTTTTTGATGTAGTAGCAAAAAACAATGGATTAAAAATGATGGAATCTCGATTCTCTATCTCCTCCATTTCTTACTATGAGGCCTTGGACATATCTTTAACATCTTTTACTTAAATTTCTCCATCCATAAAATGGGGTTAATAATTGTTGCTAAATACAATTATTTCTATAAAGAGCAATTGTGAAAGTGCTTTGTAAACTCTAAAGCTCTATACAAAGTTAAGCAATTATTATCTGTACTAAAGCATCCCTTCATTGGTGTGGCTAATTGAATACCAACTCTGCTAAAGGAAATTAAAATTAAACAGGCTGTATTGGACAATCCAGTGTAGAAACTCAGCATGACAGGGGTTTGCATTAAGCCCAACATAGCAAGAGGAGACCCTGGCAGAGAAAGGCAGTTAGATTTTGCTGCTAATTAGTACTTTTCCTTCAGGAGATTGAATCTTCTCTCCCTTTTACAGATCAAATTACTCATGTACCCCTATAAAAAGCATGTCAAAGTCAAAAGTGCAAGCAGTCCCAGTACAATTCGCAGAGGGAATGGCTGCAGCGAGCAGTTAGCACACCATTAATTCTCAATTAAGTGCCAATTTGCACATTGCTGGGAAAAAAATTGCAAATTCTTTGTTTCTCCCCTTAAAGATGTCATTCAACTCCAATAGAGCCAAAATCTAGTGGGGGAAAGATTAATAAAACAACTACAGATCAAATCAGGTGGTGCCAAATATCAGAAAGGGATCTCCCACATTACCAACTTGCTGAGTCCCTTCCTGTCAGCAGGCAGACTAATAAAACACACGGGTAGGGTAGATATTTATCATAATCCAGATTGGCAAGAGAAAAACTCACTTCTAGCTAGGAGTTTGCAGCTGACAATTTCTCTGATCAAACTGGAGCAAGGAATTGGGAATTTCTACAGAGAAGAATACATTCTTTTCTGATATGGAGTCATCTTCTGTCTAAATCCCAGTGCTTAAGCTGCCCAATAGTCCAGCCTTGGAACCTGTCCAAAGTCAATCAAATTATTTGCTTTTTGTGGCAAAGGACCCAGTAGCAGTAATGCCCTTGTGTATATTGCAGATAGGAGCTGTGTTTCTACACAGGTTCAGGAAAGCTGAACGCAATGGGTGCAACTAAGTCCTCAAATTAGTGTAACTCCTTCTCATCCCAAATGCATTAGACTTGAGGCTTTATCACAATTTTCATTCATTAGTAATTTATTTCAATTCTGTTTGGGACATTGAACTAAAGTGTAGAAAAGAAATATAGGTCTGTTTTTCAATAACTTACAATTTCAATGGACATAAAATACACAGGGCCTTGCTGCATTTGGATCCCTGGTAAGGCCATGTTATCATGCACTTAGGTGTTGGGTGGTGCCTATAAGATGCCTGGTAGCCAAAGCAGTAGGCTGGTGCTAATGCCTCATGCCAACAGCCCTGAGCTGGAGGGAAGAAGTCAAGCAGAACTGTCAGATAGCTTAATAAATGCTTCCCTCTTACCATCTCCTGTCACCTCATCTACTTTCCTAGGCACCAATCCTTGATTTGGTTTTGTCAGTTCTGTATTTGGAAACTCTCAACTTCTTCTCTTGTCTAATGAACTTCTGATGCTGGACATTCATTTTTTCTCATGCTACTGGTTACTCACTTGTCTCGTGAATTGAATACCAATCTCATATTGCTTACCAGTTCTCTTTCCTCCACTGTGAACTTCTGGATTTGATCTTGCATGGAGCTGGACACCACATCCCAGAAGTCTTTTGTGTCTTAAAAACTTAGGTTCATCAATGGTACCAAACAGGGTCAGATCTTAGCACAAGGTGGCTAAGCTCTCCTCAAAGCATTCATGACATTTGAAGATAGCCCTGTGTTTTACAGGATGCAAACAGGAGGTGGCATCCACTTTGTTCTAATTATTCTGGGAACAAGTTGCTTCCCCCTTCCTTTTATTGGGAAGTCATGCACAGAATACCATGAGTTCCTTGAAATCCCAATGAGCTGGGTATTTTATATGCCAAGTATAGGTGGCTCTTTTACCCCTTTTCTGTTTGTTCATCCTTGTTTTCCTCAGACCCTAATCATAAAGATGAAATCACTAGGCAATGTTGAATATAGCTCCTGATTTCTGCTCTACTAAATGTACACAATGCCTTGCCTAACCTTTTGATTCCTTTCGTGGATTAGAAGTAAGAATGAAGAATTAAGTAGTTAAAGAATGACTGACTCTCTACCTCTAGCTTCTCCTTAGTAAATTTGCAGGTGGACCCCACGGGCACAGATGGACCACGAGGGCAAGAGAACATTCAACTGCAGGTGGACCATGCAAGACAGAGTCCCAAGGAAGATTGGGAGAAGTCATCCGGTCATTTAAGCATGCAATAAAACAATGACAAAGAATCTGACCTCCTGCCTTAATGATTAATTGAGATTGTTTTCCATTTTCCCCTTTAAAGATTGCCATGGCTGAGCAGAATGTTCATAAATGGTCTCTGGATATAAGTCTACCTTCTGCCCAGATTGCCAGCTTTTCTGAATAAAGCATCTTTCCTTTCTACCAACACTTACCCCTCGATTTATTAGCTGTTGAGTGGCGAGTGGCCGAACCTGCGTTTGGTTACGCAAGCACACTACTCTTTCTCTTGGGATGTGTAAGCACCTCTAACCTGCCTCTAGAAAAACTATAATAGTAAAGGACTCAGATACAGTGAAAGAATAAACAGATCAGAATTTTTGCTCAGCTATTTATCTTAGTTTTGCTAAAGCTATGGGATCTGAGACTACTCAGGAAGCATATGTACAAGATAAAAACATATCAAATTACGCCAAAACTACTGGATGACTGATTAAAACAAAGTAACCAGCTTAAATCAATGGATTCTAATTGTGATGTTTGTTTTTGTACATTCCCATTTACTTGATTAGGACTGTCTGTTAAAGTGGCAGAATAAACACATAATCTGCTCATATGATTTGATGGGCCCTGGGAAGCCCATCTACCTAAAATTATCTCTTGCAATGGCCTGCTAAATTCAACTGTATTAGTAAGTGATTCTCACTGTGAGGCTTTATCACACATTATACCTTTTGATTTTTCACAACCACCAGAAGAAGTAGGTATTATTAAAATTCTCATTTTACAGATGGGACAATGAAGCATCAGAAATGTTAATGACTAGTCCAAAGTCGCTCAGGTAGCAAATGTCAAAGTCTGCATATAAACTCATGTTCTTTGATGCCAAGTTTTATGTTTTGTTTGCTCTCCACTCTTTAAGTTAGAGGGCCATTCCTTCAGTCCTTCTTAAGAGGATGCTCTTCTGAACGATCTGAAAATAGACATAGCTTTGTATTGACCTCATTTTGTCCCATATTTTGGATATCTAGTCTTGCTACTCAAAATGTGGTTCATGGCAAGTAGCATTGAAATCAGCTATGGTTTTATTAGAAATACAGAATGTCAGGATCCAACTTAGACCTACTAAGAAAGAAAAGGAGACAGGGGACAAGGGAAAGATGGGGAAGAAAGAGAAATTCAGAAGTGCCAAAGTAAAACTTTAACCAGTTCACAATTTTTTTTTTAGAGTGATCCACAATTCCTTGCATGAATTTCCTTAAAGTAGAAATAGTCTCTCTACTTCCCCAAATGCCAGGAAACTGAGGAAGTTAGTGCAGTGTGGGGCCCAACCTCTTAACCTGGAGTTTTGTTCTCTGCTCCTTTCAAGGACCTGAAGCAGATTTCATAGAATTAGTATGTGTCTTGCCCTATTTTCCTCTTTTGCTTGGATACCATTGGTGTTTTGGGGACAATGATGTAGCATAGATTAAGTAGCATTTAGATTTTACACAAATTTCACAGATGAATGCTATCTTTAAGGTGGCAAGATGGAGCACAAAGCTAGAGGAATAAAGGGTAAAGCTTGGCGATAAGAAAAATTAAGTATGTAGAAGAAAAGTTATTCTCAATCTATAATTTGTGAAGAAAGTCAGGGAGAGGATAGCAAAGAGGGACCAGCAAACATTCTAAGAAGTGTGAATAAGATGGTTACCATTTTTCCATTATCAAATATTTTTTCCTATTGTTAGGCCAATATGTCCCTGTTTGAGGTTCAGAAAATGTGGTTGCCATATGACTATGCTAATCCATTGTCAGGATCAAAGGTGCTCTGGGAAGTTTCACAAGCAGTAGCCATAGTTTGGATGAACTGTGCATCACTCTCACCCAGTTTTCCTGAAGCCAAATAGTCTGCAAAAATGATGGCTGTCGTTGGATTAATTAAACTATTAGAAATGAGCATTATCTGCATTTCTACAAATTCAACGGCCTGGGGTGGATGTTAATTAGAAACTTTTAAGTTATGAACTTTGTCAAGGGTCAGAGCAAGTTTTCTCTTAAATCAGTGCAGGCCTTGAGGGAGGTAAGAGATACAGTCTGGATTGTAGCTTCCTCTGCTTATTTCTGGTTAGTCAAGAAGGGTACACTCTATCCCATGTGGGGAAATACGTTCCCATGTCTGAGGATGGAGACAAGAGTCAAAGAAAATCATTCACTTACCTCTCAGCTCTGAAGTTCTCAAGTTGTTAGACCCAGGTGGAAACCCAAGGCTGGATTGAAGAGTCCAGATGTCAGGCTGCCTGGCTCATTACACTTATGACCCACTTCTGGCCACTGGAGGGCATTTCCAGCAGGGACTGTGTACACCACTGAGTCCTCTCTAATTGCTCACTGTCCTCTTCCTTTTTTTTTTTTAAACTCATCTCTTCTTTTCTTTTTCTTTGTGCTCTTCACCCCTCCCTAACCCAAAGATTTCTTTTTTTTTTTCCTATCTAGAGACCTCCCGAGCACAATTTCTGCTGTGACAGCAATTCACATCACTCACAACCCTGGTGCCGCCTTGTCTTTGCTCTCTGGGGTTGATAAATATGTAGTTCTAGCATGAAAGAGACTGGGGGTAATCACTGGAGACTTCTCAGAGTGGAAACATCAGCGCTCTTTGCAGACACTGCCTAACTGAGAACAGCTTGAGAAAATCAGTACTATGACAAGAAGAAGGGAGGGGAAAGTGATTAGAAAAATGGGAGGAATAAGAAATATGGGGGAAAATCTGTTTTATGGAAAGTGGGACAAAACCACCAGTATTCGTTGTTTAAGAAAATCCTCCTGGAACAGAAAAACTTTTTCCGTACCAAGTTCACCAGTTAAGGAATAGGGGTATCCTGAATACTGGCTTGGTATAGATTTATTTTCTCTATATGTATGAAAAAATACTTTACAAATCTAAGATAATAAAGTGGATTATTAGGGGGCTTTAACAGCCTATTTAGGAGACTGACTCCTATTTTTAAGATAGACATAGTGTTTAGTGCATAGTGCTACTTAATTATAATGAAACTTGTATATTAATAAAAATCTAAGAATGTATTTTTAAGGACAAAGTACCTTAACATTCTGTTAGCAAATAATCCTAATAGTGCAAGTATTCAAATGCAATAAGATTGTTTTCCATAAAATATATTATTATTCAAAATTTTCCAAAACTTATCCTTCCTTTAGTTTGACTCTGTGATATTTAATTTCCCCAGAAACTGAGCAACAGCTCAAGTATTTGAGCTAATTTTTATTGAGGGTTACAGGGTAGAGGCTGATATTATACCTAACCTAAAAGGTGTTGGATAATCAGGCTCACTATCTTCCTACAAGGAGATTTCTGCGTAGTGATTTGATATCAGTGACAGTGTTTAACCCCCAACCCCTTCCCTTTTGCCTACAAATTCTCTCATGCCCTCACCATCACCATTTAGCCTAACTTTGTCATATGGTACCCATATATTCAGAGGGTAGAATGCTCTAAGATCAACTTATCATACTCACTTTAAGCACTGATTGACCAGTAGGCTTAGCAGAAAATTAGTAAATTAGAAGAAATCCACAAATAAGAGAACTGAAAAAAAAAATAAAATTCAACAAATAAGTAAACCCTTTGAAAAGAACATTTAAAGCTTATGACTCCGCTAGTCTGCCTGATTTTCTGTCAGCTTCCAAATCCTTTCCTCTTCAATCCTCTAATGAAGTACTGATCAAAGGTTTTCTCACTTCCACATCCCCCTACAAGTTGGCACTTTTTCAGTTCCCCTTTTCTGCTGAAAGCTTTCATGCTTTGTAATCCTTTTTGTTCCAGGGACCTCTGTCTTTTCTGTGGAAGGACATTTAGCCATGAATCCCTAGGAAGCTGAAATTCATGGCCAGCAGGAAGAAGCAACCACTGCTCAAATGCATGCATCAGTAGACACATTGGTGCTTATTCTTGCAGTGAAGCTGCAGATTCCTGATGTTCTACTTGCGGGGGGAGTGGGTTGTCTCATAACCATTTGCAGAGATAGACAAGGAAGATTGCATTATAATGTATTGGCAAAGCAAGGGAAAATCTACTTTCTCTTCCAACAATTTGAGCTTTTGGAAAATGAAGTAGGTATCTCAGGAGTTTATGCATTCTCCATCATTGGTGATGTTCACCAAGAAGTTGTATGATCCTTTCTCAGGGTTTTATGGTACATATCTGCTTTTGTGTAGACCTTTAATGCTATTATAACTCTGAGATGTTGAGTTCTCTTGTAAGATATGGTCCAATTGTTGTTGGAACATACTTAGGTTTATTTAGCTCTCAGCTCAAACCTTATTATTTATTTATTTATTTATTGCTAGTTCTAATTCTCTCAAATTCAATTCAATGAGTTTTTTGTTGTTGTTGTTGTTTTTTTTTTTTTTTTTTTGCAGTACGCGGGCCTCTCACTGTTGTGGCTTCTCCCATTGCGGAGCACAGGCTCCGGATGAGCAGGTTCAGTGACCATGGCTCACGGGCCCAGCCGCTCTGTGGCACGTGGGATCCTCCCAGACCGAGGCACGAACCCGTGTCCCCTGCATCAGCAGGCGAACTCTCAACCACTGCGCCACCAGGGAAGCCCCTCAATGAGTATTTCTGAGCATTTATTTGATACTCTGTGCTGACCTGGAAGCCCCTCAATGAGTATTTCTGAGCATTTATTTGGTACTCTGTGCTGACCTGGTATCTGTAATTATTTTAATAAGGACTCTTTTCTTGTTAATTGTAAATAAGATTTTATAGGTTTGGTAGCAAAACTTGCATATAAAGCTAAGAAGGTTAAACATGACCCAACTGACAGTAGAGACAAATTAGAAATTCTTAAATAACAGAATGCTATTCTTCACACTAATTATAGTGAGAGTTGTTTCATATAAAGAGTTTTAAAGCCAGGCAGATGTCATTTTGAATCTAGGTCTGAATCTAGTAATGTGGTTTTAGTCAAGTTTCTTAATAATCTTAAAACTCAATATCCCCATTATAAAATTAAGACAATATTATTATCAAAATATAAAGGTTAAATTAAAAGATTTAAATCACCTAGTACCTGGATTATACAAGGTTCCAAAAATAAATACTGTCGTCCTTTTGCTTTATGTAGCCAAATCTGAATTTGGAAAAAGGAAGGATTTTTCCATCCTGGTAGATACATTTACAGTCTTTGTTATCTGCTTTTTTGGTTTCTGGTTGACTGAACATAGAATGAGAAGACCTTCTAAGTCCTCTTGGGATGAAAAGAAGAAACATGTTGGGTGCCTTCCCTTCAGGTCAAAGTTACTGCATTGCTAATGTTATTGCTGGTACTGCTGTCAGTGCCACAGCCCCTCCTAGTCCTGTGTCAACCACCTCCAGCACAGTGCTAGAGTCAGGGCAAGATTAGTGCTTTTACCCCATGACAGGAGGATGATTTTAAATACAGAGCTAGAGCACTCCCTTGAGCCGCTTGTCCACAAGTCTCAATCACCAAGCCCAAGTCCTTTGTCAATCAAGACATGGTGATTCCCAGGAGGCAGAGAAGTAGGTTTTGCTACTCAGGACTCTGCCTGCCTCTCTGGGTGCAAACTCTGCCCCACCCTCAGTCAGATCTTTCCATTTGTAGTCTGTATAGTCCACTCTAGTCAAAATTCTTGCACTAGATTTTCAATGTTGGCTGCTTTCTGATTAGACCCTTCATGCTATAAGTCAATGTCTTTTCTTTAAGAACTATTATGTCCTGGAACAACAAATAGAAAACAGTCTTAGGCTTGATATTATTATCTTGGGTAAAATCCAATTATGGAAGTAAAGTTTCAGAAAGAAAGAAGCCATTTAAACTACTAATACAATTAGAGGTACCTTAGGAAGTGCTTAAACCATGTTTAGTATGCATTAGGGCTTAGTAAGTATTAGCCATAACTTATGATAAACCAACCCCTGTGTAGGTATCATGTGAATATACTTTCACAGCCTCATAACAATATTCTAAGTTAGGCATTGCCAAATCTATTTTACAGGTAAGGAAACAGGTTTGGAAAAATAAAATAAATATTCAAAATCACAGAGGCAGAGGAGACCTTCAAGATGGCACAGGAGTAAGATGTAGAGATCACCTTCCTCTCCATAAATTATCAAAAATACATCTACGTGTGGAACAACTCCTACAGAACACCCACTGAAAGCTGGCAGAAGACCTTAGACTTTCCAAAATTCAAGAACATCCCCACCTACCTGGGTAAGGCAAAAGAAAAAAGAATAAACAGAGACAAAATAATAGGGATGGAATCTGCACCTCTGGGAGGGAGCTGTGAAGGAGGAAAAGTTTCCACACACTAGAAAGACCCTTCACTGGCAGAGATGGGGGCTGAGCAGGGGGGAAGCTTCAGAGCCACGGAGGAGAGCGCAGCAACAGGGGTGCAGAGGGCAAAGCAGAGAGATTCCCGCACAGAGGATCAGTGCTGACCAGCACTCACCAGCCTGAGAGGCTTATCTACTCACCCACCAGGGCAAGTGGGGGCTGGGAGCTGAGGCTCGAGTTTTGGAGGTCAGATCCCAGGGAGAGGACTGGGGTTGGCTGCATGAAAACAGTCTGAAGGGGGCTAGTGTGTCACAGTTAGATGGGACGGAGTCCAGGAAAAAGTCTGGGCCTGCCAGAGAGATGAGAGACCTTTGTTTCAGGGTGCTCGAGGAGAGGGAATTTCTTCCCAGTGTGCCCACAGAAGGCAGAGCACCGCCTAAGTGAGCTCCATGGATAGGCATGAGCCGCGGCTATCAGCTCAGACCCCAGAGATGGGCATAAACTGCTAACCCTGTGGCAGCTGCCACCAAGAATCCTGTGGGCAAACGCAGGTCACCCTCTGGGGAGCCTGTGCAGCACACCACTGCCAGGGTCCTCTGATTCAGAGACAACTTCCCTGGGAAAACACACGGCACACCTCAGGCTGTTGCAACAACAGCCAGTCTCTGCTGCCTCAGGCTCGCCCCGCATTCCAATTATGACTACAATACCGTTCCCTCCCCCCGTCAGAGTGAGTAAGAGAGTCCTAGTCAGCTGCTGCTTTAACCTGCTCCTGTCTAGGTGGGGAACAGACTTCTGAGGGTGGTCTACACGTAGAGGTGGGGTCAAAGCCAAATCTGAACCCCAGGAGATGTGCAAACAAAGAAGAGAAAGGGAAATTTCTCTGTGCAGCTTCAGGAGCAGCAGATTAAATCCCCACAATCAACTTGATAAATGCTGCTTCTGAAGAATACCTTAATAGACAATGAATGTTCCCAAAACTGAGGCAGGGAACGTTGGGAGCAACTGTAGACTTGGGCTTTGCTTTCTGCATCTAATTTGTTTCTGGTTTTATATTTACCTTAGTTTAGTATTTAGAGCTTATTAGTGGATTTGTTTACTGGTTTGGTTGCTCTCTTCCTTCTTTTTTTTTAATATGTATATATATATTTTTCCTTTTTCTCTTTTTGTGATTGTGTATGTATATGTTTCTTTGTGTGATTTTGTCTGTATAGGTTTGCTTTTACCATTTGTCCTAGGGTTCTATCTGTCCGTGTATTTGTTTTTTGGGTTTCTTTTTTCTGTTTTCTTTCTTAATTTTCTTCTGAGGCATGTGCCTGGCAGGGTCTTGGTGCTCCGGCTGGGTGCTGGGCCTGAGCCGCCAAGGTGGGAGGGCCGAGTCAAGGGCATTGGACCACCAGAAACCTCCCAGCCCCACGTAACATCAATCAGTGTGAGCTTTCCCAGAGATCTTCATCTCAACAATAAGACACAGCTCCACTCAATGGCCTGCAAGCTCCAGTGCTGCAAACCCCATGACAAACAACTAGCAAGACAGGAACACAACACCACCCATTAGCAGAGGGGCTGCCTAAAGTCATACTACATTCATAGATACTCCAAAACACACCACTAGATGTGGCCCTGCCGACCAGAAGGACAAGATACAGCCCCACCCACCAGAACACAGGCACCAGACCCCTACAATAGAAAGCCAACACAAGCCACTGAACCAAACTCACCCACTGAGGGCAGACACCAAAAATAATGGGAACTACAAACCTGCAGCCTATGAAAAGGAGATCCCAAACATAGTAAGTTAAACAAAATGAGAAAACAGAGAAATATGCAGCAGATGAAGGAGCAGGTAAAAACCCACGAGAACAAACAAATGAAGAGGAAATAGGCAGTCAACTTCAAAAAAAATTCAGAGTAATGGTAGTAAAGATGTTCCAAAATCTCAGAAATAAAATGGACAAAATACAAAAAATGTTTAACAGGCACCTAGAAGAACTACAAACAATGATGAACAACACAATAAATGAAATTAAAAATACTCTAGAAGGAATGAATAGCACAATAACTGAGGCAGAAAAATGGATAAGTGACCTGGAAGATAAAATAGTGGAAATAACTGCTGCAGAACAGAATAAAGAAAAATGAATGAAAATAATTGAGGACAGTCTCAGAGACCTCTGGGACAAGGTTCAATGTACCAAAAATCAAATTATAATGGCCTAGAGGAAGAAGATAAAAAGAAAATGTCTGAGAAAATATTTGAAGAGATTATAGTTGAAAACTTCCCTAACATGGGAAAGGAAATTGTCAATCAAGTCCAGGAAGCAGGCAGTACCATAAAGGATAAATCTAAAGAAACACACAAAGACACATATTAATCAAACTATCAAAATTTAAATTCAAATAAAAAATATTAAAAGCAGCAAGGAAAAAGCAACAAATAACATACAAGGGAAACCCCATAAGGTTAACATCTGATCATTCAGCAGAAACTCTGCAGGCCAGAAGGGAGTGGCAGGGCATATTTAAAGAGATGGAAGAGAAAAACCTCTAACCAAGATTACTCTACCCAGCAAGGATCTCATTCAGATTTGATGGAGAAATTAAAACCTTTACAGACAAGCAAAAGCTGAGAGAGTTCAGCACCACCAAACCAGCTTTACAACAAATGCTAAAGGAACTTCTCTAGACACGAAACACAAGAGAAGGAAACGACCTATAATAACGAACCCAAAACAATATAGAAAATGGGAATAGGAACATACATATCGATAATTACCTTAAATGTAAATGGACTAAATGCTCCCACCAAAAGACACAGATTGGCTGAATGGATACAAAAACAAGACCCTTATATATGCTGTCTACAAGAGACCCACTTCAGACCTAGAGACACATACAGACTGAAAGTAAGGGGATGGAAAAAGATATTCCATGCAAATGGAAACCAAAAGAAAGCTGGAGTAGCAATTCTCATATCAGACAAAATAGACTTTAAAATAAGGACTATTAAAAGGGACAAAGAAGGACACTACATAATGATCAAGGGATCGATCCAAGAAGAAGATATAACAATTGTAAATATTTATGCACCCAACATAGGAGCACCTCAATACATAAGGCAAATACTAACAACCATAAAAGGGGAGATCAACAGTAACACATTCATAGTAGGGGACTTTAACACCCCACTTTCACCCATGGACAGATCATCCAAAATGAAAATAAATAAGGAAACACAAGCTTTAAATGATACATTAAACAAGATGGACTTAATTGATATTTATAGGACACTCCATCCAAAAACAACAGAATACACATTTTTCTCAAGTGCTCATGGAACATTCTCCAGGATAGATCATATCTTGGGTCACAAATCAAGCCTTGGTAAATTTAAGAAAACTGAAATTGTATCAAGTATCTTTTCTGACCACAACGCCATGAGACTAGATATCAATTACAGGAAAAGATCTGTAAAAAATACAAACACATGGAGGCTAAACAATACACTGCTAAAAAAACAGGAGATCACTGAAGAAATCAAAATACCTGGAAACAAATTGCAATGAAAACACGATGACTCAAAACCTATGGGATGCAGCTAATGCAGTTCTAAGAGGGGAGTTTATAGCAATACAATCCTACCTCAAGAAACAAGAAAAGTCTCAAATAAACAACCTAAGCTTAGACCTAAAGCAGTTAGAGAAAGAAGAACAAGAAAACTCCAAAGTTAGCAGAAGGAAAGAAATCATAAAGATCAGATCAGAAATAAATGAGGAAGAAATGAAGGAAACAATACCAAAGATCAATAAAACTAAAGGCTGGTCTATGGAAAGATAAACAAGATTGATAAACCATTACCAGACTCATCAAGAAAAAAATGGAGAAGATTCAAATCAGTATAATTAGAAAAGAAAAAGAAGTAATAACTGACACTGCAGAAATGCAAAGGATCATGAGAGACTACTATAAGAAACTATATACCAATAAAATGCACAACCTGGAAGAAATGGACAAATTCTTAGAAAAGTACCACCTTCCAAGACTGAACCAGGAAGAAATAGAAAATATGAACAGACCAATAACAAGGAATGAAATTCAAACTGTGTTTAAAAATCTTCCAACAAACAAAAGTCCAGGACCAGATGGCTTCACAGGGGAATTCTAGCAAACATTTAAAGAAGAGGTAACACTGATCCTTCTTAAACTCTTGCAAAAATCTGCAGAGGAAGGAACACTCCCAAACTCATTCTACAAGGTCAACATCACCGTGATACCAAAACCAGACAAAGATGTCAAAAAAAAAGAGAGAGAAAACTACAGGCCAATATCACTGATGAACACAGATGCAAAAATCCTCAACAAAATAATAGTAAACAGAATCCAACAGCACATTAAAAGGATCAAACACCATGCTCAAGTGGGTTTTATCCCAGGAATGCAAGGATTCTTCAATATATACAAATCAGTCAATGTGATACACCATATTAACAAACTGAAGGATAAAAGATTTCGACAAAATTCAGCACCCATTTATGATAAAAACTCTCCAGAAAATGGGCTTAGAGGGAACCTACCTCAACATAATAAAGGCCATATATGACAAACCCACAGTCAACACATTCTCAATGGTGAAAAACTGAAACCATTTCCTCTAAGATCAGGAACAAACAAGGTTGCCCACTCTCACCACTATTATTCCACATAGTTTTGGAAGTTTTAGCCACAGCAATCAGAGAAGAAAAAGAAATAAAAGGAATCCAAATCAGAAAAGAATAAGTAAAACTGTCACTGTTTGCAGATGGCATGACTATACATAGAGAATCTTAAAGATGCTACCAGAAAACTACTAGAGCTAATCAATGAATTTGATAAAGTAGCAGGATACAAAATTAATGCACAGAAATCTCTGGCATTCCTATATACAAGGAAAAGTCTGAACTAGAAATTAAGGAGGTTAAGGAAACAATCCCATTGACCATTGCAACAAAAAGAATGGAATACCTAGGAATAAACCTTCCTAAGGAGACAAAAGACCTGTATGCAGAAAACAATAAGACACTGATTAAATAAATTAAAGGTGTTACAAACAGATGGAGAGATATACCATGTCCTTGGATTGGAAGAATCAACATTGTGAAAATAACGATACTACCCAAAACAATCTACAGATTCAGTGCAATCTCTATCAAGTTACCAATCACATTTTTCACAGACTTATAACAGAAAATTTTACAATTTGTATGGAAACACAAAAGACCACAAATAGCCAAAGCAATCTTGAGAAAGAAAAATGGAGCTGGAGGAATTAGGCTCCCTGACTTCAGATTATATTACAAAGCTACAGTAATAAAGACAGTATGGTACTGGCACAAAAACAGAAATATAGATCAATGGGACAGGATAGAAAGACAGAGATAAACCCACGCACATATGGTCACCTATATTTGCCAATAGAGGAAACAATACACAATGGGGAAAAGATTCTTCAATAAGTGGTGCTGGGAAAACTGGACAGCTACTTGTAAAAGAATGACATTAGGACAGTCCCTAACAACATACATAAAAATAAATGCAAAATGGATTAAGACCTAAATGTAAGGGCAGACACTATAAAACTCTTAGAGGAAAACATAGGAAGAACACTCTATGACATAAATCACAGCAAGATCCTTTTTGATCCACCTCCTAGAGAAATGGAAATTAAAAAAAGATAAACAACTGGGACCTAATGAAACTTAAAAGCTTTTGTACAGCAAAGGAAATCTTAAACAAGGTGGAAAGACAACCGTCAGAATGGGAGAAAATATTTGCAAATGAAGCAACTGACAAAGGATTAATCTCCAAAATATACAACAGCTCATGCAGCTCAATATCAAAAAAACTAACAACCCAATCCAAAAATGGGCAGAAGACCTAAATAGACATTTCTCCAAAGAAGATATACAGTTTGCCGACAAACACATGAAAGGACGCTCAACATTACCAATCATTAGAGAAATGCAAATCAAAACCACAATGAGGTATCACCTCACACCAGTCAGAATGTCCATGATCAAAAAGTCTACAAACAATAAATGCTGGAGAGGGTGTGGAGAAAAGGGAACCCTTTTGCACTGTTGTTGGGAATGTAAATTGATACAGCCAATATGGAGAAGTATGGAGGTTCCTTAAAAAACTAAAAACAGAACTACCATGTGACCCAGCAATCCCACTACTGGGCATATACCCTGAGAAAACCATAATTCAAAAAGAGAAATGTACCACAATGCTTATTGCAGCACTATTTATCATAGCCAGGACATGGAAGCAACCTAATTGTCCATCAACAGATGAATGGATAAAGAAGATTGGCACATATATACAATGGAATATTACTCGGCCATAAAAAGAAATGTAATTGAGTTATTTGTAATGAGGTGGATGGACCTAGAGACTGTCATACAGAGTGAAGTAAGTCAGAAAGCGAAAAATACCGTATGCTGACACATATATATGGAATCTAAAAACAAAAAATGGTTCTGATGAACCTAGGGGCAGGACAGGAATAAAGATGCAGACATAGAGAATGGACTTGAGGACACTTGGAGGGGGAAGTGTAAGCTGGGACGAAGTGAAAGAGTAGAATTGACATATAAACACTACCAAATGTAAAATAGATAGCTAGAAGGAAGCAGCTGCATAGCACAGAGAGATCAGCTCTGTGCTTTGTGACCACCTAGAGGGGTGGGATAGGGAAGGTGGGAGGGAGACAGCAAGAGGGAAAGGATATGGGGATATATGTATACATATAATTGATTCACTTTGTTATACAGCAGAAACTACCACAACATTGCAAAGCAATTATACTCCAATAAAGATTTTTAAAAAACACCAAAAACAGAAAATCCAAAATCACAGAGCCAGGAATTTATAGAACTAGAATTTGAACCAAGACTGTCTAGCTTCATAGCTGGCTCTAAGTCACTATGACCAGCTACCTCACTCAAATTTGTAAGACATGCAAACCTGTAAATCACATATAGCGTATTGAATAACCACCAAACAATGAATTATTAAAGCATGTGTCCACTCCTTTTCCTGCCTATAAGCACTGTTAGGTTTGGATGTCCCTTGTCTGTTAGGTGGGGTTTGATCTTCTTACAGGTGAGCATTCCCCCAGGTGCTTTCAGACAGTGGTGAGCCACACTGATTTTCAGTAGATGAAGCCCTTATCCCTAATTGTCCTTGATGGTATGCCTCAGTTCAGCCTTTGGAAAGACTATAAAAACCAAGAGGGGCTATATCATCAGTTTGCTCAGTCAGGGTGTAAAACTATAGGGTCACCTTTCCCTGAAGTCTGGAGAATTAGCCTTGTCCTGACTGAAGTTCTAATCTTAGAGTCCAAGGTATTTCCTTGTATTTCCCCAGTGCCCTCAGTCAACTGCCAGAGTATATTTCGATTCCCATCTCAGAATTTCTGGAATAGCCTTTGCAGAGATCATTTTATACTGAGAGCATTTCAAGAGAGAACAGCAATGAAATTCTGGTGGACTCGCCATGTAAATGCTGAGCATAGCTTATTATTCACAATATCCACACTCACCCTAATGAAAATTAAGAGTCATGTGCTGCAGGGAGATCAGCTCATGCTCTGTAATCACCTAGAGGGGTGGGATAGGGAGGGTAGGAGGGATGCGCAAGAGGGAGGGGATATGGGGATATATGTATACGTATAGCTGAATCACTTTGTTAAAAAGCAGAAACTAACACATCATTGTAAAGCAATTATGCTCCAATAAAGGTGTTAAAAATAAAAAGAGTCCTATGTTGGAGTCTTTTTTTAAAAAAACTCAAATATTGACAGGTGGTGAACAGGTGGATCCATGCAGCACTTGTCAGGGTTGTGTCTGAGTGGTAGGCAGAGGAGGAGTGAAGATCTGAGAGAATGATAGTGGCACAGTAGCTCCTTTCCTGTTGTTGTTGAGTGACACTTGGATATATCACTAAACATATAAAAATAGAAGTTCTGTGTCAGCCTTCTTGTACAGGGTGCTGTGCTGCAGCATTTAAATCTGGATGTCAGTATGCCACTATCGTTATTTATAGAGGAGACCCGTATTAACATTTTGAGAGCGACAGAGGAAGAGGGAGAAAGAGAAAAGTTCATGTGAGAGGGAAAGTGCTCGGAATGTTGTGTTGCAGTAATTGAACATTTAACTTTATGCCTTTTGAAATAATAAGTCATATTTGTATAGGAATGTACATTTTGCAAGGCACTTTCACATACATCACCATATTGGAGTCTCATAGAGACTCTTTGAAATACAAAGTAGTATTTCTCTTACTGCAGATGCTCAGGAAGACAGAGTGACTCCCACCATGTTGCTCAGCTGGCTGGTAGAAGAACTGGATTTCAGTGTTGCATCTTCAAAATGTAGTTATTCCTTCCCCGTATGTAGCTTATAAAGTAGTAATGTCCCCATACAACAGATGAGGAAATATGGAGTGATAATCTGACAAAACTAAGGCATGGTATAAGTATGGAGAATGGCATGAGGCATTATTCTGGGCACTGAGGATGCAGCAGTGAAAAAAATAGATAAAAAATCTTTGTGTTTGTGAAGCTAATGTCCCAGTGGTTGTTAGATGACCTTTATGATTCTACAACTCCATAATGCAAGTAGAGGTACAGAGCCATCTCATCATATTTTAATCATCATTTGGAAATAATTAACTGGTTAAAAACTCAAAACAATAAAGCACTTTGTATTTTAAAACATTCAGCTAACTTATAGAAACTCTTAGTTTACTCTCAGATATTGACTATTGTGGAGATTCTGTAGTGGTATGATGATATATTTCACATTATGTTCGAGTCAACACTACACCATGAAACATTTGTATATGTGCTCAGTGAAACTGAATGGACTCAGAGGATCCCTGTGGACTAGTAATGAAATAGCTCAATAGACTCTGCTAGCATGGCTAGTTGAACCAATAGCTAGAGTAGTCACCCCCAAACTTCTCTGTACCACAGAATCACCTGGGGAGATTCAAAAAATACTGACTCCTGTGTTCTCCTCAGTGAGTGTAATATAAATGATCTAGCATGTGATCAGAATGCTTAAGGTGGTTCTAATATGGTGACATGTTTAGGAATCACTGACCTATGGATGGCTAATGAGATGATGACCGTTACTTCCCTACGCAACAGCCATTCCTAATCACTTTCTTCCTTACCAACAGAACTTCAGTTTTGTTCAGGCATTAACTGACCATGTGTACAAAAAGACAGGGACCCTTCCAGTTCAATGGGGTGAATCTTAATTGTCCTTAGGTGTATTCTTTCTGGCAAAAATTAGCTTGGGGAGTAGTTATGCAACCCAACTCTAACCAATGTAATAGGGAAAACTATCTATGGGTGGGGAGAAATTATGGGAAAGTTTTCTTTGCTATTAACAAAAGAGACTTCTGTGAGGAAATAATTCTCTTTTTTTTCTACCTCTGGACATAACTATGTGGAGGACATATGGTAGCTCTAGAGACCTTGGGAGGAGCTAGACAGAGAAAGGATCAAGGCAGCACACTAACAATGGCAAATGACAGATGAAAAGAAACTGTCTTTTTTTTTTAATTTAAAAATTAAAAACATCTTTTTGAAGGATAGCTGATTTATAATGTTGTGTTAGTTTCAGGTGTATAGCAAAGTGATTCAGTTATACATACATATACATCTATTCTCTTTCAGATTCTTTTCCCTTATAGGTCATTACAAAATATTGAGTATAGTTCCCTGTGCTGTACAGTAGGTCCTTACTGTTTATTTTATATACAATAGGGTGTATACATTAATCCCAATCTCCTAATTTACCTCCCCCACCTTTTCCCCTTTGATAACTATAAGCTTGTTTTCTATGTCTGTGGGTCTATTTCTGTATTCTTTCTGATAATCATTGTACCACCAAAAGTTAATGAACCCTAATACCAACATATCTCCGGACTTTTTGTTACTTATCATTTATGTTACTTTACTTGGAGTTTCTGGAATGTATATCCAAAAGCATACTAAATGATAGATGAACTATTAATTTTAGATTGAGTCTCATGAGAAATATAGTATATGCTATCCTAGGACAAAATGAGGATTGATCTCAAATTTTTATATTGTCCCTGAAGAGAGATCTGTGGACATTTTGGGAAAAATTATGACAGTTTTCTTACATGGTCACAACTCAAAGATTTTGGATTTATTTCAAAATTTCCTATTTTTTAAAATTAATCTACTTCAGATCTCTCATATAAAATTTAGTAAAATTCTTCTTGAACCTCTTTATATTTTTCCTGTGCCATATAAAATATTAATGAGAAGACCAGAGACAGGAGAACTACAATAAGAAAAACTTACCTATTAGTTAGATTATCACTGACATAATGACATCATGATATGGAACTTCTCAAAAAGGGTCCAAGTATATTTTTGGTACCAGCTTGCAGGATGGAGTCGTTGAGAGCAAGTGACAAATTGTCCTTTACTCTGCTTCCTAACAACTCTCCTCTAGAAAGAGAAGTCAAAAGAAAGGTATGTGGAGATTAATTGGGGCCTCAATCAATTTTTATGGGTGATAGCCCATTAAGTCCCTGTGATTTCAAATTCTGCTTTTCCCTTAAGGATTCTGTGATGCCAGTTTTCTGTTTCCCCCAGGATAGTTTTTGAAGCTGTTAATAATTATAAATAACATTTATTGTATGTTCACCATGTGCCATCCATCATGCCAAGCTTTTTATGTGCATTATCTCAGATAGTCCTCACCACTGACCTTTGAGGACCACGGGTCTTGGGGAGTTTAAGTGCCTTGTGAAAAGGTGCACAGTTACTGAGTAGAAGTGTTGGGATGGAAGCAAGACTGTGCTCTGAGCGCAGTATTGTCTTATATCCACCGTGGAAGGTTGTGAAAAGTAAACAAACTTGTCATCTAGCTCTTCCATTTACTACCAGTGTGACGTCGGCCATCTTCACAAGGTCCCTGTGAAGAATGAATCATGCTCTTTGTAAACTGGAAGCCCCGTCCAAATGTAACACATTATTCCAATATCTTGGACATTGAGATTTGTTCAATGAACATTGATAGAGTCCCTATTATGGGCCAGACCTTTTGCCAGGTTCTGGGAATAAAACAATACGTAAGACGCAAGAGTTCCTTCTCTGTCATTCCTGGACTTTGGTAGTCAGTGTGAGGCCACACTTCCTCTTGCAGACAAGCCTGGGGCTGTCCCAGCTCTGGCTGTGTGTCGCTAAGCCATGCTGGTAAAAGCCTGACGGGAATTGATGCCAACAGCTGCCTCATGTTAATGTAATCAGCAAGAAGCCTGCACACCTGACGGTAGTTCAGAATATGAGGTGAATGATTAAAGTTTAAAAGGTCGTATACCATTGTAATACCAAAAAGAAACTTTATGATTCATCATTCCTGATGTAATGTCATCTGTTTAATAAAGCCCTGTTTCACTCACAGCTCATTTTTAATGGGCCTATTTAAGTAATGGCATAGGAGTTGGGTTTTTTTTTTTTTTTCCCTTCCAAGCTAAGAGTGGTTTGTATGGATTATGCTTGAAAACAACACAGTATTTTAGGACTTGGATATTTACAATATCTTTCAGCTTTCAGCTGACTGGGTATTATTTATGGCAAAGCCCTATACTTGGACGGAAATATCAAGCAAAGCCAAACAAGCAGCTGGATATGCTAATACACAAATAAACCATGTCTCCCTTAATTGTATTGATGGGAATTTATATCATGGGAAAATACTGCTATCTGTAAACTACTTTGATGAGCAGTGGTCAGAAGGCATGATGCCCAGGGTGGCATTTCATTCAAGCAAGAGAGTGGAATCCATTGGACCTGCTTGTCTTAAATCAGAGGTTTTCCACTGGAGACAATTTTATAGCCCAGGGGACATTTGGCAATTTCTGGAGATGTCTTTCGTTGTCACAACTGGAGGGGATGGGAAGGGTATTGCTGCCGGAATCTAGTGGGTAGAAGCTAGGGATGCTGCCAAACATTCATTCTGTAATACACAGGACCACACCCCCCCCACCCTCAAAAGAGAATTATTTGGCTCAAAATGTCAGTAGTGGTGAAGTTCAGAAACACAGTCTTTGATGGTTGGTTGTGGGGTGGGAGGGGTTGAGGCTGGGAAGGATCAGATCCTGCCGTATCTGGCTGATGTCTCATACAGGAAATTCAAGAAAAAACCTTGGGGAGAAGTGGTATAGGAGGTTTGAACTTTTAGGATAAGAAGACTCCGGGAGTTTTTGTAATCTCCTGTGATAGTGAAGATGGGTCCAATCTCATTTTCTTGGTCCTCCTTTTTTTTTTTTTTTTTGATGCCATTACTATCTTCCCAACTGAATGTGCTGAAATAGTTCCTCTTCACTTATTAACTTGCATCTTCATGTAGGAGGGGCTCATGTTATGAAGTGAGGATGAGAGAGTGGGAGTGGCTGTAATCTAGAATTTATAAAAATGTTGAAGGCGGAAATGTTGTAAAAGGTTATCTAATCCAAACCTTATAATTAACAGAGAAACTGAAGCTCCAAAAAAGAATATAACTTTTGAAGGTAACCAACAAGTCATGATGTTCTACAATTGAACACTTTATTTTGCTATCTTTAAGAACAATAGATTCTAACTCACACATCACTCTACTTTCTAAATGTAGCACACAATTTAATATCTTCTTCCCTAATCTTCATTTTGTTTTTCTTTTGCCACCCCTAAATTTGCCCACACCAAGATCTGTTTTCAAGTGTAATGCCACCAAACCCAAATTGCTCCTTGCCATTTTCTGCTACTTTTCTCAACAAATTTAACATTTGGCTTTTTATTGGTAGAGGCAACTTTATTTCTGCTCTGTGGCTTTCTCATTTTCTCTTTGTGTTCTTAAATGTTTTTCTTCTTGAGCTTAATAGATGCTCATTAAAGTTGGTTACCATGGTATAAACTTTAATTCATTATGACCTGTTAGAACCATAAGATGGAGAATTACTGAAGATGCTCAGAAATATCAGGTATAAAGAAGGGGGTGTATGTATTCCTATAACTCACTAGATTGGTGGTGACTGAACTCTTGATTTTCTACCACCTCAAACGTCCCTTTTCCCAAGTTTTCCCATTTGACTAAAATGGCTATTGGACTCATCTAGATGCTCAGGCCAAAATCCTTGGAAGCATTTGTGACTTCTTTTATTCTCTTACTTCTCATATCCAAAGCAGTGATAAATCCTATTGGATCTACCTCCAGAATATACGCATAAACCATGCACAAACGAACGATTTTTTTATCACTTCCACTGCTTGCATCCACCCAGGTCCAAGCCACCATCACCTCTCACTTCAAATACTGCAATAACCTCTCAACTGGTCTTCCTTCTTCTGCCTGGCCCTTTGTAGTCCAACCTCATAATGCAGCCAGAGTGATCATTGAAGGTGTTAGTTCGTATCTTAAAATGTCTCCTCATCTCTTTAAAACTAAAATACAAATCCTTACCAAAAGCTACACGACAATATCTACTTTTGCATCTGTGTGACTCTCCTATCTCAGTTCCCAGGACTTTTCCTTTTATTCTCTCTACTTCTCCTTTCTGTCCCCCAACTGTCAAGTGTGTTCTCATTTCAGGGGCTCTGCACTTTCTGCTTCTTATGCCTGGAACATCCTTCACTACTCAAGCCACCTCATGGAGGGGTTTTCCTTCATTCTTCCATCTAAAGTAGTACATTTCATCCCCCACTCTTCCATCATTATGTATCGCGTGATTCTGCTTTACATTACTTCTTGGCACTTACTATCTTCTGATAAAGCATGTGTGTCTGTGTGTGTGTCTGAGAGAGAGAGACAGAGAGAGAGAGAGAGAGGGAGATCTATGAGGGCAGCGTCTGTGCCTGCTTTGTTTGCTGCTACAACTTTAGTACTTAAAATTGTGACAAGCACATGGCAGGCACCCAGTAAATAGTTTTTGAATGAATGAATACATGCATAAATGAATAGTCCTCTTTTATTGTTTAACTGCCAATCTGCCATGCTGCTCACAAATTCTTCAGCTTCACAACTGGGATAGAGAGGAGCTGCATCCAATTTTTCATATTCAGTAGTAATAACTCTAACTTCCAATTCAATATTTTTGGTGTTCAGTTATTTCTGGGTCCCTGAAATTTGAAAGAGCTGATTCTGTGGTAAACTTTTGGTTTATTTATTTATTTCCATGGATTGCCATTTGGCTGTGTCCATGAACATATATCTACTTTTATTTAATTCCTTTTTCTTATTTGCCTGAACTTCCTTGGGATTTTCTTATATATTTGTGTACCACCCACATATTTGATGATCCTGACCTTATTGTGCCCTATTCAAGGTCAATTATGATATTACTTAATAATCTCAGAGGTGCCACATCCATGCCCAAACTCCTTGCATTGACACTTATCATCAATCTTTTTTCAGTCTACATGGAAGCATTCAAACCCATTTGAATTGGCAAGGGCTGATATAAAATAGCTTTGCCACTAACATTTTGTGAGAGAGCCTGTCGCAAGTGTTTTACTAAAAGGCAGAGATGTAAGATCCCTTGCCTTCCTTTCATCTGCTAATTTGAAATTACATTGCAAAAAGCTATGAAGTTTGTCGGGTATGATTTGTTCTTTAAATACCTTTGCTGCTCAGTCTTCGTGAAATCCTTATTAGGATGCTGAATGATCCTTAAACAGATTTTTTAAGGCACAGAAAGAGGACGTGTAAGAATAGCATATCTAATGAGCAGATTGACAGCTATCTGGGATAAGGGGATACAGAGGCCATGGAGGACTCAGTGAACTAACAAAATTCCTCTTCAATTCTTGGCTTAGTTAAAGCCCAGTTTAAGATTAGTAGGTTTAGAAGGGTCTCCTGATATCAATTACGGCAGTTAAAAAAAAAAAAGTAATAATAATAGAAATATCTCAGATTCAGTCATTTCTCTTGTTTGGAGGACCCCAAGTATTTATAGACATTGTGTTTTTCATTCTTACAATATTTCTCTCTTCTGGTGTGATGCAAAAGATAGGCCACTGGATCAAGATTCAGAAGACCTTAATTCTAATCCTGGATTTGCTTCCAGTGGGTTGTGTGGTTTTAGATCAGTCGTCAGCAAACTTTTTTGTGAAGGACCAGATTGTAAATATATTAGGCTTTGAGGTCCATATGTCTTGTCAACCATGAGTCATAGTTGGCCAACTCTTACTTTAGGTAATTGATTCAACTTCTCTGGGCCTTACTTTCTTTGTCAAATATAGGAGTTGAGCTAAAAAGAGTTCAAGTTAAAAAGTTATTTGATTCTTCATCCAAGGACTCATCTTCCAGGAGTTGTCCTAGTGCTTGAAATTGTGATATCCTGGAAGTCCTATTAGCAACCTCAACCAGGGAGCAACTCTTGAGCAGGGAGCTTCCTTTGAAATTCAAAGACACAAGTGGACTTCGTTCCCAGCTGAGTGTGCCAAAAGTGTCAAGAGTCCAAACATGCTACCTCCATCGTAAGATGAAGAGTTTTAGAAGTCCTCAGGGATTGGGGCAAAGGGATAATACAAGAAGAGCCCCTGTACTCTTTCTCCCACCCAAGATTCCTTCCTTACTTGGTCCTATCCCAACGTTCACACCATCACTTGGCCAAGTCCCATCATTCTACAATCAAACTCATCAACTTGAACCAAGTCTCCACATGCTCAAAGACGAAATCTTTTGGAGACTTCTCTACACATTAAATTATGAGCACAAAACTGTCACTCAAAATTTTCCCTTTGTGGAGAAGGTAGGAGAGTATGGCAGGAGCTTTTCTCACCTGTCATTCATTTGGAACATAAATATCTTTGAAAATCAAAAGCACATAATTTTCTAAAAACTATACATTCTTTATTCTTCTCTAATATGTTGTTTTAGTTAAGGGACCACCTGGGGAACAGTCCTACTGGGAAACTTTGAGGAAATGTATTTATTACAGTCAGACCCATGTTAAGCAACCAAGGGTTACTTCCATTCAAATTATGTCACATTTTTCAGTTTTCCAGACTCTTTCAGCTAGGGAAAAATTATTCATGAAATCTTTCTATGCACAAAGTCGTTAGAATCTCTAGAGTAACCCTGTGTTTTGGTAATACAAAACTTCGGTGGGGAAGGAAGGAAAAGTGTTAATGGAGATACTTGAATATATAATACAGATTGCTATCATTTTCGAATTCCCTACTGGCCAGGTGCATTGCATGTAACCTCATTTAATCTTATGTCGATGAAGTAGTTAATATTCTTCCATTTTAAAGATTGGGAAACTAAGCCTTAGTGATTATCCAATGTCACAAAGATTTAAAATGATAAAGCAAATTTTTAATCCCACATCTGTCTAAACCCAGTGCCCCCTAAACAATTATTTATACTGCTAGTTTTTCTAACACGATTCTAATGGGGGCTAATTAGATTTATAAGAATCTGATTTTTTTCCAGTGGATACCTATTGTAAAATGGATGACATTTTTGGTGGGAGGGATCTCAATAATAGAAAATGTCATTAGTTTAATAAGTGAAGGTGGTGACTCTGGTCTTCAAATGAACAGTATCCTAGAATGGGCACACAGCACAAGTATTTGCACAGTAATTCAAAAAAATTTGAATGTCATTAAAACTTTAAACTCAATGAGTTAGATGAGCAGTCTCCAGTACCACTAATGCATCAATTCACATATTAGGAAGCTGGTCCAGACTGATCTGCTACTATAGGGTAGAACCAAGACTGGACCCATAGCTTTTTTTTTTTCCTTAAGTTACACGGGCCCCTCACTGCTGTGACCTCTCCCGTTGCGGAGCACAGGCTCCGGACGCGCAGGCTCAGTGGCCATGGCTCACGGGCCCAGCAGCTCCGCAGCATGTGGGATCTTCCCAGACCGGGGCACGAACCCGTGTGTCCCGCATCGGCAGGCGGACTCTCAACCACTGTGCCACCAGGGAAGCCCTCGTGGACCCATAGCTTTTGATTCAAAATTCCAGTGTTCTTTCCACTGAAACATAAATACATATCTCTTACAAAAGGGTTGAGAAAGAAGGTTAGGAAAGCAAAGAAATCATAATAGAGTAGTGTGACTCCCTAAAGGTTGGAAGAGAAAGCAACCTGGAATGGAAGAATAGCCTTGGACTGAGAGATAGAAGGCCAGGCAATAATTCAGATTCACCTTCAATTGGCTCTATGAATTGTAGCTCCCTATGTCTCGGTTATTTATTTACTTTTTGTTTAGTTAAATCTTTAGTAAGTTTTAAGAGTTAGATTAGGGATTACAAACTGGTGACCTACAAACCAAACTGGGCTCACAAATGAGTTTTGTTTAGGCTACACAATGTTTAAATTTTTTTTCCATCTTTTTTTGAGATGTAATTGACATGTAATATTTTGTAAGTTTAAGTTGTACAATGTAATGATTCCATACATGTATATATAGCGAAATGATTGCGACAAGAGGATTAGTTAACACCTCCATCACCTCGCATACTTGCTTTTTTCTGCAGGGGGTGGGTAAGAATATTTAAGATTTACTCTCTTAGTAACTTTCAAGTATTACCAGTATTACTAACTAAAGTCACCATGCTGTATAATACATTCCCAGAATTTAACTTATAACTGGAAATTTGTACCCTTTGACCAACATTTCCCTACTTATACCATCCTTTCTAACCTCTGACAACCACCATTCTACTCTTTGTTTCTGTGAATTCAGCTCATTTAGATTCCATGTATAAGTAAGATCATACAGTATTTATCTTTCTCTGTTTGACTTATTTGACTTATTTCACTTAGCATAATGCCCTTAAGGTCCACCCACGTCATCATAAATAGCAGGATTTCCTTCCTTCTCATGGCTGAATAATATTTTATTCTATATATGCCATATATATATACACACACATACTACATTTTCTTTATCCATTCATCCATAGACAGACTTTTTAGTTGTTTCCATATCCTGGTTATTGCGAATAATGCTGCAATGAACATGGGAGTTCAGTGATCTCTTCCAGATCCTGATGTCATTTTTTTTTGGATATATACCCCAAAATAGGATTTCTGGATCTTATGGTAGTTCTATTTCTGAATTTTTGAGGAACATCCAGCAGAGCAAAAGAAAAAATCAGCAAAATAAAAAGGCAATGTGGAATGGGAAAAAATATTTGCAAACCATCTATGTGATAAGGTTATCGATAACCATCTATAAGATTAATATTCAGAATATATAGAGAACTCATACAACTCAATAACAACAAAAAAAATCTGATTAAAAAGATCTGAATAGATATTTTTCCATAAAAGACATATAAATTGCTAACAGGTACATGAAAAGAGAATAAACATCACTAATCACCAGGGAAATGCAAATCAAAATTTGATATCATCTCACACTTGTTAGAATGGTTATTATCAAAAAGAAAGAGACCACAAGTGTTAGCAAGGATGTGGATAAAAGGGGACCCTTGTACACAATGTCTCACTTTTTTGAATGCGGATGAGTTTAGGGAATTCCCTGGTGGTCCAGTGGTTAGGACTCGGCTCTTTCTCTGCTGTGGCTCGGGTTCAATCTCTGGGTGGGGAACTAAGATCCCACAAGCTGCATGCATGACCAAAAATTTTTTTTTAAATGCAGATGAGTTTAGGTATGGAATGCACTCTCCAGTCCTCATCGCTCTCACTTGTTTTAGACCCCACTGACCACTTCACACATCTATGTTATCTGCCTGGCCACTTTCAATCCTTTACCAGTGACCAAGGTTTTCCAAACAGCTATTACAGTCTATCATTCTCTAACTTACCTGGCTGGTGAGAAAAGGTCTCAGGTCTAGATTCTAAGAATAAGCTACCTGGAAGTTGGTCTCACAGGAAAAATGTCTTCATTATGAAGCAGAGAAAATCTGCTCTGAACATGCAAAATGTAGACATGCTCTCCTACTAGTGGCAATTTCCAAGACATGAAGGAAAGGACAGTGTTCCTGATGAAATTGAAGCTAGAATGATGAGAAGCTTAATGGAATTATCCAAACTGGAATTTGGCCAAGATTTAGGGCTACCACCTGTGCAAATTAGAATCACTAGACTGAGGAACTGAATGGAGTTTTCTTCTGATAAATAGACATCCCAAAAGCTCAGCAATCTGGAGCCCACGCTGGGCAGATTTGACAGAATACTTTCCTTTGAGCAAGTGCCACTTAGCAAATATCCTCTTCAGAGAACTTTCATCCTCGTGGGTCAGGCCTGCTGACTTCGAGGCAGTGTGTGATTTTCATTTTCATTAGCTTTCTGTCAGTGAATGACTTCAAGTCTAGTTAAAAGGTCAAAGTACCCCTCCAAATTCTTGGGTTAGAAGAGCCTGTGGATCTGTCCTATCTTGCTTCTGACATTTGTGTAGTTTTTAGATGCATAATCTCATTCAACCCTCACAACCAACTAATGAAGTAGGTAGGGGAGTAGCTTTCATCTCCAGTATAAAAGTGAGTAAATGGGGACTCAGAGAGTTTCAGAGCCAAAACTCAATCCAGGTTTCCAAGTTCCCTATGATGTTTCCATTGTACTTTGGCACAAGTAAATGATGTTGTTCCAAGTTTCATGGCAACAAGGCAGGCTGTGTCTACCGGAAGCCAAGGCAACTGGGATAATCTGAGCAAACAAACACAGTTAAATTACTTATTGGGATTAGTAAACACTGCCACAATATTATGACCTCTTGTGACTGGGCTATCATGACCTCCGTTCTTTTCTTTGCCCTATATTGGTAAACCATGTGATTAATGATCCAATCACTAGTGCCAGAAATCTAGAGGTCATCTTCTTTTCCTCCCACCACCTCATCTTAGTGGTTGCTGAATTTTGTGGAATCTCCACTCTCTTATCTTTTAATGTTGTCTCCTCCCTTCTGCCCCAGTGATCGTGCCCTTATATCAGACCCTGGTATTTCTCCCAAAGGCGGTTGAGATAGTGTCTTAACTGGCCTGTGTTGCTCCTGATTTGTAACTGTACAGTCATTTCACTGGTGATGTCTTTCTTGATTCTCCCTTCCCTTCCCCAGTCAAAGCCTGTACATCCAGGACAACATCTACAATATTTTACTGCAAATGTTATTGTTGTATATCTGTCTCCCCCACCAGATTATAAGCAACTTGAGGAAAGGGACTCTAACTTATTCTTCACTGTATCCTCTCTGGCTAGCTCTGTCCTCAGCAATAGTAGGTGCTCAGACCACATTTGATGAATAAACAACCAAATATTTAAAACACTATATTTCAGGTACTTAGATGTGAAGGATACAGTCACTGCCCCTGTGGAGTTTCTAGTCTGGTGCTGACATTTGAGCAGATAACCATGATCAAGTTTGATAAGTGCTTTCACAGAAGTATGAAGTGCATTCTGTGGGAAAACAGAGTGAGAGCTGGAGTCTCTCTCTTTCCACCATTGGTCCAGAGGGAAGAAACCTGAAGGAGCAGCTTCCTGGCAGGACCCTGGCTACCTTTTCTCTCCTCATTCCCCAGTTCTACGAAGCACGACCCGAGACACATCTCTAACAAGTTAAGCAGAAACATTTCTCTGGAACGTCAGCATCTACTTTGCTGAAATCCATTAATTCTCAGCTTTAACACCCTTGGTCAGCAACAGCTCCGAACCTTATGGGGAAATAACAAAAGCAGACTGTCTGGCCACAGTCACAGGAAGTATATTAATATTCCCCTTCACGGGTATCTCTCTTTCGCTATATCCTTTCTCCCACTGACTGCGCCTCACCCCCACCACCAAAATAAATATTTTCCAAGAATCTACGACAAGAGATTTGAAAGTAAATCAAAACCTGGACAGAGGGTCAACGAAAAAGGATAAAGCTGCCACTTATATGTGTCTAAGGCAGTAAGCGGGGCAGCTTGTTATATTATTTACAGTATCCATAAAGACGAAGCCTTCCTTGCTCAGACAAAGCCCTGAGCTTATTAATTGCCGGGGGGGTGGGGGTCTGTCCCACTCCTAGGGTTTCTGCTATTGATGGGGGAAGGTAGGGAGAGAGTTAACTCACTCTCTTTCTCGCTCTCTCTCTTTCCAAGGGAGCTTTTGGGCCAAGCGGAAGGGTTTGTTAAACCTCCAGATTTCTCTGCATTATGTCCAGGTGGCATGACGTGTGAACAGACGAAAGATTAAAATCACCGAGGAAATCGCTCCGTCTGAGCCCAGATCACGACGCCTTTTAGTGACCCGGCGACCCAAATGCTATCTGTCAACTTGTCCTTCCAGCGACTTTTCACCTCATGCTCTGCGGCTGCTACTCCAGGAAAAAGAAGAAAAAGAAAAAAAAAAAAAAATCAGGAGTTGGAAGGAGGGGGAAGGAGAGAGGGAGGAAGCTAGGATAAAATACTGCCTTATTACTAAGCACTCGTCAATGCAGGTCAACTGAGGGGCGCGGGAGTCTTTTTAACAAACCAAATACTTTTTCCAGACCCTCACTCCCAATGTTTCCTCCTTCTGTCTCTACTGAGAAGCTCAGCTCCCTCAGGAAATGTCACACCAAGTCATAGGACCTGGTCCCCCAACAAAAACTAGGTCCTAGAGAGTCCACTGAGGATGGAGTTTTCCTAGTTTTCAAAAATCTTTCCACAAAATGTTTGGCATTTGCTTGGATTCTTGATGAGTTCGAAGTATCACCAAGTTTACTCTAGCCTCCAGGTATTGCCAGAGTTAGGTTACTTATTTTGAGAGTGGGAGGTGGGTTTCGGTGAGATGAGAGAAAGGGGTGGAAACAGACACTATGCAGATATTTTAGAATGTTGACCACTCAAATTAAGAGCCTGCTTATTAAGCGCCTGGCTTGGCAGCAGAGCCAGATAGAGACCTTAGATGCCTCCAACAACAGAAAGATAAGGCTGCCCATTCCTTAAAGGCACTAGATTGAATCATATGAAGTTACCTTTTTCTTCTCCAGGTCAAAATTGGCAATTTCCGTAGGGCTCAAAACTAATCCAAAATCTAAGTAGCACCTAACCCTAATGAGGTTGATAAATATCATCTTCTTTTAAAGAAATGGTTCTGTTTTGCTAGCATCCTTGCTTTGCTAACATCTTGAGCATGTGCTTTATCTCCCTATGGAGCTACTCAGCACTGGGGGGTCAATTTCTGCATTAAAATATAAAAGAAAATAGAAGTCACTTAGCACATTTTTAAACAGACCTCCAATATTTTTCTGAAAGACTTTGACGTGATATTTTTAAAATATGTGATTTTAAGGAGACTATGTATGAAAATTCAGGACTCTGTTAAACTTTCAGATGCTTAGGAATTTGCATAGAAATCAATGTTTATATGCTCTTTCACTTGGTGCTTTTTCTGTTCCAGGATACTACATTACATTTAGTCTCCTCTTGACTATGACATTTTTCTCAGACTTTTCTTGTTTTTGATGACCTTGATAGATTGAGGAGTACTGTTCATGTATTTTGTAGACTCTGCATACCATTATATATATATTTATTTATTTAATGCAAGAAACATTAAATAAATATTTCATCTGTTTTTTTCAGAAGCATTATTTTTAATGACTTCATAATATTCCGCTGATGACTATGACACTGATTTTTTCCTAAAAAAAATAAAATGGCTTCTTACTGTGTCTTTAAAACTGCTGGAGGTTAACATGGAAAGGACAGAATTCAATGGGGAAAAGTATGCACTTAAACTACATAATCTTGTGGTGAACATTTTCCACACCTGTTTGACTTCTGTCCCAGGGTAATGTATAAGTGTGGGCACACATGTACACACAAAAAGACACAATCCTGGGACATATTATCTTTAATCCAGACCCTAAATATCTATCCATCAGCACTGGTCTCCTTCCTTGCCTCCTACTCTCATGATTGTAGAGTGTCAGAGTTGCAAAGATAGACTATTAGATCCTTCCCTGTTTGCAAAGTCTTAGTCTATGGAAAAATGATACTTGTTTATTTCTGTAGACTTGTTAAACTTTGGGACTTGAGGTCACTCCGTTGTAGAGATGCTGGTTCACTTTCATATTAAAGGCTTGTAAACAACTGTTTTAAAATATTCTTACCTATTGGGTTTATATTATCATCACCATCCATCCAATTTCCTCATCTTACAGTAATCCTTGATGGTTCTCTCTTTCTCACTTTGCATTGTCAAGTTTGTCAAGTTTATCTCCTAAATATATTTTCTGTCACTCACCTCATTATTTTTACCTGCTGCCTTTGTTCTAACTGCCGTCATCTCTTGCCTGGATTATTATATCATATTTCTAATTGGTTCCTCTGCCTCTCCCTAGGTCCAAGCTTTCTTTACTCAGGTCCATGCCTATATATATATATATTTACATATATATTTACTTATATATGTATATATATGAATATATATATGTATATATATATATACATATATATGTATATATATATATGATGTATACACACACAGAGCTGGCTCTTCTACTACCTTGCTTAAGAATATTTTGGTTTTCTCTCAATGTCTTTTGTCGCTCAGATTCTGAACTTGCTCTGTATGTGACCTTGAGCAAATAACCTAACTTTTCTGTGTCTCAGTTTTCTCATCTGTACAATGAAGACCAGAGTACCTACCTGACAGTGTTATTGTAAGGATTAAATGTGACAATAAATGTAAAATTCTTAGAATGGTGCCTTGTCTGTAATACACACTCAATAAATGCTATATATTATTTCTTCTACTACTACTACTGCTATCACCAGATAAAGTCTAAACTCCTTATGGCACTAAAATCTCAACCACAAAGTACTATCTCCCTACATCTCGTATTCTTTCTTAGTCATGACTTTGCTTCTGAATTTCCTCTGCCTAAGACATCCATTCTCTACTGCCTCCTTTCCCACAGCCTCAACCTGTCTTTGATGAACAGATTAAAATGCCCTTTTTATGTGCCTTCTTGAAGTAGAACTAATCATTCCTTCCACTTAGCTTTTTCTACAAGGTAAGGATTACTATCTAGACTTTATGGATAAAAAAACTGAGTTTCAATACAGATAAGTGATTTTCCCCACAACCACACAGCTCAAGATAGGTAATGAAAGTGAGATTCAAACGCAGGTATTTCTGGTACTCTGAGCTTTTCCTCCCCATCACCTATCTTCTACTTTGGAGTAATCCATAAATAGCTGCCCTGAAAAGAAACCTTTCAAAGCTTTAGAGTCTGGTTTCAATTCTGTCATTGGGCCAAATATTCTAATTTTATTTTGGGAGAGTAAGGCAGAGGTTGAGCAGTGAGAACTCTGTTTCTTCATCTATAAAATGGAAATAATGGAACCATTTTCCTTTGAGTTCTTTCTGTTCTAATGATCTAGGATATTGCCATACGCCTGGATACAGAAATGGAGATTACTTGAGATTTGCTTGAACTTTGGGCTGACCAACTTTTCTTTGTCACCCCTTGGTTCTGTTCTCTTATTCTCAATTTTAAATAATGGGTTTAACAGGAATATCACCTCTGGGGAGTTGAAGAGACACTTCCAGAGCCAGGTCCTGTCAATAATCTCATCTAATTCCATTAGAACCACTTCTATCCCCTGCTGTTCTGATATTTATAACACCCCTGTTCTCAAAGCAAATTCAGCCTTAGGTCATGCCAAGAAACCACTTCACACCCTGCTGGTGTTTATCTGGCTCAAAGGATCAGTTCATAGACCTTCTTTATTCCTCCAAGTGAATTCAAACACTAGCCCTCCTGATCAGATAACAGGCAATCGATATCTTGTCACTCTCTATTCCTACACTCTCAATCAAGCTCCCCTCTCAGGACCCAGAGATAATATTAATTACAATCTCTAATTTAAAAGGGATTCCTGCATGAAGGTCTCTGTGCAAAGAAAACATTTCTTTTTTTTAAGAAGGAAGAGCCATTCCTGGTTAAGTCACAGAGCTGAAGAGATGCTAAGTATGCTTTGCAATGCTGGTCCAGCCAGCAACAAGTGGGATACACAGGAGTTATGAACACAGATGTGCACTGGAAGGGAATCTATAAATCCAACGTTTTCTGAAATGTCTTCTCAGACCATTCTGACCACAAGTAACTTTCTTGTCCTCTAAGCATTTAGTACATGTCTGTTACTGCCACTCCTCTTGCCCTTCTTTATCTTCTTAAATTATATTATATTGGAAGAAAGAAACCTTTAAATCAAGTCACTGCTCTGCCCTGTTTTACCTATGTGATTTTCTCCCATTCACTCAACCTCTCTGAATCTGAATCTTCATGGTCTCTCATGTTTAAAATGCAGATGACAGAAATTCAAAGTTCTTAGGCTGTTGTGAACATAATGTTAAACTAGTGTTTATTTTCTCATATATTTTAAACCTCCACTGAGGTCATTGACTATAATATTGTTATTCTTTAGAGTTCGAGTGTGATGCCTTCTTGAAATAATAAGTTAACTAAATATAGCTATTGCTCAAAAGGTTTTCTGGTGTTCTTATTTTTAACCTAAGCTAGTTGGTGCATTGAAAACCAATGGATTTTTCAGCCTTGTCTACAGCCTACAGCAAATCTAAATAGAATGCAAGAGAACTGACAATTTATTTCCTCCCTATTTTCTTTTTTATCAATTTATCTTCCTCTTTGGAGCTTTTTCTCTTCCAGCTTGTTCATTTCTTCTTACTCTCTCCAGGGAAGCCCAATGAGACATCACCCTGCCCTCAACCTCTTGCACTTTTCTACGTATCAAATCAGAAAGTTTCCACACAGCAAAACAGAGAGCATGTTAGGAAGTGGTAGGTGGCAAAATACTTCCCATAAAAGGGTTAATAGACAGTAGTTAGAAAAAGTGTGTTATCTCTAAATGCAAGAAAAAAATTACTAAAATCTTTGCACCAAAGGGTAATCAGTGATCTTTACTTTCACATAGATTAGCTCATTTAATTCTCATAAAAATCTATGAGAAGCTTCCAGGTCCATAGGATAATGGCAGCAGCCTAAATTAGAATCTCTCCACACAGCCTCAAAAAAACAAACAAAAAGTCCAGATGAACAAGGGGAGCAAATAAAATCACCCTTATCTTGTCTTGCAACATAACATAAAGACAAAGAACTTTACAAACTTTAATTTGCAACTAATTGAGAAAATAAGTGGGGAAAGCAGAGAAGAGAGAAGAATGAGGCAGAACAGAATCAGAGAATATCATTTAAAGCTGACAAGCAGAGTAGTCAAAAATAGGTAAAGAAAAAAGAGACTCTAGACATATAAAGGCATCAGTATGAGGTAACAACTTGGTCATGAATCCAAGCCTTCTTAAATAATAAAAGAAACACAAAACAAAATACAATGTTAAGAAAAAAGAGAGGAAAAAGAGATCACACAGTTCAAGTAACTTTGTAATGAAACAATATGATGATACAGTAAAATAATTGATTGAGCTGAAATGAAACATATTATAATCAATAAATGCAAATAAGCTTAACTCAGGTGTTAAAAGAAAATATTTTCAAATTGGCTCACAAAGCAAAACCAACCTCTCTGCAGTACACTGGAGACACAACTAAAACAAGGAGGTGAAGAAAGCTGAAAAATAAAGAAATGAACAAAGGCAAATGAAAGGAAAATGAAAACAGGACTGTGGTTGTGTATCTGATAAGGTAGAATTCAGAACTAAAAGAGATAAGACAAAGAAGAAAACCTTATAAAGGTAATGGCCACAATTCACAGAAAAGATAAGACAGAAACTTTCTGCATATCAGCCACCTTCCTAAAGCAGAAACTTCAGGAAATGCAAGGAGACAGAAGCAAGCAAACATTAGAAGACTTTGGCACACCATACTCAGACTGAGAAAAGTAAAATGAATAAAAACAAGTAAGGATAAAGAGGACGCAAGCAACATAATAAATAAGATGGACATATTTGCACCCTGATAATAGAGAATAGATCTTATTTCCTAATGCATATTGGATATTTATAAAAATTCACCAATTCTCCACATATTGGGTCACAAAAAATTCAATAAATTACACAGAATATTATACAAAATATTCTCTCATTATTATGCAAAAACCTCAGTTCAAAAGAGGAAATACAAACCTTTATCACAGACATTATAAAAAATAATGGTTAATGGGCTTCCCTGGTGGCGCAGTGGTTCAGAGTCTGCCTGCCGATGCAGGGGACATGGGTTCGTGCCCCAGTCCAGGAAGATCCCACATGCCATGGAGCGGCTGGGCCCGTGAGCCACGGCTGCTGAGCCTGCGCGTCCGGAGCCTGTGCTCCGCAACGGGAGAGGCCACAACAGTGAGAGGCCCACATACAGCAAAAAATAAAAAATAAAAATAAAATAATAATAATGGTTAAAAACATTATGTATCGGAATCTATATATCTTTATACAGTTAAAGCTGTGATTGGAGGAAATTTTATAGTCTTAAGTATACATATTAATAAAAATGAAAATATGAATTAAATATCTAATCCCAAAATTTGGAAAACGGAATAATTCAGTTAATAAGGAGAGCAAAATAGAGGTAATAAGAATAAAAGCAAAATATAATGAAGTAGAAAAGAGAAAAATAGCCTTATCATTGTCAATATCTGGTAACAAAAACAAAAATAAACTATCATTCCTACTCTAATAAATAAAAAGTTAAGATTGTTTATGGGACGAGGGTGGGAGAAAACACAAATACACAAGATAAAAAATGACAAAGAAAACCATTGAAAGAGAGGAGATTTAAATAATGCAAAAGTGGATAATTCTCTAGAAAAACATACTTTGCCAAAACTGACTCCATTAAAAAAAAAATAGAAAAAGAAAAAGACCAATTTTTATAGAAGAAATGGAGAAAGTTACCAGAGTTACTTTCTACTCCCCACAACTCACAAAACAGCAGGTCAAGGTGATTTTACAGGGAAATTCTATGGAAATTTCAAAGTCCAGTGCTATTTTTACAAAATCATGAAAAAAGAAGGAAATCATCCAAATCTTTCTGACAAAAAGAATGTAACATTATAAACAAAACTTGATTTAAAAATTGCTCTCCTCAAATCTATAGACAACTCTCACTTATAAATACTGATACAATAGTCCAAAATAAATATGAGTACAGCAGCCAACAGTACATTAAGAAAATAATATATGGGGACAAAATAGAATTTATACCAGAAATGCAAGGTAGATTAATATTACAAAGTCCACTAATATATTTCACCCTATTATTAGCTCAATGGAAAAAAGTCATATGTTCATATTCATATATGCTGGAAACACATTTACAAAATTTAATTCACTTTCTCAATAAAAACACATAATAAAAGTAATCAAGGAATAGTTTTCTTAACATGATAAAAGATATATACTCCATCCAAAAGATGACATCTAAAATGGGAAACACTGAAATCTTCTTTCTGATGTCTGGCACCAAAAAAATGGCCAGTTCATTATCAATTACTACAGAACTGGAGCTTTTAGATCACATATTCTGATAAAAATACAAAAGCAGAATCACAAAAATAGAAAGGATGAGTTAAAAATGCCTTTATTTGTAGATGTTATGACATGGTTGTATATATAGAAAACCCATGACAGTTTATTGAAATACAATATAAATCATTTAAAATTAGTAGAGTTGCAGAATATTTAATTATATAAAAAGCACTAGTCTTATTTATTTATTTAATTTTTGGCCACATCATGCAGCTTGTTATCTCTCCAAAGATAACATAGAAATGGTCCACAAGCATATGAAAAGAGGCTCAACATTAGTAATCAACAGTAAAATGCAAATTAAAAGCACAATGAGATGTCACTTCACCCCATTAGGGAGGCTACTCTGAAAAACAAACAAACAAAAAATAACAAGTATTGGTAAGAATGTGGAGCAGTTGGAACTCTTGGGCACTGCTGGTAGAATTTTAAAATAGTGCAACTGTTATAGAAAACAGTATGACAGTTCTTCAAAACAATAACAACAACAAAACTAGAGTTTCATATGATCTAGCAATCACATATCTGGGTATATATCTAAAATAATTGAAAGAAGAGTCTTAAAGAGACATTTGCATACACATGTTCATAGCAGAACTATTCACAATAGCCAGGAGGTGGAAGCAACTCAAATGTCTATCAATGAATGAATGGCTAAACAAAATGTGATATATACATACAATGGAATACTATGTGGTCTTAAAAAGGAAGGAAATCCTATCACCTGCTACAACATGGATGGACTGAGGACATTTTACTAAGTGAAATGAGTCAGTCACAAAAGAGCAAATACTGTATGATTCCACTCAGGTGAGGTATCGCAAGTAGTTAACTTCATATATGTAGAAAGTAGAATGGTGGTTAGCAGGGCCTAAGGGAAGGGGCAGAGGATAATTGTTGTTTAACAGTATAGAATTTCAATTCTTCAAGATGAAAAGGTTCTAGAGATTAGTTTCACAACAGTGTGAATATATTGAACATTAGTGAACTATGCATTTAAAAGGATTAAGGTGGAAAATTTTATGATGGTTCTACCATAATAAAAAAAGTAAAACTTTTTATATATAAACATAATAACAAATTAAAAGAGTTAACAGAAGAACAAAAAAAATGATAAAATACTAAGAGTAAACTTAATTAGAAATGTTTAAAATCTATATGAAGGAAACACTTAAAAAGTCATGGAGGATACAAAAGTAGTTTTGAACAAATAATTATCCAATGTTCTTCCATAGGGTAATTTGGATTCACAAAGATGATGCTTCTCCCCAAGTTATAAATGAAAGTGATCCTAACCTAAATAGCTACACTTTTTTTTTTCTGAAACAAGATAAGTTGATTCTGCATTTAATATGAAAAAATAAGTGAGCAGTAATAGCCAAGAAATAGGCCAATAATGATCAATGACTGAGGGTCAACACTACAGATATTAAAATGTCCCATAAAGACTTTAAAATAAAGATAGTATGGCCCATGAATGGATATACTGAGCAGTGAAACAACAGAGAAAGTCCAGAATTAGACCCTGGAAATTCGGTAAATGGTAAAAGTAGTATATCAAATCACTGGAGAAAAATGACCTATTAATAAACAATGCTGAGACAACTAGATAGCTATTCTGTAAAAGATAAAATTGGCAAACCTTCCACTGTTCATCAACCTAAATTCCAATGAATCAGAGATTAAAATTTTTTTTAAAATCTAAGTATTAGGAAACGGGTAAATTCCTTTATAAACTGGGAATAGAGGAAGCCTTCCTGAATGTGACTAAAAATTTAGTTGAAGGACCTACAAACAATGGCATTCCATAGAAATAAACATACTCTGAGCCCAAATATTGGTTTCTAGATATTATTCTCACTCAAGGGAATATGCACTCCTGAAGAAACGGCTGATTTCTGGCCTAGGTCAGGGAAAGTACAAAATGGACATTTTGTTTTGGAGGAAAAAAGAAAAACAAAGAGGCACTCAAAAGGGGCCAAGTCCAATAGCACAGAAGTCATCTTTAAGCTTCCTCCCATCTACTCCCCACCCTAGGCCAAATTTGGGAAAATCTAAGCAGAAAAATAATAATGACTCCAATTAGCCATAAAATGTTGTAAAATAATAGGTAAATAAAAATGCACTAGTCCATAGTGATTCTCTCTGCTTTGTCCAACACCCCTCTTTCTCCACACAAAAGCAAGAAAGACTGATTTAAAATGTCACTTTTATCCCTACAACTCCTCAATGATTCCCCTCTACTCTTAAAATCGAAAATCCTTATTATGATTTCTAAGGCCATGTACTGAAGCTGAATCCGGCTTCTGTACCCCGACACCCAATTAATTTTCAGAGACAGAGTTTTGGGCGAAGTAGAAAAGAATAGCTTTATTGCTTTGCCAGGCAAAGGGGGCCACAGCAGGCTAATGCCCTCAAAACTGTGTGTCCCAACCTGGAGCGGGTAGTGAGGAGTTTTATAATAATGGTTTAAAAGGGTGAGATCAGTTTGTGGACATTCTCCTGATTGGTTGGTGGTGAGGTAAGTGGGAGTCAGCATCATCAACCTTTTGGTTCTAACCTGTCTGGTGTCTAGTGCTTGTGGAGAGCCTACTGTTAATTTCTCCCACCTGGTGGGGATTTCAGTATCTGCAAAACAGCTCAAAGACATTGTTATATGTATGAATTGATGGGGAACCAGGACCTCGCCCTAAGGCTGCACTATTGTTTCTCTTGACTGTTCTTCCTTGTTTCGGCATCCCCTCCCTTCCTTAATTAGCAACTGTTTGAACCTGCCCGTTGGAGCTCAGGGGAGGTCCTGGAGGCTGAAGGAAACGTATTTCCTGTAATCAAGAAATGGGGGACACAGAAAGACTTTTGTGCCCAGGAGCCCCCGAGGGTCCTGCTCAGTATCAGCCCGAGCTGAGTCTTAACTACAACTTGATCTCACATTTTCTCTTCATTGCTCAGTGCATTCTAGCCCCACTGGCTTCTTTTCTCTTTGTCAAACACTCCAAGCCCCTGCACAACTTGGGAATTCTGTGCCTTATTTATTTCCTCTTCAATTTTTAACAATCTTCAATTATCTTATTTTCTCCTTTGTTTATTTATATCTTACGTGTCTTTCCCAGGAGAATATAAATTCCAATAGGTCAGGAAAGTCTGTCTTTTCCACTGTCAGATTCCAGTTCCCAGTATAGTGAGTGGGAGATAATTGGCTCTCAATGAATATTTCTGAATAATAAATGGAGGACGAATGAATAATAAACAGATAAATGAAATAATTCTTCTGACTTCCAGTTCTAGTCTCTTTCCATGACAAGTTTTTATTTTTCCTTCTTTCTGTGTAGTTTGTCTCTATATGTATATAGACCATACTGCATACATTATGTAGCCTATATGCTTACACAGTAAATCCTTCCATGTAGCTATCAATGAAATGAGTGTGTATTGTTATTGTTTTTCCATTTAGAAGGCTAACACTGGAAAGGTCCTTAGAAATCCCATCAAATCCTCTTGCTTTACAGATAAGGAAACAAGGCCTGTCGTGTATAAGTTCCTCAAGGTCACACAGTTAACAACTTCTATACTTGAAATTACATCCCAGATCTACACACTTTCTAGTTCAGTGGCCTTTTAAGTACCTTTCCCTTTTCTATAGTATTGGTTTGTTCCTCAACCCTCAGCTCCCTGCCTCCTGCCAACATACAACTGGGAATAGAAGGAAATGGTATGAGTGGAAAATGAGGTCCTCATGGTGTCTTAGAATCATCAGTGCCCCAGGGGAGAAAGTTTCACTGAGCTAGTAAGCATCACCGTGCTCCTTAGCAGCATTTTTAAAATCACTAATATGCCCTCCCAATGAGATTGGCCTCAAATGACATTGTGTCTTAGGAGGCTGTATGCCAAGACATCCCCAGTGTGTGCATTTATGTTGTCTACTGTTCCCTAAGAACCACTTTGCCAACTGTGGGGATGGAAAAATTATTCCCGGAATTCCATGGCAACTATTTCCGAATTTCCCATGTTTGTTCAAATGATAAATGTAAAACCATTATCTATTTTTAAACTCTTTGGGCTTTATTGACTCAAAAGAACAGGAAAACCATGTCAGGACAATTCTGTTTTATGAAAAATTAAGGGTGAGGACTTTGCATTTCTTTAAATAGTCTAAAAGTGTAAGGTTGTTTTTCTTACACAAGAACTGTGCAGTTAATTGGAATTGAATGGCCTTGCTTTCCCTTGTAAATGAAGCTCATTCCTAAGATTGAGATGCTAAATCTTAATCATGGGAAGTCCCTGAGGCAAGGATGTGTGTTGAAGTATAAGGAACGGTTTAGCAAAAAACATACTATCCCAATGATCATGGGGTCTATAAAGGGAACAAGGCTCTCTTCTGGAAGGAGTTTTACTTTGGTATTCATAAAGGCCCCGTTGTTCCATTCTGGCATCCACTTCTCCTCTAACTATGCTTAGCGTTCATTTATCCAAACTGTTGTGTAGTTTCAGTTATCCATATGGCATAGTACTGTTGGTTATAAAGGACACAAAATATGGGTAAAACTCTCTCCCTTTCATGAAGAAGCAATTTAATAAAAGTTTAACCACCCTAAATTACGCACACTTTCTATTTACCTTTATTTAAGCCACATGGGTGTGGGAAACTAATTGAAGTAAATTCAGAGGATCAGAGTTTGAAAGAAGTTCAAGAGTTATCTTGTCCACTGCTACTGAATGTGAGGTCCCTGGGCCAGCAGAAGCAGCATTACCTGGAAACTTATAAGAAAATGTACAATTCTTGGCTTCACCCTATATCCATTCAACCAGAATCTGTAATATGATCCCCAGGCAATTCCTGTAAACATTAAATGTGAAAAGTCTTGATCAATCCACAGATATCTTGGATTTGTTCTATATTTACAGATATAGGGGATTGTAATTCTGTGATAAATATATATTCAAACTGATAATCTCCTCCTATCTCTCACTCAGTACCACATAGCTTTATTCAACTTCAGCTACCCTTAGGTGAGCACAGCCTTACCTAGATTTCAGAACAAAGGATGAATCATTTGGAGCAATTCCTGGGTACTTGAACATTTAGAAAGAATTTGAGGGGTGGAGAGAAGAAAAAAGGAGGGAGGGAAAAAAGAAAGAAATCTATCATAATTGCCTACAATTTCATAAATTTTGTTCAACACAGACCAAGTATAATCTCTCCCATATCAAGAGATTCATATCTTTCTAAAAAAAATGTGAGTCATGGTATGGCAGATTGTATTATTGTCCTCAATTACTCCCTTCCCCCATTCCTCTAGTAGGCTTAGTGGAGAGTAGGGGAGTGGGGGGTGTGGAATGGTCAGGAATTTACCTTTCCGGACATCAGGCTTGGTCAAAGGATCTGGTTTAAGATCAGGTTTGGCCAAGGAAATGTGTTTTGAGCTGTCATCACAGAGTTTTGGCCGGCCTTCTTGTTCTTTTCCTCTGCCTTGAGCAGAGAGGGACTTTTCTCTTACTCCAGATTTTGGGATAAAGAAGACACAGGGAGGAGAAGCAGAACAGTCACCAATACGTAATGTGAGTGAGAAATAAGCCTTTGTTGTTGTAAGCCACTGAAATTTGAGGGCTGTTTAACTTGAGGAAAGCTGAATAATGCACAGGGCCATCTGTGTCTTCTAGCATCAAGGGCCATTCTAACTATATTTACTTGAGAAGAAATGTTAAATGTAAAACAGCCTCTGTACAGGGAATTCCCTGGTGGTCCAGTTGTTAGGACTCTGCCCTCCTATTGCAGGGGGCACGAGTTCATCCCTGGTCGGGGAACTGAGATCCCACAAGCCACGTGGCCAATAAATAAATAAATAAATAAATAAATAAATAAAAATTAAACAGTCTCTGTACTATCAACATTTATCATGTAGATAAACTATGAGGAAAACAAAATACAAATAATCTTATTTTGAGAGTCCATAAAAACTAACGAATCCTGGCCGCCCTCCTGGCCGCTGCCTTGGGTTACTTTGTCAGCATTGATGCGTCAGCATTGACGCTCATGCCCAGGAGTGCTTCTTCGAGCGAGTCACCTCGGGCAGCAAGATGGGCCTCATCTTTGAGGTGGCTGAGGCTGGCTGCCTGGACATTGACGTGGAGATTACGGGGCCTGATAATAAAGGAATTTATAAAGGAGACTGGGAGTCCAGTGGGAAATACACATTTGCTGCTCACATGGATGGAGCAGCAGCATATAAGTTTTGTTTTAGCAGTAGAATGTCCAACATGACGCCAAAGATAGTGGTGTTCACCATTGATATTGGGGAGGCTCCAAAAGGACATGGAAACAGAAGCTCACCAGAACAAGCTAGAAGAAATGATTAATGAGCTTGCAGTGGCGATGACAGCTAGAAAGCATGAACAGGAATACATGGAAGTTCAGGAGAGATACACAGAGAAATCAATGTCAGCACAAACAGCAGACTGGTCCTTTGGTCCTTCTTTGAAGCTCTTGTTCTAGGTGACATGACATTGGGATGGATCTACTACCTGAAGAGATTTTTTGTAGTCCGGAAAGTTGTTTAAAAAACCTTTTTCTGATGATCCCAAACTCATAATTCACTGTTTACCAAAAGTCTTGGTTATAGTAATGTCAAAAAAAAAAGAAAGAAAGAAAAAGAAACTAACGAAGGTGCATTGCATCTACCTAATTTTGGACATCAAGGAGACTTACTTGAAATTCAGAATGCAGATATCAGCATGCCTGCAATGCACCAAATGTCTGAAAAACTGTTGATTTTAGGGGCTATTAAATAAATATATCAGTTATTTTAGTGCTTTTTATGCCTCCCAGAATTATTATGGTTTTATCTTTAACACATTTCTTCTAAATTAAATATGTCACTATTACCCTGGAAATAAAGTTAACATTTTTCATTTTTCATTCACTTGGTGTAGGAGCATAACCAGAATATTAACATAAAATGACACATTTTTTAAAAAGTTGAATAAATCATTTGTAATTCCTTTAATAAAAATTAAATGAGAAGCATCTGCTTTTATAGTAGGTTCGAATTTCTAAAGTTAACCTTATAAACAAATTGATGCTTAGTAAGATTTCCTCCCTATTCCAAGACCAATTTCCGGTGTTGATACAGAAAATGGCTCATATTTTTATATACCTTGACTGAATTAACATGGTTAAACATAAATAATATTTGATTTCTCTCAGTAACCCTTCATAGTGTAGGAGACTATTTGTTAGCTTTCTTATCCAGAGGAGAGCTCAGAGATTCAGCATGTACAAAGGTGTAACCCCAACCAAACAGCTAATGGAGGAGTTTAGGCAGAACAATAATTCATTCTGGCAGCCTTTCCACACCCAAGAGATTTGCCAAAGCTACCTACCAATTTATTTCATGTGTTGAAACAAATTTGTAAGATTTAAGAAGTTTTGTACCACTTGGAATTTGTTGCTTTGTTTTTTTATTTTTGTCTACTCTTTCCCTCTCTCCCTACCCCTGTATTTTATAATTCACAACTATCTAAAGTCTTGGGCATATTAAACAGTCTTATAAAATAAGCCCTTTGAACAATGTAATTAACCAGTAACAGAAAAGGTCCTTGACACAGCCTCTGTTTTAGCTGTACTGTTCTCTCAGGTCTTGTCTTGATTACCAGAATCCTTCCTCAATGGAAGAAATTACAAATACATGCTTACACATCTGGAATCTATTGACTGAGGATCATCTCACAACCTAACAAAGCCTTATTTGCAGACTCTGGCAGTTTTCATTTTTCACATGCACATACCCTGCTTCAATACAAAGAATCCTGAGTTTAACACTTTGCAGTTATAGAAAAAATGGAATGAATAAATAAATGAATGAATGAATCAGTTGAGTGAATAAATAGAATTATTGTGTGCTTGGGCTTGGTGCAGTCCCAAAGTGGACTCTATTTGAGTCTTCTGTTATATGTCCACAGTGTTGCTTTCAACCTTGCATTCTCTATTAGCCTCTATTAAAGACAAGATATTCTGCCCAATTAAGACTTTTGTTAATTCAGTGGTTGCTGGATTATTTAAAGTTCTAACTCCTACAAGCCAAAGGTCCTTGACTGCAGTTAGACACAAGCTTTAATCTTGCTTTTGCCTTCTTCCAAGTTGGGGATAGGGTGATAATGATATAACATTTTCGGATGGTAGAAGCGAGTTCTCCTTTCATAAACATCCAAAGTGATTTCGTAGCCATAGAGTGTTTGCCCTTTATACCAGATGTTTCACAACAAAGAAACTGAAGCCCAGGAAGGAATTGCCTCTAAGATTAATAACTAGCATACAGATATCCTGATACCTCATCTACTCTACTTCGTTCCATCCTAATTTGGTTAAAAACATAGTCTTGGTTTTAACTGAACTACTGTACACGTTATTCTGAATGCCTAGTATGTACAAAACATGTTGTTAGATATTATGGGTGGTTCAGGGATGTACAACACTGATTCCTTCCTTGAAGAAGCTTATCAGCAAGTTAGGGAGGCTGTACCAGACATGGGAAGTAAAGTGTTAGTGGAAGTCATAATAGCTGAGAGAGAATTACTATACAGATAATGTGAGCTGCAGGTATTCAGAGAGGTAAGACTCATGAATGCTGGCATGGTCATGGTAAATTTCAAAGAAAAAGTGCTTTCTCCCTAATAAGAAAGCAAACAACCAGTTTTTTTTTTTTTTAATGGGTAAAAGATATGAATAGACACCTCACCAAAAATATACAGATGGCAAATAAGCAAATGAAAAACTGCTCAACATCATATGTCATTAGGGAAATGCAAATAAATATAATAATAAGATACTACTACATACCTCTTAGAAAAGCCAAATTGAAAACAGTGAAATCACCAAATTCTGGTGCGGATATGGAGCAACAGGAACTCTCATTCATTTCTGGGGAGAATGAAAAATGGTGCAACCACTTTGGAAGACAGTTTGGCAGTTTTTCACAAAACTAAACGTGGTCTTACCATATGATCAAACATACGTGCTCCTTGGTATACACAAAGGAGTTGAAAACTTATGTATATCCACATATGTTTATAGCAACTTTATTCATAATTGATAAAACTTGAAGTGATCAAGATGTCTTTCAATAGATGAGTAGATAAGCAAACTGTGATACAATGAAATATTATTCAGTGCTAAAAAAGAGTGGGCTATCAAGCCATGAAAAGACATGAAGGAACTTCAAATATATATTTCTAAGTGGAAATAAGCCTATCTGAAAAGTCTACATACTGTATGATTCCAACTCTATGACATTCTGGAGAAGGCAAAACTGTGGAAGCAGTAAAAAAAATCAGTGGCTGTAAGGAGTACTGGAGGAAGGGGGGAGAGTCAGATAAGTGGAACACAGGGGACTTTTAGGCACTGAAACTATTCTCTGTGATACAGTAATGATGCTCACATACATTTGTCAAGATCTACAGAATGTTCAGCACAGAATGAACACTGTTGTAAACTGTAGACTTTAGTTAATAATAATGCATCAATACTGGTTCATCAATTGTAACAAATGTACCACACAATAAAGACATAAATAATAGGGGAAAGGGTGTTCAGGGGGGATGGGAGAGGGGTTACATGGGGGCTCTCTGTACTTTCTGATCAATTTTTCTGAAAAGCTAAACTTCTCTAAAAAATTGTCTTGTAATTGTTTTTAAAAAGTGCACTTGGCCTAGTTAAGCTTCATATAAGCCAGAGGGGTTAGATAGGGAGGTTCAGGCAAGGGACACAGCAGAGCACAGAACCTAAAGGGAAAAGGGTGCACAGTGGGTCAGAGAACAATAAACATCACCAGACAGGTCTGTGATTTCCTGTCCCTGCAGCTCTGAGTCTAAAGCCTCAAATTTGGCATAAACATAGCTGCATTTGAATCCCAGTTCTGTTGCTTAAGGGCTGTATGAACTTCATTAAAGCCCTAAATCTTTCTGAACTTCTATTTCTTCAGCTACAACATGGGGAAAATAACATATTCAGAATTGCAGAAAGGCTCAAATAAATTAATGTACATGAATTTCTCTGTGAATTCTGAAGTGCTCTAGAAATATTAGTTGTTATTATCAAAGAAAGAAGCCTTCCCATTTCTTTTATTGCTTTTATGGTGACCCTCGCTTGGCAACTGGCTGCTATATGACAGCACAGATCTATCTTGTTGGAATGGAGTCACCTAAGTCTACCCCTCTGTCATCTTTCTTACAATGAAGTTTCTCCTAAACACTGCTTATTTGAATATTTGGCCAGTCTCTTGCTGACACACCAAGTTTCAGATAGAATCTGACATCCCAAGAGCAGCTTCAGTGGTATGAAGTCCCGGAAATCTGAGATGGCTGTGAATAGTGTCTGGAGAAGATCAGGTCTGGGATAACAGTCTTTGAACTTGATGATTTTCTTCTGTTTACTTCACAGTTCCTTCTCCATGACACTGTACTCTCTATCCCAATCTCCCCTCCAGTAGTGATTTGGTGATATGATATGTTCTGCTCAAAATCTCTATTAAAGATAAAATTAAGTTGAAAAGCAGCTAGAGACAGCTATGGGGACCGTTTTTACAGGTAATGTGCTCTTGTGGTTGAAGAGCATTACGTCAGGCAGAAGAGTTCCAAATAGCCCACACTTTATCTTAAAAAAGTAACATGTCCATTACATGAAAAACTAGACGGTGTATAATCATTCCAAATGGGGAATAAAGTTGTAGAGCTTCTTTTCAAAGATCTCATTTAATCTACACAAACCTTTGGTGAAGTGTGCTTCATACCAAATTTTACAGAGAATGAAACAAGCTCAGTATACTAAGTGGCACCCCCCAAGCTCAGATTCATTTCTGAAAGGGGCAAAACTCCATTCTATTGTACCGCTGACTCTAAGCCGGACGGCATGTCTGCTGTAGCCATTCACTGTTACTTCCCTCCCAAATGATAGACACTGATGTTATGGTTGTGACAGTCACTTAAGAATAAAATCCCAGCCATTACATTGTTTAGGGAAGCCCTAAACAATGCAATTTTACATATTATAAAATTAAATTGAATTAAGAAAAAAGACCACAGTGGGGGAATATAGGAGTGAGACACTCACTTTACCCGGGAGTTGGGGAGAGGCCGAAAAAGACTTCATAGAGGAAGTGACCTTTGAAGTGAATGCTTTATTGTTCGTCATTTTTCATGTGTTTGTGTGTAATTTAACTTAGTCCTAAAAGCTGAGTGAATGAATCCTTAAACTATGATCCTCATGAATTTTTTGTCTCCAAACCCAGATCGTGGTATTAGTTGCACAACACACCCAAATGAGAGACCATACAAGAACGGACAGGCATGGGGAAGGTAGGGAGACGGTGAGTTGCCTTGGTGGTAATCAATAGTGTGGCCGCTGGAAATTTTACCTCTCTGATCATTACTTGAAACTGAGGAAGACTTGGTGATTTCAAAATCATTTTCCATATCAGGATTCTACACAGAATTGCCAATTGCCTATTACCCACATTGTGGGTATATTTCTTGAGCTGTCATTTTAAAGAGTCCCTCTTAAGCTAGCAAACAGCTATACTTCACAATTAGAATATAAACCTAGATTGTGGAATTCACTAATTGCTCCTCACTGTTGTGGTCATTTAACCATAAAATATTCACAGCCTAAGTCTTGTAACCCTTGGCCTTTCTTTCTCATGGGAAGGGGAGAGAATTGCTCAGAAAGATGACCTTCCCACTTGGGTCAACAAGAGCTGCAACTGGTTCTAAGGAGGGTGTCTTATTGCTGTCAAATTGACCGAAGTTGTCACAGGAGAAGCCTGCTGTCACTGTATCTTGCTCAGACCAGCCCCTTAGCTTGCTGAGTCAAGCTGTGCTGACTCCTAGTGATAGAATTTTAATGTGAGAGATGACAGAGGCCTTGGAGTTAATGTGTGCATGGAGGTGACAGTTTTGAATGTCAGCCAAAGCACAAAGGCCTGTCTGAAATTAATTTTGGAGGGGTGGCAGAAAGTCATAGGAAGATAGAGAGACATAGTATGATCGAGAATTGAGATTGGTTGAGTCAAATCTACTGCCATCTGCTACAATGAAAGCATCATTGTGCACAGACACAGAATATTTGAGCCTGGGAGGAATTCACCTCATCAGATAATTCTGCTGGTTTAATTTTTGATCAAAGTAGTATGTAACTTGCCACTTTTAGATTTCTATGATCTTGTTTCCCTTTGTGAAAATGGAGTTGCAAAAAGTTGACATGGATCTCCTGATGATATGATCTAGAATTTAATCATTTAAGGGGGAAATAACAATTTTCTGGTAATAAATGAGCCAAGTGATTTTATGCATCTTAATCTTCCTTTTACATTGTAACTTATTAAGAACTCTCAACTCTAGATAATTTCCCCATTATCTAGAGGACAAAATTCAAATCTTAAATCTATCTGTGACAGGCAGAATAATGCCCTCTTAAAGATGTCCACATCCTAATGCTCAGAACCTGTGAATATGTTACATTACATGGCAAAGAGGAATTAAGGTAGCAGGTGGAATTAAGGTTGTTAAAATCAGCTGACTTTATGAAAGAGAGGCTCTCCTGGATTATCTGGGTGAACCCAATGTAATCACAAGTGTCCTTAAAAGTGGAAAGAGAGGCAGAAGAAAAGTCAGAGTCAGTTAATGTGAGAAAGACTCAACTGGCCATTGCAGGCTTTGAAGGTGGAAGGGGCTATGAGTCAAGGAATGTGGGCAGCCTCTAGAAGCTGAAGGCAAAGAAACAGATTCTTCTTTGCTACTTCCAGAAGGAATACAACCTTGCCAATACCTTGATTTTAGCCCACTCGTATAAATTTATGTTGTTTTGTTATTTTCAGGTATTATGTTTGTGATAATTTGTTAGAGCAACAATAAGAAACTAATACACTTACCTTCAAGGTTTTTCTCAATGTTACCCAGCTTTGTCCTCACTTACCCTAGATGAACCCTCCTTCTGAACTCTGAACATTGGCCTCTAAACATGCTTTGTACATTACACACTTTGTCATTCCATTTCCTGTGTCTGGAGTCAAACATGTTCTCCTCTAGGGTTGATGAGGACTAAACACACCCCACTGAGGGACTAGCTAGTACCAGGACAGAGGGGTGGGTCCTGGGGCTGGTTATAGTGAGGTATGATACTTAAAGTGGGTTGAGAGAGGAGCATTTGTGTCAGGGTCCTTGAGAAAGGGCAGAAGCCAAAGAGGAAAAATCAATTTCAAGGCCAAGTCCAAAGACCAGTCCTAGACTTACAAATATGAGACAAGACTGAGATTCTGAGGCCAGATGGCAACAGGAAGAAAGGCAAGGAATAAATGATATGTTCTGGAGTATCAGGGTCAACAACTTTTGAGGGGCCTATGGATCACTCTTGCGGTGGTCAGTGTGTGGGGTTACTTTGTGTTGACTTAAAGGTACTGTTTATGTGCAAATATGAGTGTCCTCCAGCATCTTCTATCACCCCAGTTCTACCCATCCTTCAAAGCCTAGCTCATGTCCAACCTTCTCCACAATGCTTTTCCTGAATATTCCAGCCCTAGTTATCTCCTCTTCTTTAGAAGTCTTTGCTTTTACTCTTTATATTCCCCCCTCATTTGGTAGTTGCTATTTACAGCCTCATATTTTTAATTACACAAAGCTATTGTATGCATAACTGTAAAAATTCACACAATATAGTAAGCAGACATTTCAGAACCTTACCACCCAAAGACAACTACTGTTACATTTTGGTATTTATCTTCCTAGACTGATATTCATTACTCCCTGCAATATTTTTTATGCACACATGCATATACACAAAAATATATTTAATATATATTCTCCAAAATGAAACTTTTTGCAGGAAATTCTACATCATATGAATTATTTTTATCATTTATTACATATTAAATTACACATAAATTATTTGACATTCACAATACCTGTAGTGTTATTCTGACATATAAACTTTTCACCTGTCTATATTTTTTCAACACAGTCAAATATAAGTACTCTGAGGTAAGAAAGAAGAAATTTACATATTTTTTTCTGTCCCCACTGATGCCTAGCATAGTACATTGAACATTTTAGAGGCTAAATAAATATATATCGATTAATTGATTAAAAAGTTGTGACCTGAGGGGCTTCCCTGGTGGCGCAGTGGTTGAGTCCGCCTGCCAACGCAGGGGACACAGGTTCATTGCCTGGTCTGGGAAGATCCCACATGCCGTGTAGCGGCTGGGCCCGTGAGCCATGGCTGCTGAGCCTGTGTGTCCAGAGCCTGTGCTCCACAACAGGAGAGGCCACAACAGTGGGAGGCCTGCGTACTGCAAAAGAAAAAAAAAAGAAAAAAAAGTTGTGACCTGAAAACCCTGGAAAATCTTCCTACCTGGAGATGGATAGTATTTGTTATTGATATGTTTCCAAATTTTTACCAAGGAATTTCAATAATTACTTTTGCACAGAAAATTTTTAAAATGTTGCCTCACACTGCTATTTTCATGGTGGTCAGGTTATTATAAATCTAGAGATTTGTCAATTAGCATTAGAATTACTTGTTAAAATGGGAAAGAAGATAAACAAAGATAGAATTCTTGTTAACTCATTAATATTCCCTATAATGAAAAATGTTGCAAGGAAGAAATAGCCACAGTAATACATGTAATCAATCTAGCTGGGGAAAAGTGATGCAATTTGTTATCTTTACAGAGTTGCTCTGTTCGCTAGTCAGCTAGTTGGCATATTTATCAAATGCCTGGTTGGTGCGTAATAGTGTACTGTTTCTCTGGACTTCATGTTACTTGTGTTTCATTCATTCATTCACTGTTCATTTTTTAACATGCATTTTTGGCAAACCTATTATGTACTAGTCACTGTGATAGGTGCTGGAATAATAAAGCTGAGCAAGACAGTTTTATCCTCAAGACACGCTCAGTGGAGAGAAAAACAGACAAGCATAAATTGATTTTGATGCACAAGCAGGAAGACTATCTCTACCCTCAAATAGTTTAAAGTTAAATAGAAAGAGGATACTACAAAATAGTGTAGTCTTTTTCTCGGATTGCAATGCTAGTCCCGAGAATGGCTGGTTTTGGCAGAAACAGGATCGTAATATAGACTCAGTCATTGGCAAGACTGACAAATAAGGTGCAGGCTTTGCCCATGATTCAGAAGATATCAGAGCAGGTAGAAAGGTAAGTTGCAAAGATTCATGTATAAAAGGCACTGCGTTAGTTTACTAGGGCTGTCATACAAAGTACCACTGATTGGGTGGCTTAAACAATAGACATTTTTTCCCCACACAGTTCTGGATACTAGAAGTCCAAGATCAAGGTGTTGGCAGGGTTGATTTCTTCTGAAAATATCTCTCCTTGGGCTTGTAGATGGCTGTCTTCTCCATGTCTTCACGTGGTCTTCCCTCTGTGTGTGTCTGTATCCTAATCTCCTCTTCTCACAAAGGTACCCATCATATTGGATTAGGGCCTATCCATATACCTCACTTTAATTTAATTACCTCTTTCAAGACCTTAAACCAAATTCAGTCACATTCTGAGGTACTGGGGATTAAGACTTCAACATACAAATTTTGGAGAGACAACTCAGCCCATAACAGGTACAAAGGGTGATACTATATCCTAAAATGAAAGCAAATCAAATCCAGACAAGGTAGCTAGTTGGGTACCTTTATGAGCCTAGTTAAGGTGTGGCTTGGTTAAGCTGCATTTCACTTTATAATTTGCTTGCATGCTACTAGATGAGTGTCTATTAGTGCAAAAGAGTGTATGATTGATTTTACCTTTTAAGGTTGCTTTAAACATTCCTTGATGCCTTTGCCCACTGAAAACAACCATGAATTACAGGAATAGGGAAGCTTGGGAAGGGGGAAGTCCCTTAAGCACAGTTGGAATGTGAAGGATTATTAAACCTATTTACAACTCCAAGGAGCTATCCTCACTGAAATTTTACAATAGTCCAATATTGGTACCTTAACAATATAATTGAGTAAATGTTTATATCAGGTAGGATATGAAATGAAATAATAGAAATAGTATTAGATGAAGTAATAGGAAACTAAACTGAAGATAGACTAAAGAAGTATTTCTAAATTTCCCTGATGTTAAGACTCATTTATTAAAAATCACAATTTCCAGCATCTTGTCTTGGATACTCTGTTTCTGGGGCTTAGGGTAAGAGCCCAAAATTTGTACTCTTAAAATTGGTATCATAGGTGTTTCTTATATGTATAAAAGTTTAGCAAACAAATGGAGTCAACAATATCAGTTTGGATCCAAGCTCTTTCTCTCTGCTCTGACATCATTAGTGTGTTTATCATCAGTGTGGCCATGACACTCTCAGTCACAAAATGGCTGCTGCAGTGATAGGTGTCACAGTTAAGAGCAGAAGAGGAACAGTCTTTTCTGGTATGTTGCTTTGCTGAAAAGTAAGGAGGGAAGGAAGAAAGAAGGAAAGAAAGAGGGAGAGAGAGAGGGAGGGAGGGAGGAAGGAAGGAAGGGAGGGAAGAAAGAAGAAAAAAGAAGAAAGAAAGGAAGAGTGAGAAGGAGGGAGGGAAGGTGGGAGGAAGGAAGGAAGGAAGGAAGGATGGAAGGGAGGGAAGAAAGAAGAAAAAAGATGAAAGAAAGAAAGAAAGGAAGAGTGAGAAGGAGGGAGGGAAGGAGGGAGGAAGGAAGGAAGGAAGGAAGGATGGAAGGAAGGAAGGAAGGAAAGAAGGAAGGAAGGAAAAAGAATGAAAGAAATAGAAAGAAAGAGGAAGGAAGGAAGGAGGAAAGGAAAAAGAAAGAAAGAAAGAGAGGGTGAGAAGGAGGGAGGAAATAAGGAAGGAAGAAAGAAAATGAAAGGACAGAAGGAAAGAAAGGGTGGGATGGTGGGAGGAAGGAAGGGAAAAGAAAAGAAGAGAAAAGAAAAGAAGGAGGAAGATGAGGAGGGGGAGATGAGGGAGGTGGGGATGGAAAGAGAAAGGAATTTAGAAGTTCTCCAGTGTATCTCTCTAATTGTTTCATTACATGCCTACCATTAAACCATGGAGAATGGAATTACCATGTTTCATTTAGATTATTTAGGATTTACCTTTGAACTGATGAGTTTACTTTCTCTAAGCATATATTTTCACAGAGGTGGATAACAAGAAACAAATAGCAAGAAAGAGTGATAGAATATTTGTTGGGCAAACAATGGTGCCTGCTTCAAGTATGTACAGGCAAATACAATAATTTTACCAGTCAAAGTAGAATTACAATTAGCTAATTAGGGTTGTGAGGAAATAGCTAAAATTTACTGTGTTTATTGTGTGACAGACCCTGTGTTCTAAGGGGGTTTATGTTGATTAAATTATTTAAGCCTCACAACTTATAAGTGCTGTTATTATTCACACTTTACAGATGAAGAAACTGAAGCATAGAGACATTAATTAGTTTATTTAAGATCATATAGTTCTTAAGTAGCTGATCCAGGATCTGAACCCCGGCATTCTGGGCTCCAGAACTATACTCTAAATAGCATTATATTCTATATGAACAGATAATAAAGCAGAATCCCAAAATACTTAGAGTGCTTGTGTGGAAATTGGTGAAGGTGGCTTGGTGTTTGGTTGCATGGTTGACTTTGATTAAGCACCTTCTATCTGCAAAGAACTATACTAGGAACTAGGAAATTTCAAAAACAAATAAGGAGTGATATGACTTTACTCAAGGAGTTTACAATCTAATGGAGGAAATAGATTGCAATCAATTAATTTTAATACGATATAAAGTAGAATATAGTAAAAACTACAAGGGACATGTTGGATTGAAGATAAAGGAGCAGTTAATTCCTGTTAGATGGATCAGAAAAGATTCATGGAGAAGAAATGTTTTGCGGATGTGGATGTCGGGGAGAGAGGTGGACATTCCAGACTGAGAAGAGGTAAGAAATAATGGAATTGAGTGCATGTTATGTTGTATTCTGTGAATAGACTGATGTGGCTGTAATGTAGAGGACTTGGAGATATACTGGAAAGTGAGACTGTAAAGATACTAAATTTAAAGGAGATACCATGTCATATGTGAAATTCACCTTCATACTTAGAGAACCATAAGATTATTGGGTAAGGCTATTATGAGGATGTTGGGAGATTTATTTTGACTCTTGATTTCTGTCTTTTGATGATACTCAAGAAAGAGGTTCTCTCCCCTCCTCTACTTAAATAATTCATCTCCCACCTTTAGGGTCAATTTTAATCATTTTTCTTGCTCATTTGGCCTTTATCAAAATCTGTCTTTCACTCCTCTTATACTACTGAGTGATTGTTTTATCTTTTCAATTAGAATGAAATCTCATAGAAGACAGATTATATTTTCAAATATTATGGGAATCACCTACAATGCCTGACCCAGTTTTCTTTATTTAGTATCCAATCAACGCGTGTGGAATAATGAGTCACAATAGAGCATTCTTTTCAGGAGATTTCAGGAATTCAGGTATCTTTTTACAGGGAGTTTGAGAGTGTTTCTTAGCCTTCACCTGGAGAGCTACTCATGGGTGAGTTTCATCTGATATAAAATGACTTATCTACCAGTTTTTACATTTTCCTCTAAAGTCAGGTACAGAGAGGGCCAGAAAGTCCTTCCAACATCTCACTGACAATCTAGGGCATCTTTCAGTGCTTCCAGCATCTTCATTGCTGACTCTCTCAAGGGTTTTCTTGATCTGTTACCATTCTGACGTCTTTTGCCTTAATAACTTTCCTTTGGGGTGTCCATTCCATGAGCAGGCTTGGCTGTGCACTTCTTCCCAAGGCAGTTGCTTCTTTGCTTTCCTCCCTTGGTTGTTTTCATGCCAGGTAGCTCCAACTCCTTAATCAAGACTTCTGCAATTAACTGGTATTATGTCATCATCCCTTTCTCTCAACAGTGTTTAAGTTAATGAGGAATCTTTTCCCTCAGACACTTCATATCATTATTTCTTATCCTCTGACCTTGACTTGTAGTTGCTCCTTCCAGAAAAAATAAAACAAATGTAAGCAACCAAAAACTTCCCTGAGATGGGTGTTTCTGATCCACTGGTTATAGAATAGAAAAGATACTCCAGAAACTACAGGCTCCCTCAATGGGTGTTCCTTGCTTGCTGGGCTTTACCCAACAAGGTCTTCATTGACATTCAGGAAGTAAATGACATTGCAAACCTCTTGATAACCCCACAGAAAACTTCTGTATTTATAGTAAACATTCTTATTCATTCATTTCCTACTTGAAAATTTTTTCCCAAATTAACCCCAAGAGTAAGCTTAGTGAGAAGTTATTAGGACAAAAGTTTTCCAGTGTAATCCTAGAAAGCCAGTTGGTAGTAATTCATAGAGGTCTTTTTATCTTCCTATGTGTTTCATGAAAGCAGGGACTATACCTCTGCTATTTACCGTTGTAGTCTTGGTATCCAACAGTGCTTGGAAACAGGTAGGTCAGGAATACAAAAAGCTAAAACTTAACTTATTTCTCCCTATTCTTGATTTTATGACAAGCATTACTAATCTATTGTAAGAGTCATTCTACACATTTGTCACCTCTCAACATTGTCCCAGGAAGCTTCTGCAAATTGATTGGAGTTGCCATGCAGCAAAAGCCCATTTACCATTCTCATAGTTAGTGCTCAATAAATATTTCTCAATGAGTGAAACAATACTCTCCCCTATGCATGACCCCTTCAACATCATCTCTGATAAATTACTATCTTGCTCCTAAATAAACACCTCCACATGATGAAGAACATGTTATTCCATCAGTCAGGTTATCCCACTGTGATATAAATTAAACAGGAAGTTCTTTATAGTTTGAAAAATCTGGGCTTTCTAATTTATTAGTCTAGTTTTACTAATATAAAGACCTATTGTTGCAATTGGCTAATGCTTTTGTAAGGATTGGTCTCTATTTGAATACCATCCTGTAAAAGGCAGCCTTATCTAGCTTTCTCGATTAGTCTTTCAATGGTGATCATAATCAACTCTAATTAATGTGACATTTTCTTTTTAATATTTAAAGTAAAACATTTGCAAAAACTAAATGCTGAACAATCAATGACAGGAAGACACTGGAACTCATCAAAAAAGATACCCCACATCCAAAGGCAAAGAGAAGCCACAATGAGATGGTAGGAGGGGTGAAATCACAGTAAAATAAAATCCCATAACTCCTGGGTGGGTGACTCACAAACTGGAGAACACTTATACCACAGAAGTCTACCCATTGGAGTGGAGGTTCTGAGCCCCACATCAGGCTTCCAAACCTGGAGGTCCAGCAACCTGGGGGTCTGGCAATGGGAGGAGGAATTCCTAGAGAATCAGACTTTGAAGGCTAGTGGGATTTGATTACAGGACTTCAACTGGACTGGGGGAAACAGAGATTCCACCCTTGGAGGGCACACACAAAGTAGTGTGTACATAGGGACCCAGGGGAAGGAGCAGTGACTCCATAGGAGACTGAACCAGATCTACTGCTAGTGTTGGAGGGTCTCCTGCATAGGCAGGGGCTGGCTGTGGCTCACTGTGAGGACAAGGATACAGGCAGCAGAAGTTCTGGGAAGTATTCTTTGGCGTGAGAACTCCCAGAGTCCGCAATTAGCCCCACCAAAGAGGAGGTAGTCTCCAGTGTTAGATTGCTTCAGGCCAAACAACCAACAGGGAGGGAACCCAACCCCAGCCATCAGCAGACAAGCAGATTAAAGTTTTACTGAGCTCTGCCCACAAGAGCAACACCCAGCTCTACCTACCACCAGTCCCTCCCAACAGGAAACTTGCACAAGCTTCTTAGATAGCCTCATCCATAAGAGGGCAGACAGAGGAGCAAGAAGAACTACAACCCTGCAGCCTGTGGAACAAAAACCACATTCAGAGAAAGATAGACAAGATGAAAATGAGGAGGAATATGTACCAGATGAAGGAACAAGATAAAACCTCAGAAAAACAATGAAATGAAGTAGAGATCAACTTTCCAGAAAAAGAATTCAGAAAAATGATAGTGAAGATGATACAGGACCTCACACAAAGAATGGAGGCAAATATTGAGAAGATGCAAGAAATGCTTAAGAAAAACCTAGAAGAATAGAAGAATTAGAACAAACACTTAGAAGAATTAAAGAACAAACAAACAGAGATGAACAATGCAGTAACTGAAATGAAAAACACACTAGAAATAATCAATAGCAGAATAACTGAGGCAGAAGAATGGATAAGTGACCTGGAAGACAGAATGGTGGAATTCACTGCTGTGGAACAGAATAAAGAAAAAAGAATGAAAAGGAATGAAGACAGCCTAAGAGACCTCTGGTAGAACATTAAATGCAGCAACATTCACATTATACGGTTCCCAGAAGGAGAAGAGAAAGAGAAAGGACCTGAGAAAATATTTGAAGAGATTATAGTTGAAAACTTCCTTAATATGGGAAAGAAAGTAATCACCCAAGTCCAGGAAGCACAGAGAGTCCCAGGCAGGATAAACCCAAGGAGGAACATGTCAAGACACATAGTAATCAAATTGACAAAAATTAAAGACAAAGAAAAATTATTGAAAGTAACAAGGGAAAAACAACAAATAACATACAAGGGAACTCCCATAAGGTTAACAGCTGATTTCTCAGCAGAAACTCTACAAACCAGAAGGGACTGGCATGATATATTTAAAGTGATGAAAGGGAAGAAACTACAACCAAGATTACTCTACCCAGCAAAGATCTCATTCAGATTTGACAAAGAAATCAAAAGCTTTACAGACAAGCAAAAGCTAAGGGAATTCAGCACCACCAAACCAGCTCTACAACAAATGTTAAAGGAACTTCTCTAAGTGGGAAACACAAGAGAAGAAAAGGACCTGCAAAAAAAAAAACCATAACAATTAAGAAAATGGTAATAGGAACATACATATTGATAATTACCTTAAACATCAATGGATTAAATGCTCCAATCAAAAGAAACAGGCTCACTGAATGGATACAAAAACAAGATCCATATATATGCTGTCTACAAGAGACTCACTTCAGACCTAGGGACACATAGAGACTGAAAGTGAGGCGATGGAAAAAGTTATTCCATGCGAATGGAAATCAAAAGAAATCTGGAGCAGCGATACTCATATCAGACAAAACAGAATTTAAAATAAAGAATGTTACAAGAGACAAGGAAGGACAGTACATAATGATCAAGGCATCAATCCGGAAGGAGATATAACAATTATAAATATATAAGCACGCAACATAAGAGCACTTCAACACATAAGGCAACTGCTACAGCTTTAAAAGAGGAAATCAACAGTAACACAATAATAGTGGTAGACTTTAACATCTCACTTACATCAATGGACAGACCATCCAAACAAAAAATTAATAAGGAAACACAAGCCTTAAATGACACAATAGACCAGATATATTTAATTGATATTTATAGGACATTCCATCCAAAAAGAGCAGACTACCCTTTCTTCTCAAATGCACAGGGAACATTCTCCAGGATAGATCACATCTTGGGTCACAAATCAAGCCTCAGTAAATTTAAGAAAATTGAAATCATATCAAGAATCTTTTCTGAACACAATGCTATGAGATTAGAAATCAATTACAGGGAAAAGAAACATAAAAGACACAAACACATGGAGGCTAAACAATACATTATTAAATAACCAAGAGATCACTGAAGAAATCAAAGAGAAAATCAAAAAATACTTAGAGACAAATAACAATGAAAACATGATGATCCAAAATCTATGGGATGCCACAAAAGCAGTTCTAAGAGGGAAGCTTATAGGAATACAAGCCTACCTCAAGAAATGAGAAAAATCTCAAATAAACAATCTAACCTTACACCTAAAGGAACTAGAGAAAGAAGAGCAAACAAAACCCAAGGTTAGTAGAAGGAAAGAAATCATAAAGATCAAAGTAGAAATAAATGAAATAGAAACAAAAAAAACAATAGTAAAGATCAATAAAAGTAAAATCTTGTTCTTTGAGAAGATAAACAAAATTTATAAACCATTAGCCAGACTCCTCAAGAAAAAGAGGGAGAGGACTCAAATCAATAAAATTAGAAATGAAAAAGGAGAAGTTACAACAGACACCATGGAAATACAGAGCAGCCTAAGAGACTACTACAAGCAACTCTATGCCAATAAAATGAACAACCTGGAAGAAATGGACAAATTCTTAGAAAGGTATAACCTTCCAAGACTGAACCAGGAAGAAATAGAAAATATGAACAGACCAATAATAAGGAATGAAATTGAAACTGTGTTTAAAAATCTTCCAACAAACAAAAGTCCAGGACCAGATGGCTTCACAGGGGAATTCTAGCAAACATTTAAAAGAAGAGCTAACATTGATCCTCCTCAAACTCTTGCAAAAAACTGCAGAGGAAACCACACTCCCAAACTCATTCTATGAGGTCACCATCACACTGATACCAAAACCAGACAAACATATTAGAAAAAAAGAAAATTACAGACCAATATCACTGATGAATATAGACGCAAAAATCCTCAACAAAATACTAGCAAACAGAATCCAACAACACATTAAAAGGATTATACACCATGATACAGTGGGATTTATCCCAGGGATGCAAGGATTTTTCAATATATGCGAGTCAAACAATGTGATACACCATATTAACAAACTGAAGGATAAAAACCATATAATAATCTCAGTAGATACAGAAAGAGCTTTTGACAAAATTCAACACCGATTTATGATAAAAAACTCTCCAGAAAGTGGCATAGAGGGAGCCTACTTCAACATAATAAAGGCCATATATGACAAATCCTCAGCAAACATTATTCTCAATGGTGAAAAAGTGAAAGCATTTCCACTAAGATCAGGAACAAGACATGGATGTCCACTCTTGCCACTATTATTCAACGTAGTTTTGGAAGTCCTAGCCATGGCAATCAGAAAAGAAAAAGAAATAATAGGAATACAAATTGGAAAAGAAGAAGTAAACCTGTCACTGTTTGCAGATGACATGATACTATACATAGAGAATCCTAAAGATGCCACCAGAGAAAAAAGAATAAAATACCTAGGAATAAACCTACCTAGGGAGACAAAATACCTGTATCCAGAAAACTATAAGACACTGTTGAAAGAAATTAAAGATGATCCAAACAGGTGGAGAGATACACCATATTCTTGGATTGGAAGAATCAGTATTGTGAAAATGACTGTACTACCCAAAGCAATCTACAAATTCAGTGCAATCTCTATCAAATTACCAATGGCATTTTTTACAGAACTAGAACAAAAAATCTTAAAATTTGTATGGAGACACAAAAGATCCTGAAGAGCAAAAGCAGTTTTGAGGGAAAAAAATGGAGCTGGAGGCATCAGACTCCCTGACTTCAGACTATACTACAAAACTGCAGTAATCAAGACAATACTGTACTCACACAAAAACAGAAATATAGATCAATGGAACAGGATAGAAAGCACAGAGATAAACCCATGCACTTATGGTCAACTAATCTATGACAAATGAGGCAAGGATATACAATGGAGAAAAGACAGTCTCTTCAAGAAGTTGTGCTGGGAAAACTGTACAACTACATGTAAAAGTATGAAATTAGAAACTCCCTAACACCATACACAAAAATAAACTCAAAATGGATGTGAGACCTAAATGTAAGACTGGACTCTATAAAACTCTTAGATGAAAACATAGGAAGAACTCTCTTTGACATAAATCACAGCAAGATCTGTTGTGATCCACCTCCTAGAGTAATGGAAATAAAAACAAAAATAAGCAAATGGGACCTAGTGAAACTTAAAAGCTTTTGCAGGATAAAGGAAACTACAAACAAGATGAAAAGATAACCCTCAGAATGGGAGAAAATATTTGAAAATGAATCAACATACAAAGGATTAATCTCCAAAATGTATAAACAGCTCATGCAGTTCAGTATTAAAAAAACAAGCAAGCCAATGAAAAAATGCGCAGAAGACCTAAATAGACATTTCTCCAAAGAAGACATACAGATGTCCAAGAAGAACATGAAAAGCTGCTCAACATTACTAATTATTAGAGAAATGCAAATTAAAACTACAATGAGGTATCACCTCATACAAATTAGAATGGGCAACATCAGAAAATCTACACACAACAAATGCTGGAGCAGGTGTGGAGAAAAGGAACTGTCTTGCACTATTGGTGGGAACATAAATTGATACAGCCAGTATGGAGGTTCCTTAAAAAACTAAAAATAGAATTACCATATGACCCAGCAATCCCACTACTGGGCATGTACCCAGAGAAAACCATAATTCAAAAAGACACATGCACCCCAGTGTTCATTGCAGCACTATTTACAGTAGCCAGGTCATGGAAGCAACCTAAATGCCCATCAACAGATGAATGGATAAAGAAGATGTGTTACATATATACGATGGAATATTACTCAGCCATAAAAAGGAACGAAATCAGGACAGTTGTAGAGACGTGGATGGATCTAGAGACTGTCATACAGAGTGAAGTCAGAAAGAGCAAAACAAATATGTTATATTAATGCATATATGTGGAACCTAGAAAAATTGTACAGATGAACCAGTTTGCAGTGCATAAACAGAGACACAGATGTAGAGAACAAACATATGGACACCAAGCGGGGAAGTGGTGGGATGGGAGAGTGGTGTGATGAATTGGGAGATTGGGATTTACATATACACACTGATATGTATAAAATGGATGACTAATAAGAATCTGCTGTATAAAAAATTAAATAATATAAAATTCAAAAATTAAAAACAAAAAGACAAAACAAAACAGAACCGCAGGTGACTGCTGTCAGCAAAGATTAAGTAAAAAGATATTGGGACACACACACACACACACACACACACACAAAAGACATTTTAATGGTAAACCCAAAACACACATACTATAATAATTGGAAACAACATTATGAAATAAAATACATAGACAATAATATACATAGACAAATGTCATGAGATTCTAGTGTTTAATACCCAAGATCTTTGCACTAGGCTTTGGTCAAGTACTCAGCCATAGTGTTTGGTGTAATGTCTTTACACAGATTCTGCTCTTACCTTCTTTGGTCATCCTGGTTGTTAGTGTCACCTAGAGTCATCAATATTGGACAGGTCACTTTCTACTTCAGAGATGCTAAGTATGATAAATATTTAGTTTCTTCATCAGAAAGCGGGAAAGTGGTGGGATGGGAGAGTGGTGTGATGAATTGGGAGATTGGGATTTACATATACACACTGATATGTATAAAATGGATGACTAATAAGAATCTGCTGTATAAAAAATTAAATAATATAAAATTCAAAAATTAAAAACAAAAAGACAAAACAAAACAGAACCGCAGGTGACTGCTGTCAGCAAAGATTAAGTAAAAAGATATTGGGACACACACACACACACACACACACACACAAAAGACATTTTAATGGTAAACCCAAAACACACATACTATAATAATTGGAAACAACATTATGAAATAAAATACATAGACAATAATATACATAGACAAATGTCATGAGATTCTAGTGTTTAATACCCAAGATCTTTGCACTAGGCTTTGGTCAAGTACTCAGCCATAGTGTTTGGTGTAATGTCTCTACACAGATTCTGCTCTTACCTTCTTTGGTCATCCTGGTTGTTAGTGTCACCTAGAGTCATCAATATTGGACAGGTCACTTTCTACTTCAGAGATGCTAAGTATGATAAATATTTAGTTTCTTCATCAGCAATCCCTCCATATTCTGTCCTTACAGACCATCTGACCTGCCTACATGGAATTCATCAATAGCATTTCCATGGATCACACATTCTCCATTTCTGTTTCAAATTGCTATTGCCCAGCTCTACACAGCTTTCTTTGGTCCATGAGAATGTTGTTGCAATGACAGGGACTTTTTAGAACTCTCTATCTTCATGTGGGGAAAGGAAATATTTCTGTACTAAAAACTGCCTGGAATATTCCCCTATTTGCCCAAAGCGCTTTCCTCTTTGTTTTCTTTAGCTTGTTAAAACTGACCCTACTGAAAATAACCACCTATCTTTGAGAATCAGGGAAATGAGCAAAGCTGGAGCTTTAGTTTTTAAAACTGTTTCATTCTATGTAAGTTGGTTATAATTCTTTCTTCAGTCAAAGTCCTTTTATTGACATTTTTCTTTACCTATCATGGCTAATGGAGAAGGGTGGGATTTTGCTGTCTACTCATTGCTAAAGAATAGAAATAAAGAATATATTTTTATGCATTGATCTTGAATCCTGAAGCCATGTTAACTCATTTATTATTTCTAATAATTTTAATGATTCCTTAGAATTTTCTATATATTAGATCGTGTCATATGCAAACTGAAATAGTTTTAAGTTTTCTTTTTCAACCTGAATATTTTTTTCTTTTTTTAATGATATTATGGTTATGTAGGAGAATGTCCTTGTTTTTAGGAGATACCTGTGTTTTTATGTTCATTTGTCTCAGTATTTTCTAATTCCCTTTGTGATTTCTTTTTTGATCCTTTAGTTATTTAGGACTATGCTGTTTGTGAATTTCCCAAATTTTCACCTGCCATTGTTTTCTAATATTTTTCTGTAATAATCAAAGAACATTCTTTGTATGATTTCAATCCTTGTAAATTTATTGAGGTTCTTTTATGGCCAAACATATGGTATGGAGAATACTCAACGTGCTTTGGAAGAATATATATTCTACTGTTATTGACTGGAGTGTACTACAGATATTTTTTAAGTCTAATTAATTTATAGTATTGTTCAAGTCTTCTGTTTTCTGTTTATCTTCTGCATACTATTCTTTCCACTGCTGAAAGTGAGGTACTGGTGTCTCCAACTATTATTGTTGAATTGTCTTTTTCTCCTTTCAATTCTATCAAGGTTTCTTCATATATTCTGGATTTCTGTTGTTTAGGTACATATATGTTTATAATTGTTAAAACTACCCAGTGAATTAAGTCTTTTATCATTATAAAATATTATTCTTCATCTCTAGCAATATTTTTATTTTAAAGTCTATTTTGTGTAATATTAGTATAGATATTTCAGGTCTCTTAAGGGTGCTGTATATGTGGTATAGCTTTTCCATCCTTTTACTTTCAAACACTTTGTATCTTCAAGTCTAAAACATGACTCCTGTAAATAGTATAATGTTGGATCTTGTTTTCTTTATCAAATCTGACAATCTGACTAATGATTGGATTGTTAAAAGTTTAGTATTTATACAGTTGGATTTACATCTGCCACTTTGTTCTGTCTCATATATTTTTTATTTCTTGTTTTATTACTGTTTCCTTTGGCATTCATTAGATATTTTCTAGTGTAGCATTTTAATTCAGTTAATAATTATAATTTTTTTTAACATTTTTAAATTGTTGCTCTAGAGCTTACAATATCTATCTTAAGTTATCAAAATCTACTTCAAATTTATACTAATTTAATTTTAGTGTGATATAGAAATTTTACTCATATATCTCCATTCTCTGTTTTTCTGTGCTATTATTATTACATGTTATGTCTGTATATGTTACTAACCCAAACATATGTTGTAACGATTACCACTGTATTTTTTTCTTTTAAAGAAGCTGAGAGTAGAAAGGCAAGAAAGTATATTTTTATAGAGTGTTCTATTAACCTTTGTATTTACTACTTCTTGTTCTCTTCATTCCTTACTTTGTATTTGAGTTACCATCTATTATCATTTCATACTTCAATACCGTTTTGTTCCCATCTATCTCCTTTGTGCTCTTTTTCCAAATACATTTTCTATATGTTACAGTCCCCAAAATACAATTCTATGCATCTTGTTTTATGCATTTACCTCTTAAATAAAGCAAAAGAAGAAATGAGAAGAATTATTTTTTTATACTGTCATTCATAATTATGTACATAATTACCTCTTCCAGTGTTCTTGGTTTTTATGTGCACATTAAACTTATTTTCTGATGGTGCTTGATTTCAACCTGAATAATTTCCTTTAGCACCTATCGTAATGCAATTCTACCAGCAACACAATTTCTCTTTTTACGTGGGAAATTTTCCCTTCATTTTTTAAAAATGTTTTTACTGAATGTAGATATCCTGGTTGACACTTTTTCATTTAGCACTTTAAATATATTTCTTAACTGCCTCCTGGTCTCCATTGTTTCTGGTGAAAATCAGTTGTTAATCTCATTAGAGTTCCTTGTATGTAGTGGGTTATTTTTCTCTGCCTCCTTTTTTGTCTTTGTCTTCACATATGGTGAATATAATGTGTCTGGGTATGGATCCTTTTGTGGCTAGCATAATTGGAGGTTTTTGTGCTTCTTGGATGTGTAGACTAATGTTTTCATCAATGGGACGTTTTCATCATTATTTACACAAATTTTTTTTTCTACATCTTTATCTCCTTTTTTCTGATTCTTCCATTATGCTTATGTTGATGCACTTTATTATGCCTTACATTTCTCTGAGGTTTTCTTCACTTTCTTTATTCTTTTTTTCCTATGTTAAGTGGATTTCATAATCCCTATCAATCTATCTTCAAGTTCACCAACTTTTTCTTCTGCCAGCTCAAATCTACTGTTGAGTCCTTTAGTACATTTTTTATTTCAGTTATTGTACTTTTCAATTTCAGAGTTTCCATTTGTTTCTTTTTAATAATTTCCATTTCTTTATTCATATTTGCTATGAGTTATTGCCACCACCCCTTCCTTTAATTTTTTAAAGATGGTTTCCTTTAGATCTTTGAACATATTTATAATAACTCTTTTGAAATATTGTCTGCTATGTACAACTTCTCATCAACTCAGTGGCAGTTTTTATTGCTTGTTTGTCTTTCCTATAGATAGGTCATACTTTCCTGTTTTTTTTTTTTAATGTCTTTTTTGTTGTTGTTGAAAAGTGGACATCTTAGGTATATTGTAGCAGCTCTGGATATTGATTCTTCTTTCTATGGGGATTGTGCTTTTGTATACTTGATTTCTTTCCTTTTTTTAATTAACTAATTATTTCTGTGACTCAGTCAGACTAGTTCAGTGACATCTATTTCTTCTGCAATTTGCAAACTCTAATGCTTGTCCTCAGAGTTTGCATCCTTGGGCATGAGTAAAATGTTCCTGACCAGCAACAATGACTGAGGCTTTAGCTGTGCTCTCTTTGATTTTCTCTTTCTCTAATATCCCTATTAAAATATCGTTGTTCTTTTATTACATTCACCCTCAGTTGTTAGCCTCCATTAATGGCTAACTGATAGTTCTGTTGTTTTCAACAATGCCCTGGAGCAAAAAAATGTTTCTGCAGTCAGTTCCAATCGAAGTCTGGTCCCATGGCAGGGATAGACTTTGAGGCTTGCTCTGATGTTCCCATGGGCAAAACCACTGCACTATGGAGGAAATGGGGAGGAGTTGGTGGGAAACTCTTTACTGACTGATCCACTTGGATCCTCCCTATAGTAGGAGCTGTGTGTGTGTGTATGTGTGTGTGTTTGGGGCTACTGGTGCTGCCACCATGCTGCAGCCAGCTCCTAGTATAGATTTTCCATAGCATAGGCCAGAGAAAGTGGAATTTTCTGATGTTTAGCAGCTGCCGCATCTAACCACAATAGGTCTTCTAGCCTAGAATGATCAGGGACATGGGAATTGCCAACCAGCTGCTGAGCCATTGAGCAGCTATTTGACAGCACAGAGTATGCAGGAAAGAGGAACTTCTTTCTTTACTACCTGCCATGTTCAGATCCTCTCTATATAATATGAGTTTGGGGTCAGGAAATGAATGCAATTTGGGTGCTCTTCAGCTTCCTGACATAGGGCTTCTACAGCATAGAACTATAGAAAATGAGATCTACTGATGTTCATTGGCTGCCAAAAGCACCCAGATTAACTTTCCCAAACAAGGGAGCTGAGAGAGATGGGAAATGCTACTCAGCTGCTAAACCTTCTAAAATAGTTCTTCTATGAGGCTTAGCTGAAATGAAATATCCTCCCATTGTTCTTACAACTTTCCATAGTTTTTTTTTTTTTTTTGAATAAACGATTCTCAATTTGTTGTAAACCCTTTGATCAATTCCAAGATTATTCCACTTTGATTGATTGTCTTTGCTTATTTGACCACTTTAATAGCTTCCTCTTCAGGGAGAGGTTTCCCTGAGCAACACCACCATCCTGGAAATCTTATTTCCTTTTTCTTTTCTCTTTAATGCTTTCCTGAGTCCTTTCCAATTCTACATATTGTTGAAAACTTACTAAATTTCTAATAAACTGTAACCCCTTTCATGAAGTTCTTCATTTCATGAAGTTCTATCTAATTAAATAACTTATTACCCAGTAATCATTCATAATAAATACTGAGCACTTACTATTGGTAAAAGACTCCTAAGAGCTACAGAAGACATAAAATAATTAGATATAATTTTTACATGTAAGGCACTTATAGACTAATAACAGGGTAAAGTTAGATATTATAGAATAGTTATTTAGACTAAAGCCCTCTGGAATCAGACTGATTGGGGTTTATGCCTTTGTTCTACCACTTAATAGCTGTGTGATCTTCAACAATTTGCTTAACTTTTAAAAACCACTTTCCTCATTTACAAAGTGGGAACAATAATAATAGTGTTTCACAGGGGTGCTGTGAGGGAAGATCAAACAAAGTACTTCCTATAATGTAGCTAGCATATCCCATAGTAGTGATTTGCACTTGTTAGAATTTCATACATGTTAACTGTTAAAACAATAATAATAATAATAAAAGAATAAGTAAAGAGAGAGAAAAGATTAAATTTTATATGTATTCAAAGGTAAAAAAGATTCCACCAGCTGAGAAGTGAACATATATCATGCTTTCATTCTTTGAAGAATTGCATCATAGCAGGCTCTCAATAAATGGCTGTTGAATTGAATTGGAATCAGTTGGCATTATATGACTGATCTTATACTATGTAATAAATTTCAATATTTTCAATTGTCCTTTCAATCAATAGGGGAATATTCAAATATATCATCTAAGAGGTGAACTAATTGTTTTGTTTTTAAAGAGAAAAAATTAAATTTATGTGGAAACACACTGAAATAAATATTAGGTTTCCCAATTTCATGTTCCTGTATTGCTAATAACTATCCATGTGACCTTAGCAAATCATTTCCTTATCTTCTTCATTCTCAGTTGTCTTATTTGTTAGATGAAAGTTGTTCCCAACTTTAGTATGCATCACATCTACCTTTAGAATTTGCTAAATTACCCAGGTTTCATGTAGTAATCTAATTATACTGGGGAGAATCAGAGATGGTATTGTTTCTGTCTTGACAATTATAAGTAGTGATGTAGCCTCTTCTATGTTGACAATTGTAATTTATGTCTTATCTCCCTTTTCACAGTTTTTCTGGGTAGAGGTTTATCAATTATACTGATCATTTTAAAGACCAGTTCATTAGTTTTACTAATGAATATTTTATTTACCTTCATTCAGACTATTTCTAGCATTCTTCATTTCTTTGTAGAGTTTCAAGTTCCTCTTTTGTATTGTACTCCTTTTGCCTGAAAAACATCAAGATTTCTTGTAGTGCAGACCTGTTAGTAATAGATTTTCTAAGTTTTTGTTTTACAAAAATGTTTTTGTTTCTTCTTTACTTTTGGAAGACATTTGTACTGAGTATAGAATTCTTAGTTGACAGTGTTTCTCTTTCAGCCCTTTAAAAATGTCATTATATTCTTTTCTAGATTGCATAGGTTCTGAAGAGATATTTCCTGTAATTCTTTTCTTTGTTCCTTTGTATACGATGTTTTCTTTTTTGGGAGAGCGAGGGGGGCTGGCTGTCTTCAAACTTTTCTTTTAATTTGTGTTTTTTAATAATTATGAATATAATATGTTGTCATGTGTATGTGTTTATCTTGTTGGTGTTCTCTGAGGTTCTTCGATCTGTGTTTGGAGGTTTTTCATCAGTTTTGGAAAATTCTTGTCCTTTATCCTCTGAAAAATTTTTTTGCCTCATTTTTAATTTCCTCTTCTTATAGGATTTACATTAAATATATATTAAACTGTTTGATATTATCCCATAGGTCTTAGATGTTCTATTATGTTTTCATCTCCTGTTTCAACTTTGTATTTCAGTATTTTATTTATCAAAATCATGTTTTTATGATTTTATTTTTTATATTTCATCTATTGAAATTCAAGTTCACTTCTGACCCTGTTAAAGTCATTCTTTATATATGTTACCATATTTTTTTTCTCATTTGTTACATTGTCATTTGGGTTTTGTCTCATAATATTCATTCCCTTCTGAAAATCTGTCTATGTATGCCCTTCACTTTTCTACTAGATGCTTTAATATATTAAACATAGTTATTTTAAATTTCCTGTCTGATAATTTCAACATCTTGGTCATAACCATACATTTCTCTATTGATTGCTATATGTCTTTAAAATGTGTTGTTTTTTTCTTGTTTACCTTGCTTATTTTTCTTGATCATAATTTTTGGTTGAAAGCCAAACATCACTGTAGAAATTGAGTTAAATAGTATTTATTTCTGGAAATAAGCACACATCTCTTTCTGCCAGACATTTAATACAGGGGATTGAGTCAGTCTAGTCAGTCATTGATCTGAGATGGGTTTTGTTGTTGACATTGTTACCTTGAATATACCACCAGCTTCAAATTCCTCTAACTTGGTTTGTGCTCTGTGGTAGTTGAGTAAGGGAGCTTTTTTGTTGGAGGATTTTTCTCATGTTTCCTGTTCTACTCTCTGTTTTAAGCTTTCCCTCTGAGCCTTCACTTAGGAAGAAGTTCTCTATGCTCTTGCTTCTCCCTTTGGTAGCCTGCTGATAAATCTTACTCATGTGTACCTGAGGGATTTGAGTCATTCTCTTTTGTCCTGGTTCAGCCTCGATTTCAGATAGGCACCATCTTTCTCTTCTTGGTGTCTTTTTCTTCCTCATCTTTCTGGTCTTTCTCAGTGATCCTTCCTTTCTGTAGCAACAGGGGGTTTCAAATGTTCTGTTTCCATGATAATTTCCTGTTTTTCCTCCAGGGGAAAGGATCTGGGTAGAAATCCTTTCCTGTGGCTTTTGCTGTGCCCCACCTTCCAACTGTACCATGAGGAAGATTTTCTCAGGGCTCTCACCTTGCCCCAATCTTCCTTGTGAGCACCCAGTGAGGTCCATGGAAAAGAACATGTGAGTGATGCAAACTCTCCTTGTATTTTGGCAGTCAGAAGGTTTATACTCTCACTCAAGCCCACACATGACTGTCAACAATTGGTTAAAAAAATTAGGCTGAATTCTTCTTAGCAGCTCATGTGGTGTCTAAAGTCTCTTTCACCTGTGCTCTATCAGTGTTTGGGTCCTATCTTTCCTTGGAGGCATCTGTCTTCCCTTCAGCTTCAAGCAATTGATTGTCCTGTGACCTCAGCTCTCTCATGCGTTCAAGAAAAGTTAAGATTTTGTAGTTTATCTGGTTTTTTCTTGTTGTTAAAATGTTGATTACATTTTTCTATATTCAAAGGGGAAACTGGAAATTTCTTGTGTGGCTTTATGTCAAGTCTGCAATAAATAATTAAGAATAAGTAGGTATCAGGGATCTTTAAAGTAACAAGGAGTAGATAGATAAAAGGCTCATGAATTAAAGAAAATTAGGGGACATTTCTGCATTTTGTTTTTGTATAGATAATTTTCCAAGTTACCGTTATACAAATGTATAGATTTTCTACATGTACTCTATGACCCTTAATCTTTATAATAACCTAAAAGAAAAAATATATATATATATAATGCTCAATTTGCAGATGTGAAGGTTCAGATAGTCTTCAAGTGACTTTTCTAACATCAGTTATAAAACAATTAAGAGACCTAGTCTCGTGCCTGACACACACTAGATGTTAAATAATAAATGACAGAGAAGATGAATAAATGACAAGGGTTCAATGAGAACTCACTTCTCTTGCCTCACAATCTGAAGGAAAATTTTTCTTGATAAGTTTAACACATCTGTAACATTTGTAATAGAAAATTAGTGCTATATGATTTGTAGATGCTGTGAAGCATCTTCCTAATTTGGGAAAAAAGGTACTATTTACATTAAAAGGTATTTACATATATACTTTTTAATTAGATTTTCTTTACTTTTTCTTTCAATGGGCACCCAGTTTGCCACATTTCTCAGTGCCAATGTGAGTAACTCTGTCACTGCCCTTATTCAATTATAGGGGAATATTTGTTTACATGGCTGTCTCACTAAACTACAAGCTACCTAAGGAGAGAAGCCATATTTGATTTATCTTTATAACACCACCTTCCAGAAAGTTCATGACACAAAGTAGACACTTGAAAAATGTTGAAATAAATGGATTCATATGTATTAAATACATTGCAAAGATGATAAATTTTAAAAAAAAAAGTGTTTCTTCTTTGGGTGGGCTCTAACTGTCCTGTGAGAGGAATATTCCTAACTGAACTTCACAGTGGAGGATCACACTGATGGTAGCTGTGAGCTAGAAATAGACATGAGTTGACCAGAGATGGCAGCAAGGAGGGAAATCTTGGAAGGTTACTGATTTATCATAATCTTCCTCGGCCCCACTCCATTCTAAAAATATGAATAATGATGTTTTCTTAGTCTTATAATATTTATGAATATTACTTTATACTTTCTATCAGCCACATCTTTCTCCTCCATTTTTAAGTCTCTCATATATAAAAATCCCAGCCAAATTATTACTGACTGGAGCAGCTAATAAAGTCCTACAATCAATAAATTACTTCAATGCCTACTAGGTTAGTGAGGGCAACTGGGAGTGGTAATATCTTATTCCTCAGTCTTTGTTTCTTGTTTTAAAAGAATGAGTTATGTGTCATTAGGTAGGCAATAAGGTTGGTACTTTCCCAACTAAGAGTTTTCACTTGACATCCACCATTTGACACTGGAACTTGACCTTTTTCAATTTAGTTAATAATTGAAGCATGTTTTTTCATTTTCTTTATACCAGACACTTTCAGCAAGATCCTGGATCTCATCTGTGTTTCCACCTTATCATGGTTTGGGCATTTTTAGTTATTGAACAGTTGGCCTGGAAATTCCATTTTTATGTTAGAATTCACCAGTGACATTTCTACAACAATCTGTATATTCAGTTGGCAGGTGAGAGAGAACCAGATTACTGGAGCAATTGATTAAGTCAAACCTCAAGGACATGTCTTAAAAAAAAAAAACCTGGTATGCAGAGCCTCCTAGAGAATTTATAAAATGCTTAGCCAGCAACTTGAGACATTGAGTAAGAACTTTGTACATAGGCAAATAGCTTGGACACTGGATAGTTATAGACACAGGTCTTTGAAATAATCCTCACATCTCTTGCTATAGAAAAATATTTTTTAACAAAAGTTATTTCAACTTCAAACAACTTTTTTTGTGTGTCTACAAATCAGTGGGTCAAGATTTTATTACCATGAAATGACCCGTCTTGAATACAGACAGACAATAGTTTACTTGTAATGGATAGCTGAGGATTCTCTATTGAACTGATTTTAATGGAAACAACTATCCTGACTTTTGATTCATTTCTCTGTGTGTAGAAATTAGCCACCTCATTAAAGGTTGTGATTGTCCAAAGTCTTGGAGCAACTTGACCACCACAGCTTCTGAATCTCTCTGTCTCTGATAAGCAAATGTGATGAATCTAACAGTAAATGCATTTGGCGAGCTCTCCAGAAAAACCTAAGAGTGATAAATCCCACCTAAAAAAAAACGAGTATAGAGGAAGAGAGGATATGATTTAATTGTAGTCAGGAACCAATCTTGTAGATGAAAACAGCTACAAGTGTGTTTGAAAAGTAAGAGTGAGAACAGCTAAGACCATGGTCTCACAAGAAAATACGATTCTTATTGCATAAACAGAAGAGACAAAGGGAGAAAAAGAGGGGGGAAAATAATATTAAAGGGGAGACAGAGACTGAGAGAAACAGTATTTGTTAAAGTTCAAAACATGACATTCACAAGTGTTTATAAACTAAATAACCATCTACTGAAGTATTATTATGTGCTGAATATAGCAAAAACAAAGGAATACAAAAAACCTTAGTACTTATATAATTATTTATATGTTCTCAAAATACCCTAATTTTTTCATCTCTCATTTTTTTCAGATGAAGAAGAATATAATAATAGCTAATAAAATAACAGTTAACATGATGGAGAGCATACTATGTGGAAGAACTTTATATCCATTCAATCCACACAATGACCCAATGTCATAATTACTTATGACAATATTTTCCTCACATTATGTATGAGGAAACTGAGTCTTTGGGAGGTTAAGTGGCTCCCAGAGGGCTACAAAGAGCTGGACCTGGGGCTTGAATACAAATGTAATTGACTTCAAATTTTCTAATTTTAGAGACCACAGTTTTAATCACTGTGCAATACTTCCTCTCAGAGATGTAAATATTTAGAGACCTCACCCAAAGTGATACAGCTAGCAAGTAACAGAGGCAGGGCTTGAACACAGATTTAAATCCAAGGACATATTCATTCATGTTATAAAGTGGCACTGCAAGTTGAAACCTAGTACTGGTCTATCTTAGGTAAGAAAGTTATCACCCCAGAACTGATTGGAACAAAAATATAGCTCTACTTTGGGGAAGTTTAAAGAAAAGGTGATACAGGCAGATTTTTATTGTAGGGACTCCATAGAAATTACTTACCTAACCCTCCTTTCACTCCTAAAGAAACAAAAAGACGAAGAGAAATGAAAATTTTCAGAATGGTTGCATTTCCATGTTTTAAGTGTCTTCTTTTGGGAATTTGAAAACTTGTCATTCTTTAGAATATGTTATTAGAAGAGTAGCATCCCTTGGACATCTAATTCCTTAAACCTTTATCAATTACCATTTTAAACTAGATTATAACAGCTGGCTGGGAAGAAGACCTGATAGAAATAAGAAGATATATGATATACAGCCTGTGAGGACCCTCTGAGATGGTGAGAGGATACCAGCCAATCTTCTTTACTTCCAACTAGTGCTGCCTAGGACCTCCTCTATCCAAAGTGGAGGGCTTAATGGAGCAAAGATGTACAATCTATGGTCTCCAAAATAGCTTTGGGAATCAAGATTTCTTATTGACTAGGAACAGACCAGGTCTTCAGATAGGGCCAACACCAGCCTGTCTGGCACCTTTGTATAGCACAGGGAATGGAAGACACATATAACACAATGCTGCTGACAGATAATATGTGAATAATTTGGTTAGGATAGAGGTAACTCCCTAACCTATAGGTACTAAATTGATACTGGAACAATCATGTCAATAGATGTAAAGGTACATCTGGCTTACAGAAAAGCAATTTTGCAATAATATTTTACATAATTATGATCTTTACCTTGTTTTTTCTAATCTGGACATGTTTCATCTTGCCATAGTTCACCGAACCAAGTCAGTGCCACCATGAATTCAGATTGTGTGAACTCTGATCTTATGACATCTAATTCTAACTCTTCTCTTGGTGCTTTGTAAAATGATGCTCTTTTTATCTCCCCAGGTCTCACAATGCTTGTTGAGGAAGAGCTCCTGAGGAAGAGCATCACTAAAATAAAAAAACATGTAGATATGACTGTAAAATATTTTCAAATCTATATTTTTGGTAAATAAAGGACTTTAAAAAACTCTGTCATTAATTTGGCCCTCAGAACAATTTTGAAGATCAAATTAATGGGTGAGTTTTTTAAAGTCCTTTATTTACCAACAAACAAACAAACAAACAAAAAGTTATGAAGAACCTAGGGGCAGGACAGGAATAAAGATGCCTAGAGAATGGACTTGAGGACACGGGGAGGGGGAAGGGTAAGCTGGGACGTGGGAGAGAGAAGCATTGACATATATACATTAGCATATGTAAAATAGATAGCTAGTGGGAAGCAGCTGCATAACACAGGAAGATCATCTTGGTGGTTTGTGACCACCTAGAGGAGTGGGATAGGGATCATGGGAGGGAGATGTAAGAGGGAGGAGATATGGGGATATAGGTATATGTATAGCTGATTCACTTTGTTATAAAGCAGAAACTAACACACCATTGTAAAGCAATTATACTCCAATAAAGATGTTAAAAAAAAAAGATTACATGTAAGATTTCTTGATGTCAATAAAATGGTGGGAAGTTTTTTTGTTAAAAAAATAAAATAAAATAAAAAACTATCATTAATTTGACCCTCAGAACAATTTTGAAATATAAGGTCATATCATGTCATTTTACTACTAGGAAAACTAAAATTCAGAGAGGTGAAATTGCTCATGCAAGTCAAGAAGGATCGTTCAACTCCTACTCAATGGGCGTTGCATTTCATCATGCTGCTTCTCATTAGAAAATGAGAAAGATGGGGCTCAAAATACTCATCAATGTGGTTCATGCACCTTGCAACTCTTACTCTTCTTTTTCCCTCTTTTTTTTTTTCTTTTCTTATAGCTTTTCCTTCTGCCTTTCTTCCTTTACCCCTTCTCTCTGAGCCTGTCATTATTGCTGGTCATGAATACAAAAATCAGATGGATAAGCCACATACAAGGAAGAAGCCCTGAGAACTGTTGTTTTCTTACTTTGGAATTTTTTCTTAATGTTCAAAAATAGTCTTAGATTTAAATGATATGTTCTTTAGGATCTTTGTGCACAGTAACCTGGTAAAAGTTGGCTTCAATAAATTTTACTGAATTAAACTGAGTAAAGGTCAGACTTGACACTTAAATAGAAATTCAGAGTCAGAAGTACCAGCCAGCCTGAACATTGCAGCAGAGACAAGCTGGCCCCAGCTTTTGCTAGTTTGAAGAGTATTTTAATCTAGTTTTGCATATGTTTTCAAAAATCAGCAAAACTGCCAAAATTCTGTTGGCCTTGTTCTTATCCAGTTCACTAATGCCAGTCCCTCCTTTTCAACATTCCTATCCCATCAGTTTCCTAACCTAAATGGACCAACATTTGCTTTCATGAAAAACCAATCTGCAGTCTGTCTCAGACCAAATCCTATAAAACTCAACAGAAAAAGTAGAGAAAGGATGGGATGAGAGTATTTGGTATAGTTTAGATCTATAGGATCTAACTGTCTCATGCCTAACAAGTATGTGTTCTAAGTGCATGGTATGTGATATGAAGAACAGGAGGAAGGAGTGAGAGGAGATTAGGAGGAGCCGTAGAGGGATGAGAGGAGTGAAGTATCTTTTTATATGAGAGTATGTGGTCTTTTCACATCTAATTCAATCTCCCCTTAATCCAAATTAAATATTAAGATTCATTTTAGATCCTTGAAATAAGCTTTATAGGCTAGTGGTTTTTTTGTTTCTTTGGTTTTTTTTTTTTTTAACTCTTATTGAGTCTGTTCTCCTATTACCTGTTTTTTGCCTTACTTGGACTAGGGTGCTGGAGCTAAACCTTGATGGGTGGCTTTGTTGTGCTGTGGGGCAAGATTGTGACTTATTCCTCCTGCTCTAGAGGAGATGGGGAAAGAGATGGAGGAATAATAATGCTTTCATAGATGCCTAAGATCCTTGATGAACCTCATAAGAAGATATGAGTCTTGAGTGCAGGACATCCTGGGTTTCTGGGCTAGCTAGGAGGAAGAAGATAGGAAAAGCCCAGATTATAGAGCACAATGCTGACAGTGATGTGTGAATCACTGTCTGGGACCAAAGCCAGGCAGGAAAAGCAATAGAGTCAATGGTCCAAAGGTGCTTGAGAGAGAACAGGAATCTAACATTCAAGTGAAAATGAATGAAATATAGTCACATATGCAACAACAGTAAAAATTATTACCATAAACATTGCAGGAAGAAAAGTCACAGAATAATATATATGATTTCTTTCATGTAAAGTTTACACCATGAAAGCTAAAACCATATATTGTTTAATAATATATATAAAGTTGAAGTAAAATAACAAAAACAAGGCAATGATTCCAAGGAGCAATTAACTATAGGGTGGGGTGGGGTTGGAGAAAGTCATATAGGTAATTTTTAGTACATTGATAATATTCTATTTTTAAGCTGGGTTTTGGGTACATGAATTTTATTAATATTATCTAAACTATATATGCATATTAATGTGTTATTTTGTATGTAAAAATATGCATGCATGTTTGTATATACACACGGGTGTATTGGTATATCCAAGAAACTGAGAGGTGAAAGTTTATGAGTTGCACTTAAAGTGTTTCAACTGGGAAGTGGAAAAGAGGCTGCAGACTGGGAAATGCCCTGAGCCATAGAATATAGTTATGGCTCCTTTCATAAGGCAGTTAGGATTTTGTGCATGAGCAGGAAGAGAGCTGTTATGATCAATGACCCATTAAGATCATAAAACATGCAGAGAGGAGGAGGAGAGCCTGAAGGCAAACAGGAAAAAAATTAGAAAATAGAACTAAAATTTAGAAAATATTTTGTAAAAATAAATGTCCCTCTAACCCTCCCATCATAATGCACTCTAAAGATGAATAAAATAGATGTTTAATTTACAATAAAGCCTGTACATCTGTGGCACTTAGTAAGTACACTGAAAAAATATATAATTAATTAATTGCTATTTGCACATTGAATGTTGATTGAGACTTTTTTCATAACACAAACTGGTTGAGGTATATTGTATTCTGGAAATTCACCATCAAGTTCTCAAGAAGACAAGAAGAATTGGGGAACAGTTAGCATTAAGGTTTGAGATAGGGATCTGTGGGAAACTAGCCTTAATCCTGTTGGCAGATCCCATACTGTGTGTAAGGAATATGGCAAAAACAGATTTGTTTGGGGGTAAATATTGCTATTGGATTGAGTGAAGGGGTTCCATCCAGCAGGCAGGAAACAGGAGTGCCAAGAATTGTACAGACTCTGGGATTATACCCTACTTGTTAACATATTAGACTTCTATAGTTTCAAGGATGCTTGTAGAAGACATGAAACTCCTGGGTCAGAGATAAAACTTTAATATTCACAATAATGATAGTTGCCGGAGTGTCAGCATTTGTGCTGAATTCCATGATGTCCAAATCCCACAGGGTAATGCAACAGGGTCAGTGTCACCTGCACATACAGAGGGGTTGTATAATAGGAAAGAAATTTTGAGCCTAATCCATTTGGGCTGATACAGCACAATATCATAATTTGTGGCTTATGAACCACAGAAACATTTTCCACAGTACTGAAGGCTAAGAAGTCCATAATCAAAATGCCAGTAGGTTCAGTGTCTGGTAAAGGCCTATTCCCATTTCACAGATGGTCATCTATTTGCTGTAAGTTCACATGGCAAAAGGGACAAGTGAGCTCTCTTGGCCTCTTTTATAAAGGTACTAATCCCATTCTTGAGGGCTCTGTCCTCATGACCTAATCATTTCCCAAAGTGCTTGCTTCTTAATTCTATCACCTTGGGGGTTAAGACTTTAACACATGAATTTTGAGAAGGAGACACATACATTCAGATCAAGCCAAGAACTAATGGGAAGAAATAAGAAAAAAAGAAATTTCTCAGAACTAGAGAGGAGACAAATAGAGGTCTAGGGTTATAAAAGTTGCGAGAACCTTTGCCTGTAGCTTTGGGGTACCATAGGATGTAAAAATACCTGTAGGCTTCATGTGATTCATATGAGGAAGCTGGATCTAAGATATCAGGGTTCCCAACTTCAGAAAAATTTCCTGTTCCCAAACAAGCCATGGAGAAAGCACAAGAACTGAACTCAATTTGACCATGCTGGCTGGGCCAGTGGATATCTCAATGTTAATCAGTTTGACCTAATAGCTGGAGGACCCTTGCCTAATTTGCCCTTCTGGGTAAGATATCCCAGGACCTTTGCAAATTCTTGGATATTTGAAGGAATATAGTAATGGCTGAAGTTTGATTTCTTCCTGTCTGAGGGCTGGGAGCTTGGAGGCCAGGTTTAATTTAAAGAAAATAAAACCAGTGAACATTTATTGCTTACTGATTTTGTGGTATAAGAATTATATTTATTATATAGTAAGAAGCTCACATAGAAGGAGGAAAACAAAGTAGGTAGAAAATGTTGTAACTTTAACAGAGGTATATACTGCTCAAATCTGTTTCTCAAGATTATATGTCTATTGTTAGCAAGTTATTCTAGATGCATACAGATAGATTGCAGGGCTTCTTGTATATTGCCTAACCTTGTCAGGGTGGTTAAGACTTAGAATGGACTTGAGATAGTGAACATATACTTATCCAACAGTAGGAAGGCAAAAACAGGGAAGGAAATGATTAGGCAAGGAATGAAGGATTTTCCACTGTGGCTCTCATACCTGCCAACAATTTTAGATCTGGATTGTCTGAGAATTGGCTCACAGTTGTTTTCAGGGAAAGGCTGTAGTTAGCACGGGTATGAGTCAACAAAAGCCAGACTGTTACAGCAGGCAGGTAGCTAGATATGATCAGAGAAAAGGGGGCAGGGACCAGGTGGCAAGAAATCATGCATCTTGTAAGCAGTGGGGCTCCATGGGCAGACAAAGAAAAGCAGGAACCTTCAGACTGACAGGAAACCACATATTTTGGGGTGATAAGTGTCCTGGAGGCAGACAAAGAAAAGTGGGAAAAGGCAGGAATCTCCTGCATCCAAATGTAATCTGTTGCTCATTGTGTTCTCTTTACAATGAAATTAGCCTTGCAGATAAGAAGTACCCATCAAGCACTGATGCCATGACACTTCTGATAAATGCTAAACAAAGATAAAAATCTCTCTTATGCTGGGGGAATGTGGAGATGGGATGAAAATCAGGAAATATGACCCCCCAAACCCTTCCTCCCCAGTGAATATTCTGCCCCTTCATTTTTATGCCCCTCATAACTGTCTTGCCAAAAAAAAACCCAGGACAGCTACCCACCTACCACCCACTCTCCCTCTGAGAGTGTATTCTTGCTTAAATAAATCCTCACTTTACTTTCTTGACCTCCCTGTCTCATCTCTGAATTCTTTCTGTGACAAGGCAAGAACCGTAAATTCACCAGGAACAAGATCCTTCTTAAGATGTTGTCCTCTGATGATTTAAAACATTTGGGGGCCACGAATGCTTTGAAATTCTTAGAAAGCTATAGTCCTTCTTTTTGGCAATTGCATAAAATTTTACCTGAAATTTTTGGATTTTGAAAGTCCTTTGAAACCCATCCATGGACCTCATTTAGTAAGCTTCTCAGACTTTAGAGTGTCTTTGAAACACTTTAAAGTGCGGTTACAATGCAGAGTCACATGCCCTACATCCTGAAACCCAGAGTTCATTGGGTCTAGAAGAAATCTGAACCTAAATATTTCAGAAATAATTGACAATTCTGATGCAATTGTATCATGTACTACACTTTGCAGAAGAATACTCTCAAACTTTGTAGACCCCCAAATAAGGAACCATTGTTTAAATGCTTAAGTGCTGTAGGAGACTACTTATAAGCCAACTACTCTTCCCATATCAAGTCTCTCCTTCCTTTGTATATAACCCCAGTATATTCACAGACTAGAGTTAAATTCCAAAGTAATCCTAACTCAAGCTAGAGCTGGTGAGGTTTGATGAGAGAATCAGGTGCACTGATATTAAGGAATTTTTTTACTCATGACTTCCAAGGAGGGGACACCCCATTTTCTCACTGTGTATTTGAGTTGGAAGACACATGGAAACCAGAGATTTGAACTTTCATCAAACTAACTCCCTTTTTCAGCATCAGCAATAGAAATGTGGTTAGTTTGCTTACATGAGAGTCTAAAGGGAAAATAAACCTATTCTTTCTGTTTTCATTTACCTTAGACTTAGGAGCTTGCAGTGGTTCATCGATTTTCTTCAAAGAATTCTACTCTATTGTGAGTCCAGCTGCATGGACTCTTCTGTCCTATAATCACATCTTCACAGGCAGCCACACCAACAATTGTGTGTAGCAGCCCCTGAGCCATGATTACCCTGCAATGATTATTTGCAGTTTTGTCAGTCATTTCCTAAAACTGGATCTTTCTGGCATCTCCCCACACCGCGTTGTGCTGTGTGAGTTGCAGCTGCACCACTAGAGCTTACATCTGTCTTCAACACATATTCATTGTGTTTATATTAGGGACAGTTCAGTAATTTTCTTTATATATTCAATGGGCAATTACAATAATAGGATATAATAGGATGTAGTGTGAAGGAGTTGAAATGCCTATGGGAAAAGGTTAAAAATAAAAAAGAACTCTAATAAAGATATCTATCACTGGATGGCATTGTGTAAGTCTTGCTTTAGCTTGTTATTTTTAAGATTATTCTAGGAGGATTGAGAGTGAGGTGTGGGACAATTCAGCATGGCTGATTAGAAAGGTCTAGAACCAGAAATCTTGCTATGCAAGACAGTTTTGACAGATATCTTCTATTTGTCAAGCAAGAAGTTTAGATAGTCTGAATGAATCAGGCAGGAAGCACAGGACTTCTAGTCCAGAGGGAATATTTGGGAAATTCACTAAGGCAGAAAATGTGAACCAAGTACCTCATAGGAAACATTGATACAGGATATCAGAAAATGTCCAAGAAGCACACTAGGAGTTTAAGGTCACTAAGTTGAATAATGGTTCTAAGATAATGCTGACTTTCCTTATTCATTAATTTATTCATTAATTCATTGATTCATTTTATAAATATTTATTGGACACCCATTATTTGCTAGGTCCTGTGATACACACTATGCCTACAGTGATAAACAAGACAGATAATGTTCCTCCCTTCATAGACTCTAGAATTAACTGTGGAAAAGAGAGAATTAAAATTATATTTAGAATAAAGTATGAGAATAGAGAAAATAAATAACTCATTTATCTATTCAATAAATATGAAGTTCACAACAAGAGGACCTAATTTAATTTAGGGGCTTAGGGAAAGTGTACCCAAAAGAAAAGTTTAATAATCTGAAAGATAAATAGTCATTTCTGAATTGCAAGAATAGGATGGTAGAGAGAAAGGAGTAGGATTTGAAAAGCCAAGGAAGTAAAGCGTGTTCCAGATACAGTAAATAACATTGCCCAATAGTTGAGAGATTTGGAGTTTTCAAGGACTAAAAGATTACCATATTTAAGACATAGATTGAATCAAAGACAGTTGGAAAGGATAAAATTAGAGAAGTCAAAATTCAAATCCTAGATTTACTTTTTATCCATTCAATGAATGTTATTTTTTAATTCAACAAATACCTCATGTTAAAAAAAAAAGGTTTATAAGCAGAAGAATAGGATGATGAATTTTACTTAAATGTCACTTTATATTATTGTTTACTTATATCACTTGAACTTCACCATAAGCCTATTGTTAGATAAAGTAGATATTATTGCATCTCTCCCTTTTCCCAACATATTACCAAAAAAGGATTGAAATAATATTATAGTGAACCCTGATATGATAGGCAAAATAATGACAAACCAAAGATTCCCATGCTCTAAGCCCCAGAACCTGTGAATATGCTATGTTATATGGCAAGAAAACTTTATAAGCAGAATTAAGGACTTTAATATAGGGAAGTTATACTTATAGGGAGATTGCTCTGGATTATCCTGATAAATCCAATGTAATCACATGGGTCATTAACAATGAAAGAGGAAGGAAGGTAGAAGAGATAGATAAGATGGAAGAAGAGATAGGAGAGATCTGAAACGTGAAAGAGTTTTACTTAAGGGTAAAACCTGTAGTAAAACCCTTTCTGTACCTCTGACCTAAAGATATGATAGTAAATTTGTACTGTTTTAAACTGCTAAATTTGTGGTGATTTTTTATGGCACCAATAGAAAACTAATAAATTGTGTGTACCAAAATTTCTTTATTTTCACTGCTGAGTAGTATTCTATTATATTATTTCAGTTAATTTCTCAATTCTCCTATTTTTGAACATATAAGCTATTTCTAGTTGTTTAGGTATTATAAATAAAGCTGTGATGAACACTCATTTACAAGGCTTTTGTCATCATATGCTTTCATTTTTATTGGGAAAATACCTAGGAGTAGAATTGCTAGGTCATAAGGTCAGCATATTTTTAGTTTTATAAAAAACTGTCAAAATTTTTTTCAAGTACTTGAACCATTTTATATCTCTAACAATGGGTGAGGACCACTTTCTCTATGTTGTTGTCAACATTTGGTCTTACTCTTTTTGATTTTAAACATTCAGGTGAGTATGAGTTTATATATATTCTGGATACAATCCTTTGTCAGATATACATATTGTGACTATTTCTCCCTTCCCCCACTCCTGCCTATTGTTGCATGTTTTTTTTGTTGTTGTTTTTGTTTTGTTTTCTTTTTTTTTTTAAAAGGGAGGTAATATATATATTTTTTTTTAAATTAATTAATTAATTAATTTTTGGTTGCGTTGGGTCTCCGTTTCTGTGCGAGGGCTTTCTCCAGTTGTGGCGAGCAGGGGGCCACTCTTCATCGCGGTGCGCGGGCACTCCGCCGCCGCGGCCTCTCCCGCTGTGGAGCACAGGTTCCAGACGCGCAGGCCCAGCCGTGGCGCACAGGCTTAGTTGCTCCGCGGCACGTGGGATCCTCCTAGACCAGGGCTCGAACCCGTGTCCCCTGCATTGGCAGGCAGACTCTCAACCACTGCGCCACCAGGGAAGCCCTGTTTTTGTTTTCTTAATGGTATCTTTGGATGATAGAAAAATTTAACTATGAAGTCTAGTTTATCAATTATATTTCTGTGAACTGTCTATCAAACCTTTATCTAAACCCAGGTTCTACCTGTAAAAGTTCTAGGGTTTTAGTATTTATATTCAAGTGTATAAAGTATTTCAAATTAACTTTTGTGTATGTTGTGAGATTCATTTTTTTCCACATAGAATTCAGTTATTCTAGCACCATTTGATGAAAAGACTTTTCTTTCCCCCTTTGTTCAGGTTCATTATCAAAAATCAAATGCCATATAACTGTAAGTGCATTTCTGGGCTAGGTATTTACTCTATTAATTTACTTTTTAAACTTTATGCCAGTATCACACTATCATGATTATTCTGGCTTTTTAAAATAAATCTTGAAATCAGGCAGTGTTTACTCTACAATTTTGTTCTCTTTCAAAAATTTCCTTGTAAGGAGTTCATTTGCTTCTGTACTTTGATATATTACATTTTTATTATCATTCAGTTGAGAATTTTTATAATATATCATTTTACTTCTTTTGTCCATGAGTTATTTAGAAGTGTATTGTTTAATATCCAAATGCTCAGGATTTTAAAGATATTTTTCTTGATTGATTCCCAGCTTAATTCCATTGTGGTCAGAAAATATTCTCTATATTTTTTCAAATTGTTAAAATTTAAATACACTTGTTTTATAGCTCAGTATGAAGTATATCTTTGTGATTGTACCATGTACAATTGAAAAGAAAGTGCATTCTATAGTTGTAGGGGTATAAGTTTCTATTAATGCCAACAAGAAAATTGATATTGTTTATTTGGATCATTTTTTTCTCCTCAGCCTGAAGAACTTCTTTAGTATTTCCTATAGTGTAGGTTTTGGCTTTCTTTTATCCAAAATATCTTTATTTTTTCTTCATTTTCAAGAAATCTTTTTGCTACATGTAAAGTTTGGGGTTGATGGTTTTTCTTTCAGCATTTTAAAAGCATTACTTTGTTGTCTTCTGGCTTCCGCAGCTTCTGATCAGAAACTGACCCTTAATTGATTTGTTTTTCCTCTTCATGTAATGTTTAATTTTTCTTTTAACACTTTCAAGATTTACTCTTCATCTTTGCTTTTTAATGGTTGACTATGATATGCCTACTTATGACTTTTTCTGTGTGCATTTTGCTTGGCTGTCATTGTGTATCTTGAAATAGTAAATTTAAGTCTTGAATTAAATTTTGGAAATATTTAGCCATTATTTTCTAAAATATTTTCTTGCCCCATTCTATCTCTCCTCTCCTTCTAAGACTCTAATTATACATATGTCAGAAACTTTGATGCTATATAACAGTTCCTTGAAGTTCTATTTTTTATATGTATTTATTCTCAGTGTTCTTCATGTGCATGATTTCTATTGATCTAGCTTAACATTAACTGAAACTTTCCCCTGTCATCTCCATTCAGTGTTTTAGAAAACAGTAATTACAATATTGCATTTCTCAGTTCTAGAATTTCCATTTGGTTCTATTTTATTGTTTCTATTTAAAGAAACATTTCCTTCTGCTGACATTCCTTCTTTTTCATGTACTGCAAACTTATTTTCTTTTACTTCATTGAAAAGTATTTTATTAACCACTTGAAAACCCTTGACTGCTAATTTTAATATCTAGATAGTTTTAGAGTTGGTCTTAGTTGTCTTTTCTCTTGAGACTAGGTTTTAGTTTCATACATAAAGTAATTTGAATTATATCCTGGGCATCATGAATATTAAGTTGTTGGAACTCTGGATTCTATTATTTTTCTCTAATGAGTGTTGATTCTTTTGTTTTAATAGGCACTTAATTTGGTTGGACATAAACTGCTAACTCTTTCTCAGATGGTATTTCTCAATCTTAATTTAAATATTCTTTCTTTAGCTGAGCTTGTTTGCGTACGCTCCATGTATGTATTGTTCAGAAGTCAGCCAAAGATTACCCAGACAGAATTCAGAAATCCCTCTCTGATTTTTCCTTTGAAGGACTCCCCCACCCCAACTTCAGTCTCCACAGTTGCCCAGACTTGGTACTCTGATTACCCAAGCAAGAATGTCTGCCATTATTTTCCATTGGTACTTCCAGTACCTGTATGATTTTGACTGTGTCTGCCCTCACCCTAAAATCAGTAAAAGTAAGTAACTCTAAACAGTAGCCTCCTTTTAGTGTGGGTACTCCAAAAGAAGCTTCTTGTTTCTGTTCACTTTCCAGTATTTTCAGATAGTTTCTTTTCTTATTTGGCCAAAGTTTATGGTTCTCATCTGGAAACAAATTGGTTCATTATGATCTTATTTGTTACTGAAAACAGAAATATTCTCTTTAAATTATTTTTTTTTAATTTTTTCTTTTGGCCATGCTGTGTAGCATGTGGGATCTTAGTTCCCCAACCAGGGATCAAACCCATGCCCCCTGCAGTGAAAGTGTGGAGCCTTAACCACTGGACCGCCAAGGAAGTCCCTCTTTAAATTATTAATTATTTGCTTTTAGTGGTTGATATTGGCATTATAATGTATATTTTACTTTTCATAGCCTAATCAGAGTTCATATTGTATGACTCCTTGTAAAATGTAGAAACCTATAACTATAGAGGTCTATGTATTGTGCCCCAAATCCCTAATTCTTTATTTGTCACAGATATTAAATCTACATACTTTATAATCTTAGAAGGCAATTTACTTAATGAAAAAGCATAAAATTTTAATATATCTAATAATTTAATAATATTATAAGGAAAAGTAGCCTTTTATACTTACCAAAATTTAATTTTTTATTTCTTCCTATTGCTTCCCTTCAGTCTGATGAATGTACTTTTGCTTTCCTTGTAAAGCAGATATGTTCTCAATGACTTTTCCTTCTTAAATAGTATTTTTGCTACATACAGAACTTTGCATAAACCATTTTTTTGTTTGTTTTTTGTTTTCTCTTTTTAATTTCACCATGTTAAAGCTATTGGTGCACTCTCTTCTATTGTCTTCTGACCTTCATAGTTTCCAATGAGAAGTCAACCAAACAAGTGATGCATTGTTCTTTCTACATGAACTGTGCTCTTTTTCCTTGGCTGCTTTCCAGCTTTTTAAAAAAATCTATGCCTTTGACCCATCAGACTATGATGTTACTAGGTAAGGTTCTCAAGTGTATTTTGCTTGGGATTTGTTGCATCTTGATTCTGTGAATATGTCTTTCATTAAAATGAGACATTTTCTACATGTATTCCCTAAAATATGTTCTACCACATTCTCTGCCTTCCCTCTTCTGGAATGACAGATAAGATATGTTAAGCATTTTGATATTGTTCCACAGGTCTTTAAAACTCTCCTTTCCACTCCCCAAAATAATTTTCCACTTTCTTCTTCAGATTAAGTAATTTCTATTGTTCTCTCTTCATTTTAACCAACTTGTTTTTATCTCTATTATACTTATAAGTACCTACAGTGTTTTTATCTCCATTATACTTATAAGTACCTACAGTGTTTTGTTTTGTATTTTTTCCAAGTGTACTCATCAGCTTTTATTTTCATCAAAGTAGCTTTACAAAAGCCATCTTCAAAATGACTCTTTCTTGGACTACTTTGAGTTATTACTTTCTTTAGAGCTAAATTGACACTTGCTATTCTTCCAAATAGGTCCAATTTTTTTTTTAGATATTCTACTTTTAAATTCTGGAATTTCCATTCAATTCTTTTTTTTATAGTTTCTATTTCTTTCCTTGGATTTTCTATCATAAAAGTTATTGTTAATGTATATTTTTAAAGTATTGAACACAGTTGCAGTGGTTACTTTAGAAATTCTTATTTCCTAATTCTAATATGTGTGATCTTGTAGGTGGTCTCAGTTATTTGTGTTTTTACTTGAGACTCAGTCATTTTGTCCTAGTTCTGTGTATAACAAGTAATTTGAATTGTACCCCAGTCATTGTGAATGTAATGTTGTATAAACTCTGATTTCTGTTGCATACTCTAGTTTCTATTATATTCATTTAAAACATTTTTTATGTTTTCATTTTAGCAGGCAATTAAATTGGTTGGGCTCAAATTCTAATTTTGTGACATGGATAGCCATTCCAATCTGAGTTCAGATATGGTGACTTGGCCAGGATGTTTTGAGTCAATTTCCTGCATGCATAGTTCAGAGTATAGCCAGAGATTCGGAGAGAATTTGTACACAGAATTTGGGAGTTTGACTCTCTGGCTGTCTCTTTTCTGAATTTTTTTCTCACTCTCTAGTGCTTGCCTTAAACTCTGGTCTCTAGTTCTTCAGTTCAGAAAGACTGCTAGATTTCTATTAGAGTTCTAGCTGCTCAGCACAGCACTGACTCTGGCCAGCTGTCAGGCTATAGCCTGTAAAAACAGGAAAATTATCCCAGATAGGCCACTTCTTCAAAAATGTTTCTTCTTTGCTTTTGTTCACTTCCCACTGTCTCCATATTATTATAATATATGTATGTCACATATATATTATTTTCTTTTATATCTTATACTGGTTTTCTATGTGAAATTAGGGTCTAGTAGAAGTTACATTGTTGTATTGAAAACCTATCCTCTCCTTTTTGACAGGTTAGAAAATGTATATGCATAGGGCTTAAGCAACTTGTTCTAGTTGCTGGTTAGTAAGTGGTAGAGTAAGGACTTGAAACCAAAGCTTCTGAGCTTAAAACCTATAAGACCGTTCCATTGTGTCAATCTTCATATTGCTTCTGTCCTCCTGCTACAGGTGAGTAGCAATGAAAGAGTGGATGCTAGAATTCCAGAGGGAAACTTCCTGAGTCAGGTAGGAGTAGGGGGATAAGCTAGGTACTGATAATGCCAAACTAAGTTATACAGAGGGCCAGAGGGATGGAGAGGAAAAGGGCAAGTTATACCTATTCTGCTTGGCACTCCTAGGAGTTTCCTATCTGCTCCCTTCCTTCCACATCACTACATATGGACACTTGACTCTGCTCACAATAATTCAATCTGAGGTTTATGGGTTTGGCAGTCACAATCTTCCTTGGTTGCTGAAATATAAACTGTAAGTATATCTATCAGGGGCTTCCCTGGTGGCACAGTGTTTAATCCTCCTTCTAATGCAGGGGACACGGGTTCGAGCCCTGGTCCAGGAAGAGTGTTTAATCCTCCTTCTAATGCAGGGGACACAGGTTCGAGCCCTGGTCCAGGAAGATCCCACATGACATGGAGCAACTAGGCCCATGTGCCACAACTACTGAGCCTGCGTGCCACAACTACTGAAGCTCACATGCCTAAAGCCCATGCTATGCCACAAGAGAAGCCACTGTAATAAGAAGCCTGCACACTGCAACAAAGAGTAACTCCCACTCGCTGCAATTAGAGAAAGCCTGCATGCAGCAACAAAGACCCAAGGCAGCCCAAAATAAATATAATAAATAAATAAATTTATTAATGGAAAGAGAAACAGAAGTTTGCTCATGAAGGAAGACTGAAGTAAACACAAAGAAAGGAAAAGGAACAAGAGAAAGAGAGCATGCTGACAGAGTTGGAGTTCCTGGTTGCATTATCTTCTTTAATGCCTAGTTCTATTACTATAATTGGGCTTTCCCTGAAATACACTTATACACTTGTATCCTCATAATACATATCCCTTTGGCTTAAGCTCGTTTACTCTGGATTTGATTGCAACCAGGATTTATAACTAATACATGATTTTTTTTCTCACTAAGCCGTCAGTTCCAGTGCAAGTAAATGTGATATTTTAGTTCCTTAACAGTGTCTGGCACATAGTAGGTAGTCAGTGAATTTGTGTTTTATCAAATAAAATTGAATTGTGAATTGATTACTTTTTACAACATCTACCCACTGTATTTAAAAGGAAAACTCCTAGATGGGAGATTTATTTTGACTTTTATTTATTTCCTTTTTATACAGCAGTTTCTTATTAGTTATCTATTTTATACATATAAGTGTATATATATCAATCCCAATCTCCCAATTCATCCCACCACCCCCCCACCCCCCGGTTTCATCCCTTGGTGTCCATACATTTATTCTCTACATCTGTCTCTATTTCTGCCTTGCAAACCCGTTCATCTGAACCATTTTTCTAGGTTCCACATATATGCATTAATATACGATATTTCTTTTTCTCTTTCTAACTTACTTCACTATGTATGACAGTCTCTAGGTCCATCCACATCGCTACAGATGACCCAATTTCGTTCCTTTTTATGGCTAATATTCAATTGTATATATGTACCACTACTCCTTTATCCATTCATCTGCCAATGAGCATTTAGGTTGATTCCATGACCTGGCTATTGTAAATAGTGCTGCAATGAACATTGGGGTGCATGTGTCTTTTTGAATTATGTTTTTCTCTGGGTATATTCCCAGTAGTGGGATTGCTGGGTCATATGGTAATTTTATTTTTAGCTTTTTCAGGAATCTCCATACTGTTCTCCATAGTGGCTGTATCAATTTACATTCCCACCAACAGTGTAAGAGGGTTCCTTTTCTCCACACCTGCTCCAGCATTTGTTTGTAGATTTTCTGATGATGCCCATTGTAACTGGTGTGAGGTGATAACTCATCGTAGTTTTGATTTGCATTTCTCTAATGATCAGTGATGTTGAGCATTCTTTCATGTGTTTGTTGGAAATCTGTGTATCTTCTCTGGAGAAATGTCTATTTAGGTCTTCTGCCCATATTTTCATTGGTTGTTTGTTTTTTTAATATTGAGCTGCATGAGCTGTTTATATATTTTGGAGGTTAATCCTTTGCAAACATTTTCTCTCATTCTGAGGGTTATCTTTTCATCTTGTTTATAGTTTCCTTTGTTGTGCAAAAGCTTTTAAGTTTTATCAGGTTCCATATGTTAATTTTTATTTTTACTTCCATTACTCTAGGAGGTGGGTCAAAAAAGATCTTGCTGTGATTTATGTCAAAGAGTGTTCTTCCTATGTTTTCTTCTAAGAGTTTTATAGTGTCCGCTCTTACATTTAGGTCTTTAATCCATTTTGAGTTTATTTTTGTATTTGGTCCTAGGAAGTGTTCTAATTTCATTCTTTTACATGTAGCTGTCCAGTTTTCCCAGCACCATTACCAAAGAGACTGTCTCTTCTCCCTTGTACATCCTTGCATTCTTTGTCATAGATTAGTTGACCATAGGTGCGTGCATTTATCTCTGGGCTTTCTATCCTGTTCCGTTGATCTATATTTCTGTTTTTGTGCCAGTACCATATTTTCTTGATTATTGCAGCTTGGTAGTATAGTCTGAAGTCAGGGAGCCTGATTCCTCCAGCTCCTTTTTTTTCCCCTCATGATTCTTTTGGCTATTTGGGGTCTTTTGTGTCTCCATACAAATTTTAAGATTTTTTGTTCTAGTTCTGTAAAAGATTCCATTGGTAATTTGATAGAGGTTGCATTGAATCTGTAGATTGCTTTGGGTAGTATAGTGATTTTCACAATATGAATTCCTCCAATCCAAGAACATGGTATATATCTCCATCTGTTTGTGTCATCTTTGATTTATTTCATCAGTGTCTTATAGTTTTCTGAGTTCAGGTTTTTTACCTCCTTAGGTAGGTTTCTTCCTAGATATTTTATTATTTTTTTTGCAGTGGTGAATGGGGTTGTTTCTTTAATTTCTTTCTGATCTTTCATTTTTAGTGTATAGGAATGCAAGAGATTCCTGTGCATTAATTTTGTATCCTACAGCATTATCAAATTCATTGATTAGCTCTAGTAGTTTTCTGGTGGCATCTTTAGGATTATCTCTATATAGTATCATGTCATCTGCAAACAGTGACAGTTTTACTTCTTCTTTTCCAGTTTGTATTCCTTTTATTTCTTTTTCTTTTCTGATTGCCATAGCAAGGACTTCCAAGACTATGGTGAATAATAGTGGCAAGAGTGGACATCCTTGTCTTGTTCCTCATCTTAGAGGAAATGCTTTCAGTTTTTCACCATTGAGAATGATGTTTGCAGTGGGTTTGTCATATATGGCCTTTATTATGCTGAGGTAGGTTCCCTCTATGCTAACTTAATGGGGAGTATTTTTTATCATAAATAGGTGTTGAATTTTGTCAAAAGCTTTTCTGCATCTATTGAGATGATCATATGGTTTTTATTCTTCAATTTGTTAATATGGTGTATCACACTGATTGATTTGCCTCTATTGAATAACCATTGAATCCCTGGGATAAATCCCACTTGATCATGGTGTATGATCCTTTTAATGTGTTGTTGGATTCTGTTTGCTAGTATTTTGTTGAGGACTTTTGCATCTATATTCATCAGTGATATTGGTCTGTAATTTTCTTTTTTGATAGTATCTTTGTCTGGTTTTGGTATCAGCGTGATGGTGACCTCATAGAATGAGTTTGAGAGTGTTCTTTCCCCTGTAATTTTTGGGAAGAGTTTGAGAAGGATCAGTGTTAGCTCTTCTCTAAATATTTGATAGAATTCACCTGTGAAGCCATCTGGTCCTGGACTTCTGTCTGTTGGAAGAATTTTCATCACAGTTTCAATTTCATTACTTGTGATTGGTCTGTTCATATTTCTATTTCTTCCTGGTTCAATCTTGGAAGGTTATACCTTTCTAAGAACTTGTCTATTTCTTCCAGGTTGTCCATTTTATTGGCATAGAGTAGCTTGTAATAGTCTCTTACAATGCTTTCTATTTCTGTGGTGTCTTTTGTAACGTCTCCTTTTTCATTTCTAATTTTATTGATTTGAGTCCTCTCCCTTGTTTTCTGGATGAGGCTGGCTAAAGGTTTATCAATTTTGTTTATCTTCTCATAGAACCAGGTTTTAGTTTTATTGAATTTTGCTACTGTTTTCTTTGTTTCTATTGCATTTATTTTTGCTCTGACATTTATGATATCTTTCCTTCTAGTAACTTTGGGTTTTGTTTGTTCTTCTTTCTCCAGTTCCCTTAGGTGTAAGGTTAGATGGTTCTTTTGAGATTTTTCTCGTTTCTTGAGGTAGGAATGTTGCTATAAACTTCCCTCTTAGAACTGCTTTTGCTGTATCCAATAGGTTTCATATTGCCGTGTTTTCATTCTCATTTGTCTCTACGTATTTTTTGATTTCCTCTTTGATTTCTTCAGTTATCTCTTGGTTATTTAGTAACATATTGTTTAGCCTCCACATATTTGTGTTTTTTATGTTTTTTTCCCTGTAATTGATTTCTAATCTCTTAGTGGTGTGGTTGGGATAGATGCTTGATATGATTTCAATTTTCTTAAATTTACTGAGGCTTGATTTGTGACCCAAGATGTAATCTATCCTGGAGAATGTCTGTGTGCACTTGAGAAGAAAGTGTAACCTGCTGTTTTTGGATGGAATGTCCTATAAATATCAATAAAATCTATCTGGTCTATTGTGCCATTCAAAGCTTATGGGCAGAACACCTAAATAGACATTTCTCCAAAGAAGGTATACAGATTGCCAACAAACACATGAAAGGATGCTCAACATCACTGATCATTAGAGAAATGCAAATCAAAACTACAATGAGGTATCACCTCACACCAGTCAGAATGGCCATTATCAAAAAATCTACAAACAATAAATGCTGGAGAGGGTGTGGAGAAAAGGGAACCCATTGTTGGTGGGAATATAAATTGATACAGCCACTATGGAGAACAGTATGGAGGTTCCTTAAAAAACTTAGAATAGAACTACCTTACAACCCAGCAATCCCAGTACTGGGCATATAGCCTGAGAAAACTATAATTCAAAACAGGTCATTTACCACAATGTTCATTACAGCTCTATTTACAATAGCCAGGACATGGAAGCAACCTAAGTGTCCATCAACAGATGAATGGATAAAGAAGATGTGGCACATATATACAATGGAATATTACTCAGCCATAAAAAGAAATGAAATTGAGTTATTTGTAGTGAGGTGGATGGACCTAGAGACTGTTATACAGAGGGAAGTAAGTCAGAGAGAGGAAAATAAATACCGTATGCTAACACATATACATGGAATGTAAAAAAAAAAAAAAAAAA
>NW_020172827.1:821046-1013944 GCF_003031525.2 Neophocaena asiaeorientalis asiaeorientalis
AACATCATTAATCATTAGAGAAATGCAGATCAAAACTACAATGAGATATCATCTCACACCAGTCAGAATGGCCATCATCAAAAAATCTAGAAACAATAAATGCTGGAGAGGGTGTGGAGAAAAGGGAACCCATTGTTGGTGGGAATATAAATTGATACAGCCACTATGGAGAACAGTATGGAGGTTCCTTAAAAAACTTAGAATAGAACTACCTTACAACCCAGCAATCCCAGTACTGGGCATATAGCCTGAGAAAACTATAATTCAAAACAGGTCATTTACCACAATGTTCATTACAGCTCTATTTACAATAGCCAGGACATGGAAGCAACCTAAGTGTCCATCAACAGATGAATGGATAAAGAAGATGTGGCACATATATACAATGGAATATTACTCAGCCATAAAAAGAAATGAAATTGAGTTATTTGTAGTGAGGTGGATGGACCTAGAGACTGTCATACAGAGTGAAGTATGTCAGAAAGAGAAAAACAAATACTATGTTTTTTATTAGATACAGAGGGAAGTAAGTCAGAGAGAGGAAAATAAATACCGTATGCTAACACATATACATGGAATGTAAAAAAAAAAAAAAAAAAACGGTTCTGAAGAACCTAGTTGCAGGAAGGAATAAAGACGCAGATGTAGAGAATGGACTTGATGACACAGGGAGGGGGAAGGGTAAGCTGGGACGAAGTGAGAGAGTGGCATGGACTTATATATACTACCAAATGTAAAATAGATAGCTAGTGGGAAGCAGCTGCATAGCACAGGGAGATCAGCTCGGTGCTTTGTTACTTCCTATAGTGGTGGGAGAGGGAGGGTTGGAGGGAGACGTAAGAGGGAGGAGATATGGGGATATATATATATGTATAGCTGATTCACTTTGTTATAAAGCAGAAAATAACACACCATTGTAAAGTAATTATACTCCAATAAAGATGTTAAAAAAATAAAATAAAATAAAAGCTTGTGTTTCCTTATTAATTTTCTTTCTGGATGATCTGTCCATTGGTATATGTAAGGTGTTAAATTCTCCCATTGTTATTTTGTTACTGTCGATTTCTTCTTTTGTAGCTGTTAGCATTTGACTGTAATGAGGTGCTCCTATGTTGTATGCATATATATTTATAATTGTTATATCATCTTCTTGGATTGATCCCTAGATCATTATGTAGTGCCCTTCTTTGTCCCTTGTAACACTCTTTATTTTAAAGTCTATTTTATGTGATATGTGTATCACTACTCCAGCTTTCTTTTGATTTCCATTTTCATGGAATATCTGTTTCCATCCCTTCACTTTCAGTCCATATGTGTCCCTAGCTCTGAAGTGAGTCTCTTGTAGACAGCATATATATGGGTCTTGTTTTTGTATCCATTCAGCGATCCTGTTTCTTTTGGTTGGAGCATTTAGTCCATTCACATTTAAGGTAATTATCAATATGTATGTTCCTATTACCATTTTCTTAATTGTTTGGGGTTTGTTTTTGTAGGTACTTTTCTTCTCTTGTGTTTCTCACTTAGAGAAATTTCTTTAGCATTTGTTGTAGAGCTGGTTTGGTGGTGCTGAATTCTCTTAACTTTTGCTTGTATGTAAAGATTTTGCTTACTCCATCAAATCTGAATGAGATACTTGCTGGGTAGAGTAATCTTGGTTGTAGTTTTTTCCCTTTCATCACTTTAAATATATTGTGCCACTCCCTTCTGGCTTGTAGAGTTTCTGCTGAGAAATCAGCTGTTAACCTTATGGGAGTTCCTTTGTGTGTTTTTTGTCATTTTTCCCTTGTTCCTTTTTATAATTTTTCTTTGTCTTTAATTTTTGTCAATTTGATTACTATGGGTCTTGATGTGTCTCTCCTTGGGCTTCTCCTCCCTGGGACTCTCTGCCCTTCCTGGACTTGGGTAGCTACTTCCTTTCCCATGTTAGGGAATTCCTTGGCTATAATCTCTTCAAATATTTTCTCTTGCCCTTTCTCTTTCTCTTCTCCTTCTGGGACCCCTATAATGTGAATGTTGGTGTGTTTAATGTTGTCCCAGTGGTCTCTTAGGCTGTCTTCATGTGTTTTTATTCTTTTTTCTTTATTCTGTTTTGCTGTAGTGAATTACACCATTCTGTCTTCCAGGTCACTTATCTGTTCTTCTGCTTCAGTTATTCTGCTATTAATCCCTTGTAGTGTATTTTTCATTTCTCTTATTGTATTGTTCATCTCAGTTTGTTCTTTAATTCTTCTAGGTGTTTGTTCTTTAATTCTTCTAGGCCTTTGTTTAACATTTCTTGCATCTTCTCAATCTTTGCCTCCATTCTTTTTCCAATGTCCTGTATCATCTTCACTATCATTATTCTGAAATCTTTTTCTGGAAGATTGCTTAGCTCCACTTCATTTAGTTGTTTTTCTGGGGTTTTATCTTGTTTCTTCATATGGTACATAGTCCTCTGCCTTTTCATTTTGTATGTCTTTCTGTGAATGTGGTTTTCGTTCCACAGGCTGCAGGATTGTAGTTCTTCTTGCTTCTTCTGTCTGCTCTCTGGTGGATGAGGCTATCTAAGAGGCTTGTGCAAGCTTCCTGATGGGAGGGACTGGTGGTGTGGTAGAACTGGGTGTTGCTCTGGTTTGCAGAGCTCAGTAAAACTTTAACCTGCCTGTCTGCTGATGGGTTGGACTGAGTTCCCTCCTTGTTTGTTGTTTGGCCTGAGGCAACCCAGCACTAGAGGCTATAGGTTCTTTGGTGGGGCTAATAGCGGACTCCGGGAGGGCTCATACCAAGGAGTACTTCCCAGAACTTCTACTTCCAGTGTCCTTGTCCCTGCGGTGAGCCACAGCCACACCCCTACACACTGGAGACCCTCCAATACTAGCAGGTAACTTTGGTTCAATTTCCTATATTGTCACTGCTCCTTCCCCCTGGGTCCTGATGCACACAATACTTTGTGTGTGCCCTCCCATAATGGAGTCTCTTTTTCTCTCAGGCTTTTCAAAGTCCTGCAGTCAAATCCCACTAGTCTTCAAAGTCTGATTCTCTAGGAATTCCACCTCCCATTTCCAGACCCCCAGTTTGGGAAGCCTGACATGGGGCTCAGAACCTTCACTCCAGAGGGTGGGCTTCTGTGCTATAATTGTTTTCCAGTATGTGAGTCCCCCACCCAGCAGTTATGGGATTTGATTTTATTGTGATTGCGCCCCTCCTACCATCTCATTGTGGTTTCTCCTTTGTCTTTGGATGTGGGGTATCTTTTTGGTGAGTTCCAACATCTTCCTGTCGATGACAGTTCAGCATTGAATTGTGATTCTGGTGCTCTCATAAGAGGGAGTGAGCACATGTCCTTCTACTTTGCCATCTTGAACCAATCTCCAAGAATTACTTTGTTAACTTAATTTCTTTCGTTGCACTATACCTAGGTACTAGAAAAGTATCTGATGTATAATAATCTTACATTAATTTTGCTAATGAAGGAATGAGTGAGGTAGACTTGGAAAAATGAAAAAAAAAAAAGCTTTAACCTTAATACTTGGGCTTTAATGAAATGAAGCCCTAGAATTTAACTAAGATAAATGTATAAAATTGTGAATATATATGTATTTCCAGTAGTTCCCATCAAAGCCTTTTTCATATACCGTAATAGAGACTTAGTTAATTAAATTATAGTATAGAATACCAGATATCCAAGCAAAATGATGTTGCAGAAGAATATTTGTCAATGTGAAAAAATTCTCCATCAAAACAAAATTACAAATGTTACAAATAGTATGTTCCCATATTTTAAATAAAATTATATAATATGGATGGAAGAAAGACATCAACATTTCTATTACATTATGTATAATAGTGAACTTACAAGTATGTTTTTCTTTCTGTTTTCTAAGACTTTTATGTTAAGCTGAATTGTTGTTTTGTTTTTTTTTCGGTACGCAGGCCTCTCACTGTTGTGGCCTCTCCCATTGTGGAGCACAGGCTCCGGACGCGCAGGCTCAGCGGCCACGGCTTACAGGCCCAGCCGCTCCTCGGCATGTGGGATCTTCCCGGACGGGGGCACAAACCTGTGTCCCCTGCATTGGCAGGCGGACTCTCAACCACTACACCACCAGGGAAGCCCTGAATTGTTTTTTTAATTAGCAAAATTAAATATTTCAAAATCCAGTGAGGTTCTTTAATGTAGATTGGGTCCACATTGCTAATTAGATGTCTGTCCTAAGGCAGCACATCTATTATCTAGCTTAAGTAGGGGTTCTGACTAATAAAGTGTTACTACCAATGGTGTGCCAGAAAAGATTTAATGACCAGCTCTTTGTGGAAAAATAATCTGATTTGTGGTGTTCGTTGGTGTGAATACTCCAACCATGGCTAATTTCCAGCTGCCAACAGGACATCACAAAATGAATAGGTGAGAAGAGATGTACACAATCAGCTCTCATGAGATGAGCAGTCTCTGGCACACTGTTGCTTACTACATAGATCATGCCAAGAATGCTAATTTTCAAATTAGTATTGACCATGGATTGGCAAACTGTTTCAAAAAAGGTCCAGATAGTCAATATTTTAGGCTTCGCACTGCACATGGTCTCTGTCACAAACACTCAACTCTGACATAGTAATGCAAAAGCAGGTATAGACAATATATGAATGAATGGGTGTAGATGTGCTCCAATATTTTTTACAAAAGCAGATGGCAGGCCGGATTTGACCAATGAGCCATAGTTTGCTCACCCTGTATAGACCATAAAACACATGTAAAACCAAAAATGAATTCAACACAAGATAATCTTTCTTTAGAAATCAAAAAACCCATTGAGATATTGCTGTACCTCATATGCAGGGCTAGAAACATCTGTTATTACTGTACTGTCAATGCGTGGAAGTGTTAAGTTAAAGGGGGTTTAAGCCAATAAAATGCAGGCTAATAAAATGTTTACTCAATTATATCATTTAGGGAAGTGAAGTGTGTTTCTATCAGATATATTGATTCTGTCACACTACAAGATGTGAAAAGACTGGGGAAAATGTGAAAGGCTGGTAAAATCTACAGACGTCAGGCTCATGTTGAACCTACCTGCATGCTTATTTACATGATATTTTAATCATTTATCATAAATATGTAATTCTTAATGAGCATGTACATGGGTCTCTCTTGCTAAGTTCTCCCCACGCCCCCAATAAAAGCCAACTTCAGCATTGTGTGATTAGTCTGCCTCACTGGTGGCCATCTCAATGGTCAATTGTTACAGATAGCACTGTGTCAGAGGTGCGGTGGAATTCCATGCACTTTAAGGAATCTGGTCCCAGCAAAGCATCTCTGAAAAAGCCAGGCAAAAGACCAGTTGAACTAGGGCTCTATTAATTTTCAACTCATTGCTTTTCCCCAAAGTTTCAATTCTCTTGAAGTTTAGTCCTAGAACTCCTAGGTGGAGAAATTTGAGTTCAATAGTGTTCCCCATTTAACTTCAATGCCATACTTATTTACTAGGAACTTGGTAAGAGACAAAAGGACCATGATGTAAATGCTCTGATGTGCTCAGTGACTGTTAAAAAGCACTTAACATTCCACTTTCACCATGTAAGTATTGGATGAACAACTCAGTCATCAATTCAGTGACGGTTGATGTGCCCCTTCATTATGTGCAATGTTGACTTGATAACAGTGAAACCATATACATCAGCAAGAAGGCTCAGCCCTCACTCCTCCTTTGGTACACACAGCTGAGCCTTAATGATTCCCCAAGAACCTATGTTTGGGGCAAATTCCTCTGTGAATCATGATAGGACTTGATATTCCAGCAACACCCCTTTATTAAGAAACTTGCACTTTACTTCTGTTTATCTTCTTAGTCACTGGAGCCCCTCAGTGTAGCCTGTAGGGAGCCAATCTCCTTCAAATATGAGAAAGCTGAGTCTTCAGAAAGGGGAAAAAGACTTGCCAAGAATTGTTATGTCATTCATTAGGGAGAATGAGATTAGAATTTAGGTTGCTGTAGGAACCACAGCTAGAAACATTTTCCCGGAGATATAACCTGAAATCTTCAAAGGCATTTAACCTCAGGGCCAAAACCCTGATTGTCTCATTAATGTTAGCAATTCCCCTCCGGGACCTTCTTTTTCATTTGTGCCTTGACCTGCAGGCCTGAGAGTGGGTGGCCATAAATCCTGTGAGGAAAAGTTTATCTAGCAGAGGGAGATACCTCTCTTCCCTGGGGTAGAACAGAGTTGGGTCATGGAGAGGTCTCAGAGTGCCCTTAAGGCCCATCCTAGGTAAAGGATAAAAGTGTCCTAGAATTTAGCATGTAATTTTTTTGAAATCTCTGAAAGTTGAGTTTGGAAGGGCACCATCATGTTTTGATTTGTAAATGTTAAAAAAAAATTCAGGTGACTTGAAATTCAGAACTAAATTCAGGTTTGTCTCATTTTATATAGTTAAGTATGACAGTCCAAAACTGCATACAAATCAGTTTGATGATGTTGGAATTATAGACTGTTTAATCTGAGCCATTCCCTGGGGTTAACAGCTTCATCTAGGAGGATTGAGTCATGGAGCTTCAAGTTTTAACACCCACTTTCACCAGACCAGCTTTACTTAAACATTTTAAGTATTGGAACTTAGTATAAGATTTTGTTAGGATAAAGTTTTTGGCTAGAAATTGATTTACAGTACCTTTCTCCTATGAAAAGCAAGAAAAAGAAATAAAGAAATGTGAAGTGACTTTCTCAAAGACCACCCAAACAGTCATTAGCAGAAGTATTGAGAGTTCCCTCCATCACAGCACTCTGGAGGGATTTTGTAAGCAGAGAGGTTAGGGACTCCCTTGAGAAAGAGAACCAGGAATGACTTTCTGGACAAAAGGGAACCCATTTTGGCCTAAGCCATTTTGTGATCTAAGCCTGGCTGCAATTCTTGTCCTTGAACATGTCTCAGTAATTAATGATCTTAAGGGACAGAATGCAGAAACAAGGGAGAAGCAGTCAAGAAACAATAATGCAGTTTGGAGCAGGGTCCTTATTCCTCACAGGATATACATAATAATATATCTTTGAGTTCTGCAGGAACCAAGGCTCCCACCCAGGTGGAGGATGGAATGATGATGTTGACCCTACTGACTTCAATCAACTAAAGCTTGGACTCTCTCTACCTTTGCCCCTATTCTAAGCTGAATTCTACTCTGCTGAAGTCCTCTCATGGATATGCATGTACCCTTAGCTTAAAACTTCCCCAATTTTACTGTTCAGGGAGACATCGCTTTGGGAAAGATGCCTTGGTATTCTCCTTACTTGCTGCAAGCAGTAATAAATCCTTCCTTTGCCCAGTCTTTGGCTTGGTTGTGTCTATTGGCTCAACACACACCAAGAGGCAAAACCAGTTTTCAGGTAACAGTGTCAGTGCCATTTCAGAGGTGTTTCATAAATCCATAGCTCCTAAAGCTGAAAAGGAACTCAAGAATTTATGATATTCTTCCAGGAAGACAATTAATTCTAATCTCACTGTCGAGATAAAAGCCTAGACACTTAAGTGTTTTGTCCATATTCATACAAATAATTAGTGATAGGGTGACAAAGGCTCAAGTATAGCACTTCAAGTAGAGCTCTGCTCTCTACTCCCACCCTTGACCTCTTCTTGTCTGACCCTTCATTGATCAGTGGCTTCTGACTCTTTAGCTTCCAGTTTCTCTGATCTTTAATTTAGAAACAAAGCTCTGGAAATCTAACATTTAAGGCTTTCTAAAAGCAAGTTGTGTTCCCTTGAGGAGAGCACTGAGAAAGATCTTTTCTTCACTGCACTTTGCAGACAGGTAGATTCAGACGCAAAATGTTGGTTTGGATCCTGGACATGTGTCAGAGATGTATTTGATCTCTTAAGAACACTCTATTATTAAATAAGACAAGACACGTGGTCTTTGGAAAAGTCAACTTTAAGAGTGATATGAGAACAGTGTATTTTTTTTAATTGGATCATACTTGACCCATACCAAAATTTCATTTGCATTTTATAAACACATCTCCATCATTCCAAAATTATTACTCTCTGCCCACCCCTTTAATAAACCCATATGATAATTTTAACTGGCTGTCTCTAAACTGTTCTATTGTCTTTAGTACAGTGGCACTGATATGTATATGTCAGAAGTAGTGGAATGGTCACTTAATTTCTTGAATAATGGTGATTGTTTATGTGAGCACACTGACAACAAGCATCTATACCTATATGAACTATGTCTGTAGACGATGCATTTGTTAAAGGAGAAGAACAATCAGATATCTCCCCTTGGCCTATCCAAGGTATCATTCCTGGGGCTGGGAGAATAAGAGGAGATAACTACTGCCCTTAGTGCACTTGATACTGCTACTTGAAGATATCCCTCTGGTCAGAAGCAGTATCCTGCCTTGGCAGCAGCAAGGTACCAACACCACAATAAGACATATAATGTGGTTTATGATGATTATAAAAGTTTTTCATTTGTGTAGCTCTTCACATTGTTCTATGTAAAATCAGAGGGAATTTTACTTCTATTTCTATTTCTCCAACCTCATTCTTTACTCATGTGTTCCAGTTTGTTAGTGTTCCTTTAAAAATAAGTACCTACAAGGCTATTCATTACAATATTATTATAATAGCTGGAGGAGTGAAAACAATTTAAACTAGTAAGAAAACAGTAATAGGAACTACTGTTTATCCATGTAGTGAAATAATATTATTCAGCTGGAAAAAAGTGATAAATATCTCTATTCACTTTCAATTTGTGTATATATGTATGTATGTATGTATGTATATATTTACATATATAAATGTGGACTCATGGTTTTCTATATTATTCGACATATATCTGTTACTATTATTTTCATGCTCAAATTGTCCCAAATCTGGCTAGTAGAGTCCCTATCAAACTGGTTTCTATGTCCTTTTGACATTTTCCCAATTATGCTTTGAGTATTATCTCGCTTTTCCATTCAGTCTTCACCTAATTCTTTTCCTGACACAGTCATAGAATCAGCCATTCCTCCCACTCTTCCAAAATTTCTGTTTTTTTTTAATAAAAACTTTTTATGCTGAGAAATTTCAAATATACACAGAGTAGAAAGAATTGTATAATGACACTGCATTACCCATCGCCCAACTTCAACACTTATCCCTGGTTCTTTTTAGTTAAGAATGTCATTTAGAAACCAAGATCTTGAAGCTAGGTGTTCTCATTGCTTTTGGTGTGTCACTATAACCAAGCCCTCCCAGTGGACAATGCTAGGGAATGTGTGTAGTGGGTTGAATAGTCTCCTCCCAAAACTCATGTCTACCCAGAACCTCATACTGTGACTTTTTTTGACAGAGTCTTTGCAGATGGAACTTAAGTTCAAATGAGATCTTACTGGATTAGGTGGGTCCTAAATCCAATGACTGGTGTCTTTATAAGAGAAGGGAGAGGGAGACACACAGCCACAGACACACATGGAGAAGAAGGCCATCTGAGGATGGAGATAGAGATTGTAGTCATATGACTACAAGCCAAAAACTGTCAAGATTTGACATTGTCAATGATACAACCACCAGGAGGTAGAAGAGAGTGACAGAATAGATTCTCTTTCAGAGAATTCAGAAGGAACCAACCCTTCCAACACCTTAATTTTAAACTTCTGGCCTCCAGAACTGTGAGAAAATAAGTTTCTGTTGTTTTAAGTCACCAGGTTTCCACTAATTTGTTCAGTAGCCCTAGGAAACTAATGCAATATGTATTTATGTGTATGTGTGCTGTGTGTATATATTTATATGCATATTTACATGTGTATTTTGTGTATGTAGATGATAAGTGATATATAATGGTATTTAATATATAGTGTGATATATATGTGTATATGGTGATATATATATATATATTTACATATTTATAAATACCATGAATTCACATGGAAACTTCCAATTCCAATCCAACAAAGGGGTTAATTCTAGTTCTTTTGCTGTTGGTATTTGTAACTACTTTCTTGCACAGTGAGAAACTCAACTCCAATTACCTTTATACTTACATATCTGTAAGTATACTTACGTATACTTACATATTTGATCAGTCTCTCTCTGTGACCATAGATTTACAGTGAACTACATCTATTGGAATAATTGAATTGGTCATTTTCTTTTGGAATCCCCAGATAGTGAAAGAGTCCACCAAAATAGAGCTAAATAAAGTGGAGGTCAATAAGATTTTGGTGATCAAATTTTGAGACTATTTGGAGAATGTTATTCTTAAGGGCTATTTTCATCAAATTGAGTAACTATATGTATTCTTCTTCATTTTGACTATTTCTCTTTACTGATATTAAATCATCTGAGTGAGAACTCACTTTATCTTCCACAGCATTGGCGATAACTCTGGTTAAATGTCTATTAAAAATCTCTGTTTTTCCAGACTTCCTGCTAACAAATCTGGAGGTAGGATAAATTTACCTAAAACAAGTTACAAACAAAAATGAATTAGAACACAGCTTGCTTTATGTATTATGTTTCTCTTTGTTTCCTTGATTGGATTTGTAGAAGACTCAGGCATCTTTTAAAGGATGCTTGGGTAACACATTAGCATCATAAGCAAGAGTGCTGTATAGTGTATGTGGTTTAGCTTAATGTTTAACTTCTTGGGCTCTGAATCTAGGGCACTTGTGACCAAATACTCACTAACTGCATGGTTTTGGAATATTGCTTCACTACTATATCATTCAGTTTCCTCACCTGGAAAATGGAGATTGAAGTTTACCAACTTATAGTGATAACTAATTTAATGTACGTTAATTCATTTAAAATTATGTTGACCCAAGGTGAATTCCCAATGAATGTTAGCTATTCTTATTTACAGACCAGTATTTCTGAATAAAATGTGTTAATTGCGGTAGTTTTATATTCTTCCAACATCCATCTTTATTATCTTATTTAACAAAGAATTTTTGAGCTCCTAAGTGTGTGCCAGGCAGGGATTCTACATAAATTCAAATGTTATATCAACAATGTCTACATTCGTTTCTTTGTGCCTGCCTGGAGGATATGACACGAAATGTTACAGGCAGTGGGGCCGTATTATCATGACTTGGTTCAGTGCGCAAGTCTACTTCACAAAGTACATCTTTCATAAAATCTGAATAATATTCTCAAGTAGCACCACTTCTCAACTTGACAAAGTACACTTCAGTTGTTGACAACAAGGAAGAAAATTGAAAAGGACCAGCAGGAAGGAAGAAGAATGAGACTGTAGTGTATTTTCAATAGTGAGAGTACTTTCTCATAATTTGGTGCCCCAAAGTAAAGGTGAACTTCTGCCTCCTGAGATTTTCTTTTTAGAGTATGGAAAAGCACCCCTTAAAAATCTGCCCTGAGCAACACTTCCCATTGTCCAGCTACCCTAAACATTGCCCTGCCTCCTTGATGAAGTAGTCTGACCCCTCTGACAAGAGTTCCCACAACCATCTCTTCACGCTTTGTTGGTTTAGTTTTTCACATGATGGATGACAGGGCACACAGTCGACAGGGCTGTTGGTACCTGCTCTGTAAATGACGCTGGTATCATGCCGCCAAAGGCAAAGAGACCATCTATCAATTCTGGATGAGCATTTTGACTTCAGTTTTTCATGTATGGGAGCAAGTGATTTATGAGACACCAAAAAGCATAAATGGCCTTCCATTCCTTTTGAAAAGGATAGACTTCCTGTATAACCCCTGAACCATGCTTTCTTTGCAAGATAATGCTGTCCAGGAAGGAAGAGTATAACATCTCTCCCTCCACCACAAAAGCCAAAAGTGTTTGTTTTAGCCAGTTTGGTGTGTCTGAAGGCCTGGCCAGTAGATGAACCATTGGAGTGATTGGACGTGCTGTGTTGGTCTAAGCTGAGTCATTCTATTTATCCTAGCTTGTCAGTAGGTGCTGCAGGTAATAATCTTGTCTCAAAATGAAAGGATTTTGAGATTGGCATGAAACTGTGCCATAATTTATATAAGAAGAGAGTGCTAGGGCTTCCTTGGTGGTGCAGTGGTTGAGGGTCCACCTGCTGATGCAGGGGACATGGGTTCATGCCCCGGTCCGGGAAGATCCCACATGTTGCGGAGCGGCTGGGTCTGTGAGCCATGGCCGCTGAGCCTGCGCATCCAGAGCCTGTGCTCCGCAACGGGAGAGACCACCACAGTGAGAGGCCCGCGTACCGCAAAAAAAAAAAAAAGAAGAAGAGAGTGCTAGGTAATCCTATGTTCAATGGCTTCTGCTTTAAAGCTACCCAATCTTTCCCTAGGTTCCTGATTGAGGCTTAGAGACTGAGTGCCCTCGTGAACCATCTGAGCTACAATACTTCACTTGCATGGGCCCCTGAACAAGATGAAATTCAAAGGTGAGACCTGGGGTCGTGTTGTGGGGGTAGGGTGAAAAGCCATTCTGGTTTGTCCAGAATTGAGGAGTTTCTTGGGACATAGTGCTTTTAGTACTAAACTCTAGACAATCCAAAGGGACACAGGACTTCCAGTACTAAAACCTGGACAGTCCTAGGCAAAGTGAAACAAGCTGACCACATTATTTGGAGGTGAGAACTTGGAAGTTCTGTAGGATGGCGTGAAGAGTAGCATGACTCCAGATTTGAGTGAAGATGTCACTAAATTTTTTTTTAATGACTTGAATTTGAATTAGCAAGTAACAAGGCTGACAGACTAACCATCGTACCATAGATTTAGTAGCTTTTATGTGAACCTGCCTGGAGATGGAATTGTTTCCTGAGGCTAGAATGGAACTTGCTCTAGATGTAGAAAGTGAGTTATCCCAGAAGATCATGTCAGAAGGAACTGTGTCTTATGGGTAACCCCCCAGTATTTGGCCCCAGCTTGGGTACCTTGTAGCCACTAAATACATCTTTAGAAATTGCCAAAAACTTTGATTCTGTTTAAGCCTGTTTCTTCATGCTTTGACACTCACATATAGAGGTGGGAGTCATTTGTATTTGCTTGATTGGCATTTTCTTGTGGGAAAAAATGAAAAGGTGACTTAGATTTTTAGTCATTCATTATTGTCATTAGTGAATGAGGAATACAAAACCATATAGGGTTTGAAAAATATTTCAAACACCATTTTAGACATACAAGGCTTGCAAAACAAGGCAAATTCCAGAGACTATTTTTTCCCCACCCTTAAGGAAAAGAGCATTCTTTCGAAGGTTATATAGTTGATACTTTAGTGATTTATTTGGCCTGGACGTATCTAAATGTGACTTTGTAAGACATGCTAACTGCTTGAGAAGCAACTTGAGATTTAAAATAAGCTTTTAAAAGGTCTTCTGGCCTTAAGAGCAGGAAGTGACATATCATTTAAAACAAATCTGCTTTAACTCCACAAGTTTTCTTTTTGTAAAAAAAAAGAAAGAAAAAAGACATTGGGGCTGCATAAGTGGATCTAAACATTAAAAATCTCTTCCTTGAGACTTGGATAGACTAAGGAGAGTCTTTTAAAATAATTTTCACTGATCCCTTTTGCTTACAAGTCAATAGAAATGTCCCCTGAATGGAAATACAGAGATTTGAGAGCCAGACTCCCTCATGCTTTTTAACAGGTCCTTAAACTAAAATTTCTAAATGAAGTGACCTCATGGAAACATTATGATGCAGTAACTTAGAGCAAGTCTCTGGTACCCTGAGTTCAAGTCCCAGTTTTGCCGCTAACCAGCTCTGTGACTGTGGGCAAGTGACTTAATGTTTTTGTGTCTCAGTTTCCTTGTCTGTAAAATGGGGATAATAGAAGTACTTTTCTCATAGGATTGTTATGAGGAATAAATGAGTATATATATATTAAGTACATCAAACAGTGCCTGGTTAATATGTGCCATGGAAACTTTACTTACAAGTATAGTATAATAATACAGTACAGTATAAAAATATAAAAATCTTTTGAAGAGCCTGACCACTAAATCAGAATCTCTAAATAAGTGATTCTCGATACTTGATGCATATCAGAATCACCTGGCATACTCTTTAAAAATTCACCTGCCCAGGATTTACACCAGGCAAGGTAAATCAAGACGTCTGAGGTTAAAGCTCAGAAATCTGTACTTTAAAAAAAAATTCTGGTGCTTGATTCCAATGCAGAGTGTTGAGAATGCCAGCTCTAAGCTAAAGCTTGAGAATCATTGCTTTATAGGGACTTTGTGTGTCATATGTCAAGATGTTGTGAGTGTGTTTAATTGTTTGATCTTATAACATTTTCATGATTCACTCATTGTTCCAAATGTGTGAGTAAGCCTATATTATTTTATCAAAGGCTATAATTTTCTTGATGCTAGGGTGTCCCTCTGTTGCTATTCACACTCAAGTATCTAATATAGGACCAACATATGGTGATGATGAGGGAGGCAGGAGTGGAAGAGTAATTGTTGAATTTTACCAACTGTGTTTAAGATCACAATAATATTTTCAAAGTAAAGAAGGCCAGTCAGGAGTGGTACAATTTGGTTGAGGTCTACACAGGGCTCCCCGTCCACCCAAGTCATGCCATCCTAGATTTTGTTTCTTTGTGAGACTTTGTTCTTTCCAGTCCCTGCCTTGTTCTCTCTGCCAAGGGGTCTCCCAACCAGGACACTGAAGCCTTCTGTGAGTGAGAACTCATATGATCAACAGTTTGGTGAATTGTTCCCACACAAGCCTCTCTGGGTAAGAGCTTCAGATACTTTTTAATGTGCCTGTGTGATCTTCAGCTGGCTGCTGCCTTCAATTTCCTCATCCAAAATTGGGGCATAATTATCTCACTGACTCTTGTAAAGCTCCAGTAAGATCACACATGTGAGAGTGTCATATAATATGTACAGGTCCTTGCTATTATTTTTTTATCAGACTACTGGACACTCCCACTCACTGCATTCTAAGGTAGTTGAGAACAGAGAAGATATGATTGTTATTTGATGGACAAACATTTTACTTACAGAGAAAGCAAATATGCCAGAGGACTTTAGGTTCAATAATCTGGTGACCTAGATAATATACATTCTCTATGTAAGTGGTAGAAACTGAATGCTCCATCACTGGAGCAACAGATTATCAAAACTATAACATTTCAACATAAATGCTGAGCACAGAGCAGGCCAGACATTCCCAGCATTGCTGTTCCTGCTTATTTTTCCTGAGAAGTTGTCTGAATCAGCTTAGAGCATCTTGACACAACTGTACACAGTCACTAGAGGGTTGTGATGTGGAGATAGACAGACAGAGAGACAGGCAGACAGACAGACACAGAGAGACAGAGAGAAAGAAAAAAAAAAGAAAAAGAAAGGTTGAAAGCAAGAAATCCACACACCAATCCTGCGGTAACCTAGCAATCAAGGCATTAGCAGCCAAAAATCTTTTCTCATGGAGGGGGAGTTAATGGATTTATATTATTTGTGGTTATCTGGATTTCAGATTGACACCATAAATATTCAAACTCTGAACTCAGCTGGAAGCAGCCGCCACTGACTTTTCTGTGACCTAGCTTGAAACTTTAAATCAGCTTTCTCCTTGACTTTCAAGGGAATGACGTGCTCCAAATCCATGAGATAGCATCTCCTCAGTGTTTTATTACCTCCAGAGGACCTCAGTTCAGTATGGTCTGTAACTACAGCCTCTCCTTCGAATGCCAAGTCTGGTTAAGATTGCTAAATCATAAAGTACTCTTTACTGGAGTAGAGATGTCCTAGACTGTAGGTACAACTGAGCTTATTCTACAAGATGCACTTGGTGAACCTGCATCCAGTACAAACCCTACAACGTATTACTCACAGACCGACATGGATCTATATCCATGGCTCTCTCTGTTCAGTACATCTTGCCAGTTACTTTCTTCCTCATTTTCTTGTGTTTATGTGTTTTGATTGATTGATTTACAGGGCTTCTATGCAGGTATAGAAGACATTTTCTTTTCAGTGCATTGTGAGCTGCTTCCAGTTCCTATGCTCAACAACTGGCAAAAGTGAGATATTCCTCTAGAAACAGAGTTTGAATCTCTCTCTGGTTCACTTCAGAAGTGATGCGAGGACTTTGGTGCTAGGAGTGGAGGCATAGTCCTCTTCCTCCCCCCGTGTTGCAGAGATTGAGGGAAACTTCCACTAGCAACAGGCTTCCTTTTGCCCCATGACAAATTGTGCTGAAGGTTTGACATTGCCAAATACATCATATGGATTGGGCCAGCTCCTTCTCTCTGTCAGTGTAACAGATGTGACAGCAGCCACAATGTCAATAAAGGTTATGTCCTGCTTAAAAGAAAAAGGGGCCAAAACACCATTTAAGTAATTGCTTGGGGGAAAAAAATCAAACTATCCTTCTAGGCAGGCAATGGCATTATCAGGAAGCCTCCATACACGGGCTGCTGCTTCTCCCTTCCCTTCCCGGATGAGTTGAAAGGTGTTATCAGAGGAAGACATGTAGGTCTATTACCAAGAGAAAGAGCACTGGGAGTCCTTATTCTATAATTTGACCCAGACCATAATATACCCCAGATGATATAAAATTTCCTTTGGATATTTGATATAATGGAGGGGGAAAAAGGAAAAGAATCATTAAGGTGAAATCAGTACAATGCTAGACTTGTTTTATATTTTAATATTATTAAATTCTGAATTTTATACGGAGCATCCTATTTTTGTTTTTCTTTTTGATTCTTAAGCCCTCTGAATGATTTAATTATAGCCTGAGCAAAGAGCATTCCAGGAAAACAGAATAACATGAGAAGGGAACTTCAAGAAGAACAGCACAGCTGGAGTGAAAACCTAGAGGTGGGGAGTGGCAAGTAATGAAAGTGGAAAGATAGGTAGGAGCAGACCATAGACCAACCATTCTAAGACATCTAAGACAGAGCTTGACTAGGCTACTATACTAGAGATCTATAGTGATGAGACACTCCTGCACAATTACTAATAGGAAAGTAGCAGGATCATATTTGCATCTCAGACAAACCACTCTGACAGCTGTGTGAAAGACGGATTAGAGAAAGACAAGAATAGAGGCAAGTAAACCAGTTAAAAGGATGCTGAACTAGATCTGGCAAAATATTAAGAGGGTCTGAACAAGATTATTATAGTAAGATAGAAAGGAACAATATTTAAGGATTGAAATTAACTGGGGTGGTGAGTCGTTAGATACTAGGACAGAGGAAGCAGGCTCTATCAATGATAAGGTCCTCATTTCTTAGTTTGTGTGACTGGGGATATTGTGGTACCTTCAACAAAGATGAAGAATATTGGAAGAAGATCAGGTTGGAGAGTGTGGAGGATTAGTTAAGCTCTGAGCAGGTTGAATTTGAATCTCTGGAGAATAAGACCAGTCCTAATTTTCCAACCTGCTTCTAAATAGCTGCCTCAGGTGCCCATCTACCATCATTACTAGATAGAAATTTCCATTCCTACAGTAGACCCGCACTTTTGGAGTAATATGTTACACTCAGTCTCTAGCCCACATTATAGGAGAGGGTATGTTCTTGCAATTCACGAGACAATACATTCCCATCTATTCCCTTTGAATTCTAAACCATTCTTAACCCAGGACCACTGTGGTCTGCTGTAGCTTAATGCAGCCTAGAGTAACAGGATGCTAGGAAGAGTAGGAACACTCTGGAAAAGTGTTCATTGACATCTGCAGAAACAGATCTCACTTGTAGATTAGCGGATTGATACAATACAAAGACTGAATAAACTCTATGGAAAAATCCTAGTGTTGATTCAGTTGGCCACCTAAATTATCTCGGATACAAAAAATGAACACCTGTTTAAATTAACTAAGACAAAAAGTGAAGTGTTTTGACTCTATGATCAAACAACAGAGTGTAGAGGAGCAGCTGGGCCTCAGGGATGACCAGAAACTGGGTTGTGAACTCCATTAGTTTCTCTCTCTTTCTACCTCTCTCTTATTTCTGTTTCTCTGTGTGTTCCTAATTCATTCCCTTAGATGGGCTTTCTCCACAAGCTGGTTACATTGTCCATTGGTAGATCCCAGGATTTCATTTAAAGTCCTTCCATTCAAGAGGGACAGTTTCTCCTCCATAGTTTCAATTTGAAGAGCCCTGGTGCTCAGTGAGTAGAGTGTTATGATTGGCTACCTCTAGTAGAATCACACATTTGAAGAGTAGATGAACAATATTTCCCTGCCCTGTCCAAAAGTGGTGCTGTTCTCAAAAGAAAGGAGATACACCTATCAGATAAAGCAATAGATGCATGCTATGCTGTTGTTGCAAAAATTACGCAAAGCTTTGTGCATACCACATCATGCCTAAGTTTCACATAAGGGCAATGAGAGTTTATTATGCAAGCACTGAGCTAGGTCTCACTCTGAATATGAAGAATATGAAGTTGGGCAGGAACCATTACTCTACTCCCTATTCTGATTCATGACTCACTCCCCTGTGCTCCTATAGCATCAAATGTGTGCATCTGGTAAACCACTTAATACACTACCTTGTAATTATTATTTATGTGCCTGTCGTCATCTCTAGACGGTGAGTTCCTTAAGATCAGCAACTATCTTCATCGCTTTTGCGTGCCCGGTTCCTGGCACATTATTTCAGTGGCATTCTTTCTCCTGCTAGAGAAGAAAAACTAAAAACTATTTCTTAATTTGAAACTCTGTTCCCAAGTCACAGAAGCAGCAAGCCTCTCAAGCAACAATTTGGAAAAAAAGCTATACATTGCATTTCAGACAAATATTGTTATTGAAATTAAGATTACTCCTGAAAGTCATAGCAATCTTCCCATAGCGACCCTTGAGAGATGTTTGCTGATTGATTAGAAAAATGCAATGGGAGAGGGCTCCCCTGGTGGTGCAGTGGGTGAGAGTCCGCCTGACGATGCAGGGGACACGGGTTCGTGCCCCGGTCCGGGAAGATCCCGCGTGCCGCAGAGCGGCTGGGCCCGTGAGCCATGGTCGCTGAGCCTGCGCGGCCAGAGCCTATGCTCCGCGACGGGAGAGGTTGCAACAGTGAGAGGCCCACGTACCGCAAAAAAAAAAAATTTAAAAATACAATGGGAGAAAGGGAGGTAAGTGGTAGTCTTCTTGTATTTTTCATACATGAATAATAATAATATTGATGTATGTAAAGATGATATTAGTAAATTATCAGTCACACAGTACTGTGTTTGGAGTTATATAGTGGTAACAGGAGTGGTCAAGAATTTGTGTTGTGCCATTGACATTCTTTCTTTCCCCCCTAAACAGCATGAAATTGTGAATCTGTTGACTAGTGTTCAGGGTAAAGCGGATGAGTCTGGAACACTAGCAAACCTATTGTCCTGCAGATCAAACACATGATTTTTTTCTCACCAGCAATATCCCACCATCAACACAGCTAATCATCCAATAAAGGCTGAAAGTAACTGCTAAATTCCAGCAACTATTCTTTGACATTACTGGTTCTTACATATCTATACAGAGAAAAGAGGGTTTAAAGAAATGATAGGGATTCTTCTGAGGCATTTGCAATATCTTGGTCCTGTTAAAGGGGTCACACACCCCTTTCCTTCTTCCTCCAAATAATTGGACACTAGGAAATTAATTTGAATTGATCAATGGATTGGCTTCCACTCCACCAAGGAGCTTGTCATATGCAAGAGCAACATTTAGGATGAAAAATCTAACCATATGCAGATTCTCAGTTTTGTTCCCAAAATAACTCCTGGTGTTGTTGGCTCCTTTTCTTCATCTAGTTACCATCTGGGGTTTGTGTATGTCTGTGTGTGCACGCACACAGGCAATAATACCTCCTCCCCACAATCTGCCAGGCACAGACACTCTCCATCTACCTCTCCCACGCTTATATACTCACTGAACCAGGGATGCGGAAAGGATTTCAGATAGAATGAAGAGGCCCAGTTTCTGCCTTCCTGCCCAACATTTTACATGCACTTCATGCTTGTCTTAAAAGAAAAAAATGTTGATCTGTAAACAGAGGCCAAGGAGACTGGTAGCAATAAGAATTAATTTGCAAAAGTCTAGGATGTATGTGAATCTTTGGTGCTTATGCAAGTGTATGGAAGTGCTTAAGGGCTTGGGGGCTGCAGACAGTTTTGTATAAACTGAACAACTAACTCAAACTATGGCCTGTCCTTTTTACTTCAGCAACTTATTTATTTCACATTTCTTTGGTTTAGAAATGACCAGGGCACTGAACTAATTAAAAAAATAATTTAATATATAGGAATAAATCCTACCCAAGCTGAGACCTTGTCAGCCAATTTCAACCTGGAGTTCAACCTCAGAACAGAATAGTAAATCTCCTATAATAGGGGCTTCCAGATCCAGTATATCATAGAATGCTTTGCATACTTGTCAGGAAGCACAATTCACCTCACCAACTGCCCTCACAAACTTCCTGAAACATGAGGGGCTCAGTGTATTAATAGGGAACCAAAAGGTCTGTGGAGAAGGAGGCTGGATTCAGGTGTTGACAATGGAGGGAAAGCAGGGTTTACCCTTGGGAAGCCAGAGGAAGCTAGGGATTCAATGCAAGCGAAAAATGGAGATAGAGAAGGATGAAACCAGAGCCCACTCTGCCTTCTCCTCTTCCCCCTGTGAAGCAGATTAACACACACAGGAAGCAGCTATTCCAGGCTTTGGTTCATTTTATCCCAGAGAACAGGTCAAGGAAAGGACAAAGTAGCCTTAGTGCACACAAATACACCAGGAGGAAGCCACCAGGAAGGGCTTGAGAGAGAAATGCTTTCTTTCTTTCTTTCTTTTTTTTTTTAACATCTTTATTGGAGTATGATTGCTTTACAGTGGTGTGTTAATTTCTGCTGTATAACAAAGTGAATCAGCTATACATATACATATATCCCCATATCTCCTCTCTCTTGCATCTCCCTCCCACCTTCCCTATCCCACCCCTCTATGTGGTAACAAAGCACCAAGCTGATCTCCCTCTGCTATGTGGCTAATTCCCACTAGCTATCTATTTTACATTTGGTAGTATATATAAGTCCATGCTACTCTAAGTCTGCTTCTTTGAGTGAAAGATGTGAACTAGCAGGGCCCCTCATGGCTGTGCTGGTATGAAATGACCCATTTTGCTTGGCATTCCTGTACCTGCTGAAAAAGAACTCTACAGTGGCTGATGCTCATTGAGCACCCCTGCTGGACCACCCTTAGGAGATGGTAGAGTGGGAGTGCCTGTAGTGATTTAGGATTATGAACTACGAGAAAGCCTCTGTGACCTTACACTTCTATGTGTAATGTTGAAAATCTCCCAGTCAAGACTCAACTCTTGGTTAAGACTCTGTCCATGTTAAAGAAGGGATAAGGAGAAGAGTTGAGTAATTTGTGAATTAATTATTTTTAAAGACTTTCCCTGATTTAGACAGTAAGAAATGGAAGAGAGGGGGAAAGAACATATGGTGTCTGAGGCAGAAGAAAGGGACATTTTTGACAGGGCTAGTGAAATTAGACAAATTCAGTGTACTTCATAGTTTTCTTTAGCAAAAATGTATATAGATCTGGTGAAGACAGTGTGAAAGGAATAAACATTTTCTAATTCCATTCTAGTTCTACTGATGATCCATGATACGCAAAGTTCTTTTTTGCACGATGCCTTGGGTTCCCAGGGTATAAGAAAGAATATCTTTCTTACTTTTACTCACCTCAAAGGAAAAGATTGGGAACAGCCTTAATAATTTAGGACAAAGGATTCTGATTCCATAAGCCCCATTAACTGCCTATATAGCTGTAATCAGATTATAAACATATGTACCTAAATTTTGTGCTAGGGCCATAAGAATGCAGGGGAATTTTCAGAGTTGAGCAGGTTTGCAGGGGTTTTCAGTCATACCAGTCATCATGTGACCAGCAAACATCTAATTTCCAAGGAAGTCACTGAGATAAAATAGGCTTCTAAATCCACACCATCATTCATTAGAATGTCATTTCCCCTTGGAAATTTTCAGTTCAAGGCAAAATGATTCATGGTCATAGGGTAAAGAAAGCAAAATCAGATACCAATTGCCCCTCCAAAGAGTGTTATAGATGATTTATGAAGTGTTTCGCCTATCACTAAGATTTCAAGCTCATGGGGCAACAACAGACTTTTTTGGGGGATGGGGAGGGGAAGCTCTCATTAATATTAACAGAGTGTGGTCCCATAAATCCTAAAACTCACATTGAGCACATGATTTAGTTTTGACCATAACAAAGAGATCACAAGCACAGAGATTTATCTGCTTGATGTTTTAACCTCTTGATCAGAGGGTCTCATATTGGATTGATGGAGTTGCCAGGACGCTTGCTCCACACAACATACAGACTCAGATTGGACATGGCTCTTCTGTCATGAGGCCCTGCTCATCCTCTAAGTAACATATACATTTCCACATATTCTTCTATGGGCTTATATGGTTTTCTCCTTTTTCATTCTTTTCTCTGAAGAATGCCAAAGATTTAGGCTCAGAGAGAAAAGATCAGAAGTTGATTATTTAGGATAATTTGAAGAAAGGAGATTCTTTTCCATGAACCGTGTGTACACTTCATACTATGATGACTTTTCTAGGATAAAAGTTTAAGTCCTTGAGGATGATGTAGAGAAGAGATAAAAGGGACAGGGAAAAATCAAGGAACAAACAACTATTTTGACAACATATTATTAAAACTAAATTAATAATTTTGTCCTTACTATGTGCTAGGCCCTGAGTCAGGAGCTATAGGGGATATTAACACATTTATGAGTTACTTTTTATTATGGAAGCTTATGTCTTGTTGAATAGAGACACTTATAAACATTAGATAATATCCAATAATAAAGAATTTAAGTGGCATTTCTAGACAACAGTAGCTATGTTATTAAAGGGCACCTATGATTAATTACTCAACAAATTGTACAGACAATAATTGCTGAAATATTTCAGAGAAAGGAGAGATCCCTTTAGGCTAAGCTTGGAAGGGACATTGTTAAGGAAAAAATATGGTTCAATTTAGTCTTGCCAGGACAGGAAGTGATTTGGATAAGTAGAGAGGAATACCATGTGTTTTGATTATCACAGGAAAGAGAAATAAATGATTCTTCCTCTCATGCTTACAACAGATGTAGCTCTATGCTAGATATTTTCATCACAATAATTTGTGAAATAGATATTGTTATTCCCAACTCATAAAAGGGGAAACGGAAGCTCATGGAGGTGAATTACTTTGACTAAAGTAGCTATCAAAAATAAGAACATGGAATTTCACATTCATCCATGATGCAGTAATAGAGAACATTTTTACCTTTCCACCTTGAAAAGGTAGAAAACTAAACAAAGTATATGAAATAACTTTTTTAGTCATTGGATAATAGAATGCAGGACTGTAATCTCTGAGATGAGAAACAAATGAAAGCATCCTTATTCTGCCCTAGCTTACTACATGGAGTTTCCAGGCCATAGGATAGAGTGGGAGAATCCAAACAGAGGCTGGTGGTCTTGCAGTAAAGCTAAGGTGGCTACTTTATTTTGGAATAAAGTACCAGAGAAGATAAAGTTTTATAGGGAGACTTTTGGAAATCTGCAGAGGGGTTCCTTTGGATCGTTGATTGAATAGTAATCTGTGGACATGTAAGAAAAAAAATACTCATGTACAGGCAAAGATCACTGGCAAAGAGTATGCTGAACAATCCCTAGAGGTCACAGACAGTAAAGAATAGTTTGTATTTTTAAGATCCAAAGTAGAAAGAACTCATAAAACATGGTTCATTTGGCAGAGCCCTCAAAAAAATGTGGCCTTCTTAGTGGGAATAAGTTAGCTCTAGATTAAAGAATGATCTTGGCCTCCCTTAACAAAGTATAAAAGTAAGACTCAAATGATCAAACAATAATAAGTAACTTAACTGCCTTCTAGGACAAAGTCTGAAACTATTCAAAGGATTAACAACAACAATCCAGCACTTACAAAATTCAAAATATCTGGCATCCAAACAAGAATTACCAGGCATGCAAATAAGCAGGAAAATATGATCATAGAAGAAGATAATCAATCAATAGAAACAGACTCAGAAACGATAGAGATAATGGAAGTAGTAATAATATATATTAAAATGGCATTTATATATAAGCTTCATCTGATAAAGAAGGTAAAGTAAAATATAAACATGATAAGAAGAAAATGGAAATGTATAAAAATGACAGAAATGGAAATCCTAGGGATAAAATATCTAATACTGAAACTAAAAATACACTATATGTAATGGATTAACATCATAGTAGACATTGCTGAAGAAAATGCCATTGAAAGTAAAAGCATAGCAAAAGAAACTGCTTAAAATGAAGCCCAGAAAGAAAAAGAGACCAAAAATGAACAGAGCCTAATGATTGTATGACAATGTCAAAAAATCTAAAGTAAGTGTGACTGAAGTCCTAAAAAGAGAAGATGGGGAAGGAAGGACAAAAAAAAATGTGAAAAAGTAATGGCCAGAAATTTTACGAATTTGATGAAAACTATAAACCCACACACATCCAAAACCTCAACAAAATTCAGACAATATGAACTTTTAAAAATTCACACCATACTGTTCTTCATAGTGGCTGTATCAATTTACATTCCCACCAACAGTGCAAGAAGGTTCCCTTTTCTGCACACCCTCTCCAGCATTTATTGTTTATAGATTTTTTGATGATGGCCATTCTGACTGGTGTGAGGTGATACCTCATTGTAGTTTTGATTTGCATTTCTCTAAGGATTAGTGATGTTGAGCATTCTTTCATGTGTTTGTTGGCAATCTGTATACCTTCTTTGGAGAAATGTCTATTTAGGTCTTCTGCCCATTTTTGGATTGGGTTGTTTGTTTTTCTGATATTGAGCTGCATGAGCTGCTTGTAAATTTTGGAGATTAATCCTTTGTCAAAGAAAAAAATGTAGTTATGAAGAATGTAGGGGCAGGACAGGAATAAAGACACAGATGTAAAGAATGGACTTGAGGACAAGGAGAGGGGGAAGGGTAAGCTGAGATGAAGTGAGAGAGTGACATGGACTTATATATACTACCAAATGTAAAATAGATAGCTAGTGGGAAGCAGCCACATAGCACAGGGAGATCAGCTTGGTGTTTTGTGACCACCTAGAGGGGTGGGATAGGGAGGGTGGGAGGGAGATGCAAAAGGGAGGAGATATGGGTATATATGTATATGTGTAGATGATTCACTTTGTTATAAAGCAGAAACTAACACATCATTGTAAAGCAATTATACTCCAATACCGATGTTAAAAAAAAAAAAAATTCACACCAGAAAACTAAGTGGTTAAAAATCCAGAATAAACAGAAAAATAAAACAATAACTTAAATATTAAAATTGTATTAAAAGCAGCCACTGGAAAAAAAGATACATATGTACAGTGTAGTACAGAGTAGCAGTGCTAAGAATGATAACTAACTTCTCTTGAAAAATTATGCAAGCCAGGAGACAATGAAGTTAGTTTTTAAGAAATTGTAAAAAGGAAAAGAAGGAAAAGAAGAATAAATAGCAGATCATAAAAATAGAAAAAAAATAGAGGATTTAAACCAACTGTATTGATAATTACATCAAATGTAAATGGCCTAAAGACTCCAAAGAAAAAGAGATTGTCAGATTTTGGTATAGTAGCCCAAATGGAATAAGACACTCCACAAAGTTTTCACATGCCTCTTTGTAATCTCATTGAAAAACTATTTGACAATTTTATATAAAGTTCAACATAAATCTACCTTATAACTCAAAAATCACTTTCAGGTGTTTTCCCAAATGAAACAAAAGCATATATAGACACAAAGACTTACATTTCAAATGTTCTGGAAGCTATATTTATAATTGCCAAAATGTTCATTTAGCTTAGAAGCTATTTCTTAATAGTATAATCTGGAGTGACTGGGAATTTTTAAAATTAGCAATTCCTGGCTCCTCTGTGTTGGATAATTCCTTCTTTAGCTTATTTTTCTATTCTTGAATTGTATTGTAGGCAAGTAGGATAAACACAAAGAGATCCACAAATAGACACATCACAGTTATAATGTTGAAAGAGAAAGAAAGAAATTGAAAAGCAGCAAGACAGAAAAAAGAGAGCCCAAATAAGATTTGCAGTTGACTTATCATCAGAACAATGAAGGGCAGAGGGCAATAGGATGACATATTCAAAGTGCTGAAAGAAAAAAAAAATGTCAAACAAGAAATATAACCAGAAAAACTTTCAAATTTGAAGGTAACTTCACTAAAGAAAAATACACATGGAAAATAAATATATAAAAAGATGTTTCACATCATATATCATTACGGATGAAATACCCTTATATCTATTAGAATGGCCAAAATCCAAAACACTGAAAACACCAAGTGTTAGCAAGGATGTGAAGCAACAGGAACTGTCATTCAGTGTTGGTGAGAATGCAAAGTGGTACAGTCACTTTTGAAGAGTGGCCATTTCTTACAAATTAAACATACTCTTACCATATGATCCATTAATCATGCTCCTTGGTATTTACCCAAATAAGTTGAAAACTTACATTCACACAAAATTCTGAACACAAATGTTTATAACAGCTTTATTCATAATTGTCAAAACTTGGAAGGAACCAAGCCATCCTTCAATAGAGGAGGAAAGGATATATACAAAACTGTGGTATATCCATACAGTGAATATTATTCAGAGACAAAAAAAAATGAGCTATCAAACCATCAAAATACATAGAGAAACCTTAGATGCATACTACTAAGTGAAAGAAGTCAATCCAAAAAGATTATTATAGTATATGATTACAACCTATGATTTTCTGCAAAAGGAAAACTGTGGAGAGAGTAAAAAATCAGTAGAAGCAAGGGATTTGGAGAGAGAGAGGAAGGGATGAACAAATGGAACAAAAGGGATTTTTAGGGCAGTGAAACTACTATTCTGTATGATACTGCAATGATGGATACATGCCATTATATATTTGTCAAGACCCATAGCATGTTCAACACAAAGAGAGAACCCTAATATAGACCATGGACTTCAGTTAATGATAATGTACCAAAATTGGCTCATCAAGGATAACAATTGTACCACATTAATCCAATATGGTAAAAATAGAAGAAACTGGTGGGTGATGAGGGGTATGGGAACTTTATAGTTTTCACTCAATTCTTTTCTTAAAAAAAAAAGAAGTTCATTAAAATAACAATGGCCATAAAAAATGAAGATAAAATAAAGACATTCTCAGATAAATAAAAAGTAAGACAATTAATTGATAGCAGATCCACTTTACAAGAAATATTAAAGGAAATTCTTCAGGTTGAAAGAAAGTGACAACAGAGAGTAATGTGAATTCACACACAAAAAAACACAAAGACTGCCAGTAAAGGTAATTCTGTAGAAAATATATATATAATAATTCTGTAGATAATATATATATAATATATAATAATTATAAAGGACAGTACAATCACATATTTCTTCTCCTTTCTCCTTTTAACTTATTTAAAAAGCAAATGCACAAAAATATATGTATAGTTGTATTTTTGGATTTAGCACACATAGAAATTTAATGCCTGGCAATAACAGCACAAGGACAGGTGGGATTAAAGCTTTGTTAGAAGACGGAATGATGCCAAATGGTAATTCATATATACAAGAAGAAATAAAGAGAACCAGAGATGTAAAATGAGATTATATAATCAACTCTATAAATATATGCTTGTTCTCTTTCACTCAGCTTCTTTCTTTCTAAAGTAATTATCTAAAGTAATAATTATAATATGTATTGTTGAGTTTGTACATATATAAATATAATATGTATAATAATAATTTTCCAAAATTGAATAGAATTATATAAGAGTAATGTTTCTATATATTACTGGAATTAGATTCTTGAGTGGATTCTGATAAGTTAAGACAAATGTAAGCAATAGAGCAATCACTAAGAAAATAACTAAAACTAGTTTCAAAAATCATGAAAAGAATTAGGATATTACAATAGAAAATGATTAATGCAAAATAAAGAAATAAAGGAAGAACATAGGAGACAAAACATGAGATTCATAGAAAACAAAAAATTGCCTGGCAGACGTACATCCAACTGTATCCATTGTATTACATGGGACAGGATTAAATAGTCAAAGACAGAGATTATCAGACTGGATAAAAAACATGAGATCCAACTTTGTGCTGTCTACAGGAGACATACTTTTACATTCAAAGATACAAAAGGTTGCTAAAAGAGAGGAAAATATATACTATGAAACATGAGAGCTGCTGTGACTATACTATTATCAGACAAAATTGACTTTGAAACAAGAAAATTACTAAAGAAAAAGAGGGGCGATTTATAATGATAAAAGGGTCAATTTAGCAGGGAGTTTTAACTATTATTAGCATATATATACATAACAACAGAGTCACAAAATACGTGAAGCAAAATTGACAGAATTTATAGAAATAAACAACTTAGCAGCAATAGCTGGAGACATCAGTACTTCACTTTCAATAACAGCTAGAGCTAGACATAATATCAATAAGAAAACAGAAGACTTGAACAAAGCTGTAAACCAAGTAGAATTAAAAGACAATTATAGAACACTCTAACCAACAATAGCAGAAAACACATTTTTCTCAAATGCACATAGAACATTCTCCAGGATAAAACCATATGCTAGGCTATAGAATGAGCCTCTATGCCTCAATACATTTAAAAAGTTTGAAATCATGCAAAGTATATTCTCTGACACCCTATTCAATGGAATTAAATCAGAAATCAGTAACAGGAAAAAATTGAGGAAATTAATAAATATGTAAAAATTAAATGACAAAATCCTACATAATCAGTGGGTCAAAAGAGAAATCACAAGGAAAATTAGATGAAATTTCATGATGAATGGTAACAAAAACACAACATGCCAAAATTTATATAGTGTAGCTTATATAGTGCTTAAAGGAGCATTTAAAGTTGTTAACCATCTAATTTAAAAAACCTCAAATTAATAACCTATGCTTCTATCTTAAGAAATTGGAAAAAGAACAAATTAAATTTAAGTAAGCACAAGGAAGGAAATAAAGATTAGAATGGAAATCAATAAAATAGAGAATAGAATAATCAAGAAAACCATCAAAACCAAAAGTTGTTTTTTTGAAAAGATTAATAAAATGGACAAACTTTTAGCTAGACTGATGAAGAAAAAAGAGAAATGACTCAAATTACTACCATTAGAAATGAAAGGGGTGACATTATCACCAACATTACAGAAATAAAAATGAATTATAGGAGCATATTATGAATAATTATATACCAATAACTTAGATAACTTGGATAAAATGGACTATCCTAGAAAGATATAAATTACCAAAACTGATTTAAGAAGAAATAAAAAATCTGAACAGGCCTATAACAAAGAAAGAGATTGAATTAATAATTTTAAAACTTCTCACAAAGAAAAGGCCAGGCATAAATGACTTTACTGGTGAAATATTTAAAGAGTTAATATCAATTTTTCACAAACTCTTCCAGAAAATACCAGAGTGGGGAGCACTTTTCACCTTAAATATGAATCTAGTATAATCCTGATATCAAAACCAGACATAAACATCACAAGAAAAGAAAACTACAGATTAAACTACAGTCTCTGAATATAGACACAAATGTCCTTAACAAAATACTAAGAGATTATGTTTAGCACCAGATAAAAAGTATTGTACACCATTACTAAGTGGGATTTTCAAAGGAATACAGGTTGGTTTAACACCTGAAAATCAACTAATGTAATAATAGACCATAATAATAGAGTAAGGGACAAAAACCACATGACCATCTCAGTCGATGCAAACAAAGTTTTTTTTACAAAACCCAACACTCTTTTTTGATAAAAACACTTAATGCACCAGGAATAAAAGGAAACATCGTCAATGTGATAAAGGGCATTTATGAAAAACTAACAGAAAATATCATGTTAATATCAACATTTACAGATGACAATGTTATATGGATAAAATCCTAAGGAAGTCACTAAAACTTAGAACTAATAAACTGATTCAGGAAGTTTGCAAGATACAATATCAATATATAAAACAATCTGTCTTATTTCTATACACTAGTAATGAATAATCTGAAAATAAAATTAAGAAAACTATTTCATTTATTAGAGCATCCAAAGAATAAGTCACTTAAGAATAAATTTAACAAAAGAAGTACAAAACTGATACTTGAAAACTACAAAAAAAAAATTGCTGAAAAAATTAAAGAAAATCTAAGTAGTGAAAAGACAACCTATATTCATGGAGCATAGGACTTAATATTGTTAAGATGGCCATACTACAATTGATCTGCTCTCCTTTAAAACCTCAGCTACATTTTTTTTCAGAAACTGAATATGAATATGAATTACAAAATTCATATGAAAATACAAAGGATCCAAAATAGTCAAAACAACACTTTCTGATTTGAAACGATATTACAATGCTATAATAATCAAAACAGCACAATGTTGGAATGTGGGTATACATATAAGTCAATGGAATGTAATGTGAATTCAGCAATAAACTCTTACCTTACGGTCAATTGGTTTTCAACAAGGATGTCAAGATATTTAATGGGGGAAAACAGAGTCTCTTCAACAAATGGTGTTGGAATAACTGGCTATTCATATTAAAAAGAAGGAAATTGGACCTTTTCTTTGTATTATACAGAAAGATTAACTCAAAGTGGATTATAGACCTATATATAAGAACTAAAACTATTAAAATTTTAGAAGGAAATGTAGTTTTAAATCTTTGTTTTAGGCAAACATTTCTTAGATATGACACCAAAGCACTAACAGCCAAAGAAAAAATAGATAATTTGGACTTGATAAAAATTTAAAATTTTGTCTAACAATTGATATCACCAGGGGAGTAAAAACACAACCCACAGAAAAGAAGAAAATATTTATAAATCACATATCAGATAAGGGACTTATATCCAGAATATATAAAACATTCTTTCAACTCAATAATATAAAGATAAATAACCCAATTGAAAAATAGGCAAAAGACCTGAACAGCCATTTCTCCAAAGAAGATACACAAAGAGCCTAAGCATATGAACAAACGCCTAATCTCATTAGTCATTAGGAGAGTGCAAATCAAAACCAATAAGATACTACTTCACATGCACTATGAACGCTATAATTCAAACAACCAAAAGTAAAAAAATGAAACAAGAAATAGACAATAATACACGTTGTCAAGGATGTGGAGAAATTGGTATCTTCATTCAATGCTAGTGAGAATGGTGCAGCTGCTTTGGGAAACTGGCAACTTTTTAAAAACTTAAACATAGGATTATCATCTGTCCTAGCAATTCCACTCTTAAGTATATAACCAGAGAAATGAAAACATACATCCATATAAAAACTTGTCCCAAGTGTTTTTGGAAGCTTTATTTATAATAGCAAAAAAGTGGAAACAACCCAAATGTCCATCAAATGATAAATGGATAAATCAAATATGATATAGTCATACAATAGAATACCATCAAAAAGAATGAATTACTGATACATGCTACAGCATTGATGAACTTTGAATACTTATCCTAAGTGAAATAAACCAGTTGTGAAAGACTTCATGTAGGATTCTCTTTTTATCTAGGCCAGAATAGGCAAATCCACTGAGATATTATGTAGATTTTTTCCCCCCAGGGCCTAGGGGAGAGGGCAAATGGGGAAGGATGGCTAATTGTGCATGGGACTTCTTTTTTTGGTGAAGAAACTATTCTAAAATTAGATTATGGTGATGGTTACACAACTCTGTGAATATATAATGCTAAAAACCTTGAATCGTAAGCATTAAATAGGTGAATTTTATAGTATGTGAATTATACCTTAATGAAGCTGCTAAAAAAGAGTGATATGCTCCAGAGACAAAAATGGGAGGGAAAGTCAGTTTGCAATGAATTCATTATTTTTGACTTTTTTTCCATTTGATGTTATCAACTAGGAAAAATAATTAAGTATAATTTAAAAGTAATAGCCCAGTGTTATGTAATTGGTACTAGAGTATGTACTTGAACCCAAACCTCTTCCAATATTTAGAACATAATTAGGGCCATTGCCCTCATATTTACCTTTTGACGCCTCTCCAGTCTTTCAAAATTAGAGGTAAGACTGGTTTATACGTGATGTCCTCTTGGAAGGTGCTAAGAAAACAATTCCCTTTATTGATTTTCTTAGCACATTAGAGAAACTAGAGATGTTTTTCCTTTTAATTGTACTGAATTCTCTGAGATAATATTTTTGACTAGCTTATCAGTCTCACATGTGGTATCCTACAGAGCAATATTCAAAGATGTAAGTGCTAAAAAACTCAAAACCAGAAAGCAGTGTGCTAGGATCGAGACTTTTTATCTCCAATAATTTGTTCTGTGTCCTTGGATGATTCTAGTCTTTTTGACTCATAGTTTTCTCATCTATATAACAGAAAAACAGCATTTTTCTTTCTAACTTTCCAGAGTTTTTGAGTATTAATCCAAATCAGATAATGGCTGTGAAAATAATTTAAAATGTAGAAAGCTCTTTACACATGTGAGATAGTATTGTTGTTATTTATTATAATATAAAATCAATACAATAATAAAAATGATAATAATGATAATTATTAGAAGGAAGTTTATGTAAAATATATTTGTTACTGTTTTTTGCTCTTTAAAGTTGGACTTGTGTATGCATCGTATATTGGGGGATATATATTCTAGTTCTGGAGTTGCAAATACAGAGAATACTGCTTTTCTAGAGAAAATTCTGGAAAGAAAATGTCATCATAGGTCTTTGCTGCCAACTTAGTAACTTGCTGAAAATATTAGAATATTAGAGCTGACATGAAAAAGGAGAGAAGGAGAAAAATGGCAACTTCAACTCATGCTATTCGTCTGGCATATATGCTGACTTCTATGGTGTATGCATGTGAAGTGCAAAACAAGTTTAGAATTTATGATGAAGAGCTGGTTTTGATCATACAGCACTTTATATTAATTCTTTGTATTAACCCTTTGATCTCTGCATTTTCTTAGGTGATAGTAATTTTCTTGCAGCATGCCATGTACCACATCGATCTGGTAAATGCCTATAAATTCTTTAAAACCCTGTTTAAGGTATGGTGTGGAAGATACTCCTTGGGGTGCCTTCCTGACACACTTAAGAGGAGCTGATCATTCTCTGTCTTTCGCCACCCAGTATATACTCCTCTGTTATTGTACACACTGTAAAATATATCAATCATGTATTTTTCACAACTTTCTCTTACTAGATTGTAAGCTCGCAAGCAAAGGGATAGAGATCAGTATTCTCTAGCCTACATGAATGTTACGATTAGTACATGAATGTTACTATTAGTACAACTTGTCCATTTTTCAACAATGCATTCTTATGAAAAATGATCAAGAGAATTAATAGATGTACAATCTCAGGCTTCTGTACATGATAATCTGGAGAGAAGGGCTATGAGTTTCAAACCACATGGAATATATAACTATCCAGATTCAGAGCATCTGGTGATACAGAGAAGGCTCAAATATTTGTTCAATAACAGAAGTCCAGGGCTTCCCTGGTGGTGCAGTGGTTGAGAGTCTGCCTGCCGAAGCAGGGGACACAGGTTCGTGCCCTGGTCCAGGAATATCCCTCATGCCACGGAGCGGCTGGGCCCGTGAGCCAAGGCCACTGAGCCTGCACGTCCGGAGTCTGTGCTCCGCAACGGGAGAGGCCACAACAGTGAGAGGCCCGTGTACCAAAAAAAAAAAAAAATTCCAAAGTAGATCTTTTATAACCCTATAAAGCAAAAGCCCCTGCCTTATGGGATGGGCCAACCTTAAGGAATTCTGTCTCCATTCCAAATAAATGTTGGTCCAGTCACAGCCAGGCTAATAGGATTTGCCTATGTCAAGGGGACAGGGCTCATCCTGATGCTGTACCTGTGACCTCTACACTGTCCCAGACCCACCCTTCTCCCCACATCCTCCATCCACTGTTGCTGTCTTCCCACGTTCTTGGTGTTTTCCCCTTTGCTCTTCTTCATTTTGATCTCATCTCCATGTCTTTTCTATATTTATTTATGTTGCTAAATGAGCTAATTCCACTGTGGGATCTGTTAGCAAGCATCATTTTCCTTCTTCCAGGAGAAGTTGTATTGATGTGGAAGATGGTATATAGCTAGATTAATTGACTAATAACAGGCCGTACACTATTTCAAGCAAATAACTGAAAATATCAAAAACATCAGATCTACCACTGGCCCCCAGGAAATTCTTGTTTATTTTGAGCTCCTGGCCACGGCACAGTTAATGTTCAGGAAGCCCCTGCAACATCTGACCCGAGGACCGAGAACCCTCACAGGGTACACAACAAGCAGACTTCTGTGGAGGAGATGCTGCAGGGGTCAGAGAGGATGAGGAGATTTTGCTTTGTTATTTTTACGGGGGATAGAGCTGGGTTGAATTTTTAACCTTCATCGCTGTCTCTTGGTTAACTACATCCTTGTTTTACCTTCATGGTTATGTATGAACAGAGTTGAAAAGGATGTTAATACTTTTGTTGTTGTTTGTTTTAAAATTCCATGACCAAATAAGTCCAGAAAGCACTGGGCTGCTGAGGGTTTTATTAACAGTCTCTTGGAGCACCCTATACTTATTCCTGGTGCAGTACTTACCACATCAAATTGCAATTGCCTAGTGTTCTGCCTGTTGATTTTAAGCTCTTAGAATCTTACTTTATGCTTTTTACCCTGTGTGTCTAGGACCTAGTAGAGAGAAGACACTAAGTTAATACTTGATGAATAAAGAATGATCTTCATTGAAACAGGAAGTAATATCTTGATCGCAGCATTTGAATCAGGATATTCACATCCTGTAGCCCTCCCATCAGGCTCTGGACACTCAGGTGCTTATGATTGCCATTCTCACATCCCTACTCAGCTGGCTACCATTCCAAACCCCTAAACTCCCAGTGGGCCTTTGGGCAGTGCTGCTGAGAGGATGCATGCTTGAATATTAAAGCCCTCTGCTCTCTCTCCGACTTAACCCTGGCTTCTCAGAGCTGGCCCTCTGGGACCTCTCCAAGCCTTTCAAATGACATTCAGACAAACCAGGCTGAATTATGAAATCATAGCATTACTAATATCAAATCCTAGGACTCATATTTTAATATCATATATGAAATTCTGTCTAAAGACCAAGATTAATTTAATATGTAAAATAATATATACCTCAAATTAATACAAAACATTGTAATACCAATGACTTTTATTCAGATTTAAATACTGCACACAAAGGCTATAAGTAAATTAGTTTTATTGATCTATATTCATAGAATTATTTAAATGTACCCTCTGGTACTAAGAGCCAGGGGTTTTTCTGATGCTTTCCATTAATGCATTTTTCATTAGTGGCTAGTGCTGGGAAGCCCAAATTTCATTTGGCTGCAAAAGATTAATTTCCTCTTGACAACCATTAAAAATATAATATGCGTGTGTATGTTTCCTTGACTGTGTGTCTATTGGGGAGAAAACAGCCACTTTGAAGGGAAATAAATCAGAATCTATGGTTCTTGGCCCTGTCTCAGAATATGTGTATATGCCATAACCATTTTTAATTGACAATTGACCTGTTTTCAATCTCAGAAATATAAATAAAATGGCATATAGGCAATTAATTTCCAAATAATTTGGACCTATACTATCCCTCATTTTTCTGTTGGCTTGTTTCTCTGAAAGTATTTCTCATCAACCTCACAAAAGGAGCATATATAATAATAGTAATAATACAATTAAGGTTAATTAAAGCCATTAAAATTCATTTTGTTTGGAGATTTATTGGAAAATTTGGAACTCCCATTGAGATAATTGGTACACGCTGGGGAGTCACAAAACTGAGCCCCTGAATTTGACTGCTGCTTGGGTGTTGTAACAGCTACAATGGTTCACTGCTTTTGCTCCCTCTCCAGGGCACTGTAGTCATTGTGCCAGCTCTGTGGGGAGCATCCCAGCTTTCTCATTTAACTACCTCATCTTTGGAGCCTATAACCACTAACCTACTTAGATTACAACAGTCAAATAATACTGATATGGACCATGAAGAACAAAATGGAAGGTATTTTTATGAGAAGACAGAACAAGCAGTCATTTTTATGATGTGATTTGTAAATCATTAAATACCCCTTTTCTTAAAATATGTCACTCACAAACTTGCCCCAGTGCCAGAAAGTTTCCCCTGTAGGAGATGTTCCTTAGATATTAAAGTTCTGTGTATTTTGAAGAGGTTTCTTTACTGTATAATTCCTCTGGGAGGGTTCACTCACTATCAACCATGTGCACCAGGCCTTCAGTGAGTCCCTGCAGATTGTTTTCTAAATTTACAACTTTCACAAAGTGTGATAGGCAGAAAAACAGCCCCCACAATGATGTTCACATCCCAAATCCCAGATGGGACATTGTAACATGACAAAGGGGAATTAAGCCTTCAAACAGAATTATGATTGCTAAACAGCTGACCTTGAAAGAGGGAGACTCTCCTGAATTACTTAGGTGGGCTCAATGTAATCACAAGAGTTCTTATTGCTAGAAGAGGGACACAGAAGAGAGAGAGGACCAGAGAGATAGTGGTGTGAGTAGGACTCAACCCAATGCTGCTATAGAGGAATGGGGCCATGAGCCAAGGAATACGGGTGCCCTTTAGAAGCTGGAAGAGACAAGGAAATGTATTCTCCCCTAGAGCCTCTAGAAAGGAATATAGCACTGCTGAAGCTTTGATTTTATCCCAGTGAGACCCATTTTGTACTTCTTATCTGCAGAATTATATGATAATTTGTAAATTTGTTGTTTTAAGCCAGTAAGTTTTTGGTAATTTGTTTCAGTAGCAATGGAAACTAACAGACGAATGGGGATAGGTACGTTTTGGTAAATGTATAAGAAAGTAGAGATTAAATGGAAAGAGGGAAGGTTTGAGGCAAGAGCTTCAGAAAATAAAGTGCTATTAGGGAAATAAGTCAGACAGAGAAAGACAAATACTGTAAGATATGCCTATATCATGTATAAGAGGAATTGGAAAAAGAAAAAAAAAAAACTTATAGGTAACAAAGAATAGATTTGTGGTTTCCAGAGGTGGTTGTTGAGGGGAGGGAAAAAAAGAAAGAAAGAAATACAGAGCTCTTTAGAAATACATTGTGAGGTGACGTTGTGAGTGATAGGAATAAGGGAGGTGCTGGGGAGATGGATAATTCATGTGGTTATAGGACAGATGCAGGATGGATTATACCAAGAAAGGAGGTGATAAACAAAAGGAAGGCAGAAGGGCATTGTACTCATTTTCTGTTGCTAGGTGATAAAATTACCACAAACTTAGTGGTAATACACATATTTATTATCTCAGCTTCTGTGAGTCAGGAACCTGGGAACAGTTTAGCTGAATCCTCTGCTTACGCTCTCACAAGGCTGCAATCAAGGTATCAGCCAGGCTGTTCTCATCTGGAGGCTCAGGTTGGGACAAATACGCTTCCATGCTCTTTCAAGCTGTCGGCAGGGTTATTTTCTTTGAGATTGCATGACTAAAGGTCCCAGCTTTTTGCTGGTTGTTGGCTGGAGCCCACACACGTCCTAGAGACTTACCCAGAGTTTCCAGATACCACTCATTGCTCCTTGCCACAAGGGCTTCTCCAACTTGATGGCTAGCTTCATCAAGCCCACAATGTGCTTCTCCAGCTCCAGTCTGCTAAGACAGTGTTATATAATGTAATGTAATCAGAAAAGTGACATCTCAACACCTTTGCCATGTTCTATGTGTTAGGAGCAAGCCACACATCACTCCCCTACTCAAAGGAAAGGGATTGCACAAAGGTGTGAACACTAGGAAATTGGAGTCACTCTAAGGTCTATCCATCACCAACACCAAAGTCAAACTTGACCTGTGTCACAATTTTTCCTGAATCAAGCATCTTTCAGGAAACTTATTAATCCTGCCAATGATTTGTCTGATAGTAAGATGATGAAGTTGATGGTCCCAACTGGTTGTTATTAGATCTCTAGGGCAGATCTTTAAGCCTTGAGGAACACATATCTCCTTGGTGTTTGTTGGAGGTGATAAACCCCATACAATAGTGAATAGGGTAGAGTCTGACTCCATATTTCTCCCTGATGTCTTATATTTTCTGCTTTTTTTCTTTCAGCTCCTTTATTCTCTAGGGTTTTCTTAGACTTCCAACCTCTTTCTCATAATCAGGAGTCTCCCCGATGAAACAAGCAAGTATCATAAACTCAAATGCTAGGGCAGTTTGTTAGAGGGAGGGTGAAACTCTGGCAGATTGCAGAGTGAATGGTTTTTTCAAAGCCAAGGGAGAGGTAGAATTCTGCGAATCAGAGTTGTAGGAAATTTACTCTGCAACTCTGAGGAAGCAGGTAACAGCTGTCTTGGTCACTTCTCTCCTTCTCTCCCTGGGGTTTCCTGACTGTAAGTCTAGAGCAAAGGCAGATACCATGACCCAATCTGATCTGAATTTGGCCTCCAGGGGAAACAGCCAAGATGATTTAATGGATCTTCATTCATCTCCAGCTTGCACAGGGTTCAGCACATCTCAGGCTATCACTGATTGCTTTAAAGAAATCACGTCTGGCCAGATCGTGATTATTATTACGATTAGCTTACTGCTTTCTAACAGTCTAACAATCATAGCTTGCCAGCAAGGCTTAAACACCACCAGCAGATAAATATATAATCCCAAAGTTCTATGAATTTGGCACCATTACCTAGATCATACTTCCCATTATCTTTTACATATGAGAAACCTTTTTATAAAGCACTTCGCTATGCCACAAATTTATTTTTACGATGGATTAAATCATTTGCTTGAGGACATTGTGAATGGTGAAATCCTCTTTATCCTCACAACCTAGATTAAGAGTTGTCTCTTTCAGGAAACCTTTTCTGAGCACCTCTAGACCGGTTGGATATCTCCCTCTTTAGCACAGTGTTCGCTCTTTTATTACAGTGTGTGTCTCCTTATATTTATAATGGTATTTCTTGTTGTTTTTCTTTTTGACTATGAGCAATATGAGGTCAGGGATTGGGTGATCTCTAGCAGTGGAATATGCAATAGGTCATTAAGTATTTGTTCAAGGAATTGGAAAAAAAAGAATGGCTCATTTGTTCTCATAGATGTAAAAATATAGAGAGATGGGTTGATCAGGACTTTAAAACTCCAGCTAATTTTTTTTTTTTTTTACATTAGAAGAAATTATAAAGAGTTCTGCACTGTGTCCAAAGATTTCACTTAGGGCTGCTTCCCATCTTTCATTCCACTCAGTACCCTGAGTCCCTACTATGTGATAAGCACAACCCTGGTTCCTACTAAGTTCTAGGTACCAGAGAGTCTAAAGTGACTGAAATAGATAAAGGGCTGCATTAATTAAGCTTACATTAAAAGAGCAAATTTGTTGAGTGTAGTTTGTTTTTCCTTGTTTTCAAATGGTATTTTAAAGCCAAACCTATATGTATAACATCACCATCCCTCTGCTCCACCTTCCCCAGTCTGCTCCTGTGGTATGTTCTCAGAAAATTCAGGGCCCAAGAAGACGTGGTTTGAAAGCAGCAGCCTTAGTGGATTCAATATATTATTAACTTTCCTTTAAAGTAATGCTTTTAATTTTTTTTAAAATAAATCACCTATTTCTAAAAGAGTGATGTTGTCTATACTGGGCACTTTATGTGGTCTCTCTCATTTTAAGACTTGACAATCATCCTAGGAGGTAGATAATAAATGTGTGTGTTATCCCTTTATACATCTAGCATGAGATATGCCACAAGAGATAGGTAGGGAAGGAGTGAAACAGGGAAGAGAGAAGGAAAGGAAAAAAAACTTGCTAATTTTATACCTATGAACCATCTCTACCATTGTTTGATCTCTAAACACTCCAAAAGAAACATTCCATGCAGCTTGAAGATATTTCTAACTTTTGCATTGTCAGAGTTTTCTGATTTTGTTTTTCTTTCTGATACATGATCCAGTATTTTTGTTCGTATTACTGGGAGAAGTGTCTGATAACAGAAACCATCTATATATACCCTTATATTTGTAGATTTTTTTTCTTTACACAGTAACATGCAAGAACTGAACAAATAATACCCTGAATAAATATACTTAGCCTCTGATTATTCACAGCTGAAGTTGTTTAAGCATTTTAGTAAAAAGAATCAAAGTATCCTAGATCCATAAAACTGTCTCTTTAGTGAGAAAATACAGGGTATGAATCATTTGCAAACGAATCTGTTTTGCGTTGTTGATGTTTATTTCTCTCTAGGACTGCTGGATTTGGACACATTGGCAAAGAGATAAGCCTGATTTTAAATTTTGTGTATAAACTGGGCTCTATTTTATTCCACACCTGTCATACTTCCCATTTGCACCCCATGGCATTGTAGAAACAAGAGGGACTACCTATTGTTCTTTTCAGTTGCCTTGGCCTGTATAGAGGGAGCAGCTGGAAGTATCCAGCCCTCTGGTGGGTAATGAATAAACAGGGTTTTTTGGTCTTGTCTGCAATCTCCAGTGCAGATGGGCTTGGCCTGGGGAGGTTAACTCTGCATGGTAAGAGGGCTGGTGGAGATACCTGTGGCATATAGTGGGATGGTCTGAGGACCATAGGCCTAACTCTAACCTGGCTCTAAACAGACACACGAGAGCAAATTTTCAGGAGCACCTCCAACACGCAAGAATCAGTCCTTATAAGAGTAGGGAAAGAGTGATGAGTCATAAGGGTTCCTTTCATTCAGGAACCTTGAATTTTGTAGATTATAGAGGACTTGGACATAAAGAAACTTTTTTTGTGTGTGAAAATCTCCAGCACTATTTGCCTACAGCACCATTTAACTCCTCCAGACGTTGTCTGCATGTTGACTCTAAGAGTCTTACCTCTATAATATCTGAAAAATGGGGATGATGATAGTTACCTTACAAAATTGTTGTCAAATTAAATAAAAATCACATTATTAAAGTGTCTGGGACAAAGCCTAGCACATGGTGAGTACCCATCAAATGATAGCTATTGTGAGAGAGACTGCTTATTTTCCCATAGAAAATCGTTCTCCCTTTCATTTGAATAACAGAACTCCTAATTACTAAGAGCAACAATGTACCCAGATTAAATGAAAGAGTAAATAACTAAATAAACAAACAAATAAATAATCATCTAAGCCTATTTTTCCTACACAGAAAACGATGGCTAGTGAGATGTATGGAGTCATTTGGTAGACTGCCTGAGGAATCTCTAGAAGGGGCTAACTCAGCTGACTCAGCCAATAGGTTTTACATTTTGCCCTCCTCCTTCCTGTTGCTCAGGACTCTGTCAAGGTGGCTGGAGCTGTAGCAGCCATCTTGACCTTTTGCTGGCTTTGAGGATCAAAGACATGGCAGCATCAACTGTAGGAAGGAATCTTGTCCTTGATTACTTTGGAGCTGTCGTCCCAGCCCTGGATTATTTATCCGTAGAACTCTTTTATGTGAGAGAAAAACAAGCCTCTGTCTCATTTAAGTCACTGTTTTTTAGATGTTCTAGATTTTGCACACCAACTTTAATTCTAATTGAGGTAGCTTGTGACATTATTAGTAATTTAAAACACACACACACGTATATATATGTGTGTGTGTATATATATATATATATATATATATATATATATATATATATATTCTACATAGGGGAGCAGAAGGTCATCCTAATGTCCCCACTGAGGTGGTATGTATCAAGCACACAGTGAGTGGTACAGACAGTGAAAACTACAAGAAATAAATAGAAAGAGCTTATGGTATGTCACTACTGCCCTATGAACTCTGTGAGAAAAATCAAGCATATCAAACCCGTTCAAGCTAACATTAAAAATTCTGGGTATTTTTACATTTTATACTTGATCCACATATTACATTAAAAATTAGAAGCTTACAACTCTTTAATTAGCATTTTGATCCAGAAATTTAATAATATTGGGGGGGGGTTATGACTGACGCTCTTCTAGGGTGCAAACTTATACCTCTTTCTTCATCTACAGCTCTCCTTATCCCAATAAATGACCCCTGTACTCCCTACCCTCCTCCATAACTACACCTTCTCATCCTTCATCTCAACTTGAAACGTTCTTTTTCAAGGAGATCTTTTGTCCCCTCCTTGTTCAACATCAAGTGTCCAACACTTTGTTTTTGTCTTAAATTCTGTCCTCTCCCTTATATGTTTAGTTCTGTAGCAGTATGAACCAAGCTTTCATTTCCACAATAATGTCCCCAGCACCTAGCACTGTGCCTGGTGCTTAAGGGTTTTTAATAAATAAATGACTGAATGAGGAAAGTTCTTCCCTTGTCCTTAGGATAGTCAGATATTAAGACTGGTCAGCTGACATAGGCAGTCAAGATTTCAGCCTAAACTATAACATGACCAAGAAACCAGGAAGTGATTCTATGATTGTGTTACATGGATTTCAACATCAACATTAGCCACTCTTGACATTTCTGCTCAAGGAAATAAATATCCCTGAATCAATTTCTTAGATGAAACAAAGGGAGGTTTCTGTGAACACTAGCACCCAGCAGATAGAGAATTCCCTGACTGCCCATAAAGCAGACAGGTATCTCAAACCATTGACAAGAACAGAGAAGTCTTTGTGCCTCCTGGCTGACAGCCCATTTTTCCAACAGCCCTCAGCCAAATGGGCAGCCAACAAAAGAGACAGTTGAATAGGATTGGCTATGCCTGTGAGATATGAGCATCTGGAGAGCAAAAAATATGTGTTCAGATTGGCACCACTGGAGCAGGAGCTGGGCAAGCAGAGTCAATCTACTACAGCCATTAGAATGCCCCTATATTCACCCGCATTTAAATGGTTTGTTCCTCTTATATCTGACATTGCTTGGAGGCTTCCTGATGGACAAAATGAGGTCACAAACAACAAATAATTTTAGGATAATGTTCTCATTTCCTGTTAATCTACTGCTCATTCAGCTTTTTTTCTAAGTTCTAAATTCTTATCCTTAAACTGGTGAAATAGAATTACAACATATTTTTATTAACAGAGATTAAGATTAAGATAGGCCAGGCTAGAGGTAGGAATAGGAATAAAATTATGTCTATAATCACTATTGGAATTCCTCCTCTCAGGAAAAATCAACATGCTTTCTAACAAATGAAACTTTCAAATTTCTCAACCTACAATCAAGAACAAGTTCTCACTACACCTCATAAGCCAAAAGGGTGATCATCAGTGGTCACCTGAAGTGCCCTCAGAATGTTTTTAGTGTCTCTACTCAATCCCTTTCCTAAGTATTACTTATCTAAAATATGAAACTTTCAGTATTATGTCTCCTTTTTGCCACTCTAATTTTTTAAAAAATTCTTATTATAAAAAATCCACGCTTCCCAAAAAATAGAGTGCAATCACCCAGCTTTAATAACTCTCATCATTTTCATTTGTTTCATTTGTCCTTCTCATGCCCCCACCTTGATTTCTTTACTTTTTGCTACAGCAATTTGAATCAAATACTAGACTTTATTTTTCCTCCAAATGCTTTAGTTTGCATTTCAAAGGTAAGATTGTCTTACATAATCAAAATGCCATTATTAAACTTAACAAAATTAACAATAATTCTTGAATACTATCTAATGGCCAATTCATATTCAAGTGCTCCATTTGTCTAAAAAAATGATTCTTTATAGTTGGCTTGTTCAATCACAATATAAACAAGGTCTACTTATTTGATTATTCTATCTATAAATATCTTTTAAGTTTCTCTTAACCCAGAACTATCTAGTGTCCATCCCTTTTTTAATTTATTTTTTCCTGTTATTAGCTCACTGATTGACTTATTGAAGACATGCAGTCAGAATGTTCCACATTCTGGAGTTGTCTATTTCTAGTGTAATTTAATTAGTTTCTCTCTTCCTTATATTTTTTATGGACTGAACATTAGATCAAAAACTTGGTTTCTGTTTCAATTCATTTTTGGAATACTTCATAGTTGATAATGCGAACTCTGTAATATCTCACATTAGGAAGCAAATGATGTTTGTTTAATGAGGAAAAAATTGGTAAGGGGTCCAATCACTCTGATATTTTGACTCAACAACTTCTTTTCACAATGTGAGACCTTATGCAGCTCTCAGTCTCCCATCCTGCTGACTCAGTGCTGTCAGTGACTCAATAATGGGTTCCTAAAAGCAATTTGAAAAACAGTACCCCAAGCCCTGCTTCTAAACAGGCATGTATAATGGTTTTGTGGCTGGCATATCATAGGCCTTCAAAAGGATCTCTAGGGGGCTTTCTAGGACAAAATACTCTGAACACTGCAGTCTAAAAACTGAGCTTAACTTTAGGAGGCATTAGAGAAATTGACAGGGATTGGTAAACTCACATGAAGCAGATTCTCAAGTTTCTGGGATAAAACACTGGATATATTCACCTCCATATCTATAAATAAAGAGAAAAGTTGGACAAGGTTATCAAAGTCTATGTTTTTCATGCTGACATCAAATACACTCTGTGTGCAGTGACCCTGGACAAGTGTGTCTGTATGTGTGAGTACTGAATATCACTCTGTTATCAAAAAGTCAAAGGCTTGTGTCAAAAGGAGTATAGATTCAGTTTTTAAAAATGCATCTGCTCCTTCAACATGGAAGGATATATTCCAGATTCTGACTTAACTAGTGCACACAAATTATTTGCTCATGCTGACACTTTTAACCTCTGGTAAGCATATCAAAAGTGAATTGAAAATATCACAAAAAGCATAGGGACAAAAAAACAAAGCCAATTTGGTCTTATGAAGGCAGCAAACTAAAAATGAGAATTATTTTTCCACCCACCTGGACCTTCATAATATTCCTTTCTAATACTTGCATTCTTATAGACCTACATTCCAGGGATATGGCTCCTAGCTGACAAAAGAAAGACCACATCTGTCCACACTTCTCTTCTTCAACCTACTGCAAAGATTTTGGTTTGACAACTGGCAGAAAAACTTGCAGTGTTCAGATTGGAAAGGAGGAAACTTCAGGAGACGTGTGGGCTGTCTTCAAATACTTCAAGGTCTCTTCTGTGGAGGATGAGCTAGGATCAATCTTTGTGGTTCCAGAGGCAGAGAGCATAAGCAGGACCAAAGAATGAGAGTGAGAAGGAAATAAGATACAACTGAAAATAGGGAAGTACTTTCCAAGTGTAAGTTTATGAGACCATCCTAAGACATAGTTGGATGTCTCTTCTAGTAGTAAGAATCAATATATCTGGAACTGTTCAAGTTGAACCTAGATGCCTGGCTCTCCAAAACCGTGGAGGCTTCTGGCTTTGGGTTGGACTGCATAATCAGTATAACTTGCCAGTTCTAACTCAATGATTCAATACTTTCTTACTCATCGTCAGCCATGTTTTCTCTACAAAGCTTTCACTCAGAACTTCTGTGAATACCAATTACTCCTTTATCTGATTTCCTAGTATGTCTCTTATTTGTTCCATACATTTTGGTGTTTCAGATGAACACTTTGTTTTATGCTGTACTTAGATCTTTTTCCAATGGCTTTATATATATACTGACACCATCTCCTCTCCTCTCTGCAAGACTGCATGCTCCTTTATATTATGGGAACTGTGTAATATGTTCTTTTTTTATGTCCCCCATGGTGCCATGTTCATGGCTGAACACATGGTTTGTGTGCAATAAATACATGCTAAAATGGATTGAATTGATGTTCAGGGACTTCCATCCAAGAAGGCAAACCTGCACTGCGAAGGCTTCACTCTGAAGGGGAAAAAAGAACCAACTACTGCTTCATCATGGCTCCCCTGAATTCTTCCATAGTTGTTCAACGTCTTTCTGCTGGCCCCACCCTCTCCACCATTCTCTCCACCTGGCCTAGTTCCCTCCTTCCCACGACCCACTTCAGCCTAAGCAAAACAGCCATCTTTGGCTTTATCTCTCCTTCTGGAAAGTTCGTCCATTTTTTTTTAGAGGGCAAAGGAAGGAATTTTGTACCTGAAGCATTTCTTGGGATAACTGAAACAAAACAATCTTTCCTCTCATTTTCTGTTGGGATGAGTAAAGTAGAATACACACACAAACACAGAAACACATACGTATACAGATGCACATATACACAGACACACACACACACATGCACAGAGGGTTCTGATGTCTTGATTCTAGTCTTATCTCCTTAAGTGCACTAGCAGTGCAATCTTGTGCAAGTTATGTTACCTCTTTGTGTCTCAGTTAATGCAGCTATAAAGTGGAGATGATCATACTCACCCTACTGACATCACTGGGATTCTGTGGCAATGAAATCAGGAAGTGAATGTGAAAGCACCATGTAAATTATAAAGTCTACATGGATATCAGGCACTGTTGTGGGTTTTATTAATATATCAAGAGTAAACCAGCCTTTCCATCTCTCTGAAAGATTCGTCTTGGACCAATTTAAAGTAGATAAGCCTTTGCAGATGATTGAGATGTGTTTCTCTCTCAATGCCTTGTGGGAAGAGGGGAATCTCAGAGCACAACAAAATTCAAATGATCTTCTCATATATTTCAGACTTACAGCAAGCAGTGACCACTTCATTTTTAAACATGTGGAATCAACTGCATGGAAACTACAGAAGATCAATAGGATTTGTCTGTTTGTTTGTTTGTTTGTTTGTTTCTGAGGAGCAGAGTTCTCATTCAAAATTTAAGTGTATGTGCTTACATTCTCTGTCCTTATTCCTAATGTTTTCAAATTATAATGCAAACCCCCAGAGCTGATAAATTTATTTTTTTAGGGATTCTTTCTTCCACAACAATATAGAGAGTTGTTTTTGAAAGATGAAGAACTGTGGTTGAAATGTTTAATGTTCCTGTGTAATTCGATAATGTTTTTAGAAATAGAAATGTATCATCAATGGCAGATGCTTCATACAAATGAAAAAAAAATTAAATTAATTAAATGTATAACCTCTTGTTTGGAGAGAAACATGTGAGATATGCTTAATTTAGATTTTTATTATTGGATTTATTATAATGTGCACTATAAACATTCCACTGATTTGAGAATTTTTATCTTTTTTTAATGGATAGAAACAAATATAAATTATTAACATTCCTGTTTTCCAGGTCTGTTGTCCCCAGAGTCTCCCAGTGACAGCCATTGATGTCATATCCAGACTAGCTCAGGTTGTGAGGTGATCATGACTGCAGCTGGAGGCACATTACCTGTTTACGTTCATCAGCTGGTAGAATATGATCTTAGTTTTATGGCTATAGAATGAGATTCTGGAATGTTATTAACATATCCTGAGAAGTCTTTGTCCATTGGCTTTAGCCTTCTTCCACCTCTGAAGCAGTGACTTCTTCATTTGTGTTGACATAGTTTGAATTACCTATCTTTTGTTTTGGTGTCTCTAATTAGCACTTTTGTATCCTACCACAGAGTTTGAAGATAAATCCCTGACTGCTTGGATAAAGCCCTAATAAACTACTGTATCCTTGAGAGAGCCCTTCACTGGAGTCTTAGATAGCATTCCCATTGTCCTCATGAGCTGTCTAAAGGTCTTGGACTCTGCTACCATACCATCGCACCAAGGGCCATAGAACACACCACTCTACTCCCATCCCGCATACTACAATGGGTTTCCCCTAACCTGAAATTCCAATATCCCAGAGTAAAAAAATGTATAAATAGTATAAACACATTCATTAACTCGGTTATGTTTTATGTCAATTCCCACAACCCTTAGTGAGAGATCTTTCTCTTACAGTTGAAATTATGATAGGACTCATGTTGTATCTCCTGATGTTGAGACAAAACTGTTGCCTACATCCACATGGTTATATTCCACATGATAGCTTATATGCTCTTCTTCAGGTGGAATTATTTCCCTTCTCCCCTTATAAGTGGGTTAGTGTCCACAACCCTGTTCTCTCTGCTCCTGGATTCTGCTCCCTTGGCCACTGTCTATATTTTGATAATCTCTGTGTTGTCTACCCAAAAGCTTCAAAAGAAAAAAAGAAAGAAAGAAAGAAAGAAAGAAAACTCTATGAATTTTAGGAAGAACTTTCTCTCATATCATCTGCAGCATAAAATATAATATACCTTTTGTATGATATGGTAGACCTAAATACAGTCTTGTGTTGGTTTCTTTAGTGGATTTTACTTTGCAGCTCTTTAGAGGAGGTTTAAGCTCTTTAAGGGAAGGTAAGAATCATCTTTAATTTATTTGCTATCTCATATTATGTCCTTCTTAAAGAATAGATATAACACAACGAAGGGCAAGAAGAGTCTTTTTAGGATTGGGAGACTGGGGTTCTCATACCAACTCTGGCACTAGTGCCTATGTGACCATGGATAAGCCATTCATTTCTTTGAGTTTCTATCTTATAATCTGTTTTTTAAAAAGTAAACCAAATTATACACAAAGTTTCTTATAGCTCTAACATTTAATGGTGATTTTTTTTTTTTTTGTGGCACACGGGCCTCTCACTGTTGTGGCCTCTCCCATTGCAGAACACAGGCTCCGGATGCACAGGCTCAGCAGCCATGGCTCACGGGCCCAGCCGCTCTGCGACATGTGGGATCTTCCCGGACCGGGGCACAAACCCGTATCCCCTGCATCGGCAGGCGGACTCTCAACCACTGCGCCACCAGGGAAGCCCTAATGGTGAGTTTTAAATTAAAATTCTAATAGTTGCAATAATGTGCTATGTATTAGAATACTCAGTTTATTCTGAATTAAAGACTAATATTGGTATTTTGATATAGTTGAAATTACTATTATTGTATATTAATGTCGGCTTGCTTCAACAGCAGTATGGTAATATACCAAAAGATATGTGTGTACTTATTTCTTACTCTTAGGGTTTTAGCATCTATCACCGTAATTGTCAAGTGTAGATATAATATAAAGAGCTTTGGTCTGGGTGATTTGAGGATATCTGCATACCCTTAGGCAAATTATTTTATCTATCCAAGATTCAATGTCTTCAGCTGAGAAATGGGTGTAATTATAACTATCTCACATATTTCATAAACTTGCCTATAACTTATGAGAAAGCAATTTGTAAATATTGCATGCTAATCAAATGTAAGCCAACATAAACAAATTTAAATAACTTCTAAACTAATCAAGTGTATTGTCATTATTACCTAAAGCAGAGTTGATTAGCTCAATATCTTCAGAGCCAGTTGTTGACACAAACTAGTGAGGCAGGTGGGTGATAAATGATGAATGGTATCTTACACTGGGTCTCTGCTTTGCCAAAGTAATATTAAGTGATGGCGACTATGGAAAGCTGGAACGCACATGCTCTGTCTAAACGACTGGTGGTTACTAATCTAATCTCCAAGCAATTATTGCCATGTGGAAAGGCAGACCCAGTGTGGGCAGGATTTCCAGTCTTTCTGTGGAGTCTGGAAACCCAGATTAGTGGGTGCAGTTTTCCAGTATTTATATGTTGGCAACTAGTTCAAATTTAAAACACTATATGGGTCAACATTAGATAGGTCAACAAAAATATACCTTCAGGCAAACATTCAACTTCTGACCTAAGCTTTAACTATTCCTACAGCTCAAATCCTTTCTGAATGCACTTATGAGTCTTTCCAATTACTGTGAGGAAAGCTTCTTCCACTTAGCAGTCATGATCACAAGGGATTTAATTTGGGATTTAGGTGAGTAATGCCAGAGACCTCAGGAGAAATATGGGATGACAGTTCTAAGAAATGGAAAATGCAGGATTGGTGAACAAATGTGCATCCTGATTACCACCTGGAAAAGAGATTCCCTGGATGTCTGTAAGGATGGTTACCAAAACGATAGTTGGCAGCACTCAGTCAGATTCTATTATAGTGCACTAGATCAGATTCAGTCTCTGGGTCCCCAAGAAACCTTTTCTTTCATGGATTCTACACTACAGATCATTTCTGAAACTATCATGCTATCCTACTAGAGAGGAGAAGGTATGCTTCATGAAGACTGAGTGTCTAATTCATCTTTGAATCCTCCATGATGTTGAGGATATTGTCTTACACATAATGCTCAATGTCTTGTTGAAAATGGAAGAAATGTGTAAGTCATATATATGTCAGAACATAGTACATTTTCTGAAGACCATGTGATAGAGTTCAAAACCAAACCAAACAAAATAGGATGAAGGAAAGAATGGGAGAGGAATCCACATACGTGGTTCTGCTATAGGTTCTACAATCGCATAGTTGAATGATCTTGAACAAGTCACTTCAAAACTCCAAGACTTAATTTCAACATCTGTAACTTGTAAAAGTTTGATTAGATACTAAATTCTCTTCTGGCTTTAACAGTCTATGATTGACTTCTATCCCTGAAATCAACAAGGATGCCTATGGAATATTTTTGGAAAATGTTTAGGAAAAACTAGGGCTGTGCTTAGTTTTTGCCTCTAAGAAAGCCTGAGCCAGACTCTAACCATATTGTGGTCCCCAAGTTCGTTTTCTGAAATTGGCTTCAAATGAAAAACAATTGCTCTGCCCTTTAAAACGTATTTTCAAAGAGCTCCAAGGTATATTTCCCTCTATTTAGCCTATGGACATATTAATGATCTAGTCAAACAACACTCCAACTATGTTCCAGCTACTCAAAAGGTCAGAGGAAGTACAATCAAACAACCTCTTGATGGGAAATTCCAAGAAATATATATAAAACCAGTTTCTTGAGCAGCTGAGATAAAGTCAAGTTTGAAACGCATTTCCTCATTTCTGCTTAGAAATAGAAGAGAAGAGCTACCCTGGAAGTCAAGAGACAGGTGTTCCAGGAATTTCGATAGATGCCTGACAGGCCCACATTTATCATTCAGTCCACCATGAGAAATGGTGATTGGAGGCTGATGTTATCAAACTGCTTAATCTCACTCTCATCACACTGCCTTTCCCTGAACCCTGTTACACAATGTTCCGGAATAGAGACAGTCATACATTTGCCTCTGACGGCAGTTTCTGATTATCAGCAACCAGGACCAGCCTGAGTCTACTTGTGAAGGAGAAGTTTGTCTTTAGTGTTGTAGCCACTTTATTTTGGTCATTCATTTATTCACTTACTTCAACATTTATTTATTCATTCATTCAACAAACATTTATTGGCCACCTTTTCTGGCCAGGCACAGTAGTTCTCTTCCCTGGATCTAAACACAAATCACCCATTTGTTGATTGAATAATGAGTGAGTGAATGAATTAATTAATTAATGAAGAAACAGGGCGCTCCTAGTCCAGTGGGAAAATAGACCATAAAGTGGGGAAAATAGACCAGCAAAGAGACCATAATATGGTTTGATATGCTATGGTAGAGATGGACCATGTGTAACGGAGCCTGTAAAAGGGGAAACTGATGCTCCCCGAGAGACTCACAGAAGACTTTTCCAAGCGGAGAGTTCTTGTAGGTAGTTGACCATAACAGCCAGCTTCTCAAAATGATAATCTAGTCTAGAAAGTTTGAGGTCCTCAGCTAGTGAACAGTTCAAACCTGAAATGAATGAGATCACCAAGAAAGGGGAGAAACAAGGCAGAATGGGGAATCAAAAAACAGTCTTGAGATCAGAAACCTAGGAAATAACAGTGTTTAAGGGCATGGCCTGAGCCCTCTCCCTAAGTTTAAGTCAGTGTGGTCTGAATTCCTAACTTTCATTATACCAGACACCTTGTGTTTTTAGTCTCTGGGCCTGCAACCCTGATGAAATCTCTTTGGGTGTTTTTCATGTTTAAGTGGAAAAGACTGATATAACTTAAATGACTAGCCTTCAGTGGCAGAACTGGGGGAAGTTATAGATAATTGCAATATTAACAGACAATCAAGTCTGAAATTCTGACTGTGGAATTTCAAATATGAAGCAAAAAGTGAGAAAGGATTTTCAAGGGAATGTGTTTTCTCTGATGACCATGAAAGTTTACCTGTTGTTGCCTGTTTGTGAGTCAAGTCTGGCTCATCCACTGTATCTATAAACATTTTATGTGTGTGTTAAAAAATCAATTGTTGCCATAGTAAATATATTATGAGACTAATAACACTACTTATTGTTGATATTATAATTACTAAGGCTCCTATTAAGTCAGGCACTGTGACAGATAATTTACATACATTGCCTCACTTAATTCTCAAAACAAAGATTTAGGATAAAGAAGCAAGAAACAGAACTGAAATCTTTAGTTTGTCTTATATAGGAAAACATTTTAAAAATAATACTTTAGGAATTGGAGTCTATATTAGAACTATTAGATAAAAAGCATGATACATAATAGTTTATAAAAATTATAAGTTTATTTATTAATATGACTAAAAGAATGTGTGAATTTTTCTTAAAATGAATGAACTCATTACTGAAGAGATAGGAGTAAACAGTAAATAGTTGGTATTCTCCTATCATGTCATGATAATAATTCTGATGACTTTCTTATTATATTACAAAGACTGGCTCCATGCCCTTAGAAAAAAATCCTACTCTAATGCTCATCCAAGATAATTTTTGTCATCTTAAGAACATGTGTGCTTCATTGGATAAGTCAAATAAATGGATTTTCATTTGGAAGTCTATCTGGTGTGCTGGAGAAGAAACCAGGAAAGGATTTGGAGGTTCCTTGTCCTTCTGTGGCCACTCCCCCATGTGACCTTGTTCAAGTCCCTTACTCTTCTTGCACAGTGACACTCACTGCAAATATTTATAAGAGTAATGGATGCTTCATAGAGAAAAGCATCACACATCTGAGTCCTCAGGAGACTGCTGGAAGATTGGGCTCCTATAAACCCCACAGGAGAGCTCCTGGGGACAAGGAAAACAGTGCATTACGTTTCCTGCTCCTCACTGCACTCCCACTCCTGCCCCCCAATTAGCCATGCCCTCCATTTCAGTCATGTGTTAGGGGGCTTTTCCAGGTGAATGTCTGCTCCCTGATGAGTACAATAATCATAATTTGTAATCTTAATTTAATAATCTTAATTTGTTGAGCCTATGCTATGGCCCAGGCACTGTTCTAAATGATTTACATACATCAAATCATGTAATCCTCACAAAAACCCTATGAACTGCAGATGTTATCATCTGCAATATATAGAAAAAGAAACTGGGGCACAGAACACTTAGATAACTTGCACAAAATTATATTAGTTTTAAAAGGCCACGGTGGGATTCAATCCCAAGTAGTCTGACTAAATCTTCCACATTTTAATGTTACTCAGATTGGTTTCTTCTAGGCTGTGCCACGGTCATAGTATTCAGAAGATCTCACAGCACTTCTGCTCATTTTAGTCTTTCCATACCTCTTTGTAAATTCCCTTATGGAATCAAATATGTTTTATTGATCTACTTTCTCAGGACATAGCACAGTATCTGACACAGGGAAGGGCCTTATGATAGTTGAATGAATGTGTACCCATGTTCGCTAGGAGCATGATGTAACTTTGGAGACCTCACTTAAGGCACAGGTTTGAAATCCAAGGTCAGTGAATGGATCTTAGTGTGTCCATGACCCCCTCACTTTCGAGAATTGTAGGTAATATATTATGGATAATTTTTTTTTCTTCTTTCAACAGAATCTAAAGAAGTCTGTGTCCCCCCCAAATTTGAAGGGTAACTGGAAGCCTCATTGGCTACTGGGAATGCATTTTCCTACCTGACTTGACTACAAAGAGAACTGTGCTGATCACTATTACAGGAGTTAACTGGCTAAATTTTCTTGCCCTTAGCAGTACTGAAGTCTAACAAAATTCCAGCTGTAATCATACATAAAGTTATTTTTTCACAATCTTTATTATTAAAATAGAGGCATTTAAAAATATTGCTATAAAAAGTTGCAATAAGTAAAAGATAGTTAATGGTATTTAATTAAATGATCTTTTTTTCAGAAATATTGTATCTTTTATGCAGACCAATTTCCATGGATTTTTTTTTGGTCCATGCTAGTGATTAATTACAAAGGAATTAATGAAATTGATCAGGTAACAATGTACATTAGTCTTTTAGTTGAATAAAAAATCAAAAGTAACTCTGGGATTACCTGTTCCCTGGACATAACCTATACTAATATATAATCTATTTGATTCTCCTCCATTTTCTGTTGATATCATTTAATAGTGGCTCCCTTTTGATGCTATATATCCTTCTTATGTTGTTTAGATTGATTTCTCATTTGAAAAATACTATATTTGTTTTCTCAGATGGGAGACTTCCTTAAGTGCCTAAGAAGATGATAGATGAAAGGTTCAGAAGCATCTATTAAATTAAATTCAACATACATTTACTGAGAACTTGTTTGCCTAGGACTTTGCAGAGATTCTAGGACATATTTAAAGGAGAAGATATAGCCTTGCCCTAAAGATACTTATATTCCAGTATGTAGTTTATGAGTATCTTAAATATTAGGCTTAGTGGTTTAGAGTTGATGTAGAGGCAAGAAATATCTACAGTGGACACTTGAACAGGAGAAGATAATGATCAAAATGGAAAGCTTAATGTGTCACAGTTGTAAAAGCCAAATGAAAACGTGATGAAGCTGGATGAATGGAAGCTATTGTAGAAGAGTTTTGTGCTATGTACCAAAACTTGATGAATATGGGGTTGTTCTGTGGTAGTAGAAATGAAGACAAAGAGATGCAAATAAGAGATACTTGGGGAAGATTTGGAGTCTTGGAGGACTATGTTATTCCAGTCAGTCATGAGGCTGCCCAGGCTCACAGCTCTTTCTAGGGGAAACTGTCTCACTCATGCTCTTGCATGAAGGAATAGCTTTGTGTTTATTACCATATGCACCTCACTTCTCCTTTCTGGAAATAGTTAATTCATCTCATAATACACTTTTTCCACGAGATCTTTTGATTTATATCCAGGTTATGGATTGACCTGGTTTGAAAGGATGAGCTAAACCAATCAAAGTTTTTCTCGCTGGAATTTAAACTAAAATGCCAGAAGAAAATGGTTACATACAGAATTTGAAACTAGAAAGTGTCACCAAGACAGAAATAACTAGACTAGGAGTCATATTAGAATATCAATCATATTAAAATAGGGACATATTAGTTGGATACATTTTGGCCAAAATGATGATGGCAAAAGTAAATGTTAATTTCCTTCATGTCAGACCAGAAGTTAGCAACCCAGAGCTAGTGTTTTAACCTATGTCCTCCCAAACACATACCCATGACAAAAACTTATTTTCATGTAGTTTCCTTAGGCTATGATCTCAGAGAACAAGAATGAATTTCAGGGGGAGTAAGACATGGAAGGAGACAAGACATTGTAAGGACGTATCATTGGGGTCACCCTTGTGTGAGGCCTTGATTTCACTGGGACCACCTGAGAAACTTGCAGAATGCCTTCCAGAATTGTCTAGCTGAAGAATGGGAGGATGGGCATTTACCAATGCCCATCCCTCATCATTTCAGGATTGCCCTTAGGGTAAAACTCTCCAGATCCTTAGAAGTAGAAGGTGTGCTGCCAAAGCAAGTTCCTGGCAGAGTCCTAGGTGTTGCGGAGACTCGGGGGCAGAAACCGAAGACATGTGGAGCATTCCTGATGGGAAGCACTGTCATCATGAAGTGAGTTGAAGCTGATATGGAGCTCCCCATTGGCAGTTGTCACAGCTGCAATCACAAGTATGCTGAGATGATGTGGACTGGGGCACAGAGACATCTGACACAGTCTACCCCTCACAGTGTCCAGCTTTGTTCATGCCTACATACAGTTCCATCTATCAATAACTCATCAAGGTCAAGGCTGGTCGCAATATTTACAAGAGATTTAATAAACAGAGGTTAGTGAAACAAATTACAGTCTCATTGCTGATCCCACAAGATTACTGGTCCAGAGGTTTTAATTGATATTCAAAATCTCTTCCTTCTACCACACATTCTAGATTTCCTTACTCTTGCCTGACACTTCAGCTGATTGGTTGTTTGCTTGGTGGTGTGACCAAGGCCTTCATTTCTGGGTAGTGTGAGTCCACAGTTTGCCTTGCCCTTATTTGATCATGGATGCTGAAATCTTCCATTCACCATTGTGATCAAACATATGAAGAATAATTCTCAGCCACAGACATCATGGCCCTGCTCCAGAACCCTGAGGATGTGGGCTAACTCACTTAAAACTGACAGCTTCATGAGCCACTCAATAATTAGGCCAAAGCAATGTTCCCAGGCATGGCATAGGCTGCTTTCAAAATCCAAAGGGCCCAAAGTACAAAACACACAGAATGGATGTTCATTCATATTCTGGACTTTTGGATACCTACAAACTAGTACTAATGTGGCATGTCTTGAAATTTGGGGGGACTTATCCTCCACCATGCTGACATGTATGTGTCTGGCATCTATGTATGTGGATACTAGAGTATCTGCAGTAGTTGCCACTAGGTCCAATGAGCATCATCATTAAGCATCAATATAGGGGACTAGCATGATGTTCTAAGGAATGTCAAGATGATTAAGGTCCCTACATATTATATAGTGGCAGAGAGCAAGAGAGTTAATCTAGTGCTTGGACAGGACAATGAATCTGTACAGCTTCTGTCTATGCAAACATGAACAGCTTCTGGTTTGCCAGATTAATAGGTGCATATCAAGTTTCAATTATACTAAAAATACCACATGCAGCGTAGGCTCCTAGTGATAAAGTTTATTGTGATTCATAATTATTTTCCTCTGATTATGATTCCCATGGCTGTTTCAGAGTTCCAACAGTGGAGCCAAGTGGGGCTATGATGAGGACCACACTCCTGACAACTTTGTATTTGAGAACGACGCTAATCTATAGAATTTTCCAAGGATGAATTATTACTTCTGTTTTACTATAATGGCAAGATGGGATCTGCAGGGGCTGTTTCAGGAGCTTCCATTAGCCCTTTTTATCATAATAACTTCTAAACACCACAGGTCAGAAAACCAGTGTGAACATTCTGCTAGCTACTAAGTGTATACATTTCAAAGATGTATTTGGAAAATAACTAGAGGGTGTATGTAGCTATATATTTTGCTCTTTATCCCAAGTCTAACTCCTTTGAGATCAACTCTCTGTTTGTACTTACTAGTCAAGTACTAAAATCGTTTTGGTTGAGTAAGATTTTTCCTCTTGCAACATGGACTGTGCTTCCTTGCTTAGGGTATACTGAGCTCCGAGCCCAGTTTTTGGTCTGGAGGCAATAAGGATATGTAGGGATAGATGACAAGCAATATTCTTTGAAGCATTTGCCTTGTTAATGTACTTGCATGGTTCCTTAACAAAGGGAGAGGCTTGTCTCCAGCTAGGGTTGGAGTGCTTCTACTGGCTCAGACGTTGCAAGGGAACATAGGTATGAAATTTCTCAGACTCATTTATCCAAATGTCTCCGTGACAGGTCTCAGGGTCCCATTTCTTTCCTATCAGCTCCTGTCTTTGACAGAAGAGCACAATCTGTATCCTTTGTGTCCCCTGCAATACACTCTTACAAAAAAATTCTGATCATGATATTGAACACTCTCTGACCTGTGGATGCAGGAGATGACGGTTGCTTTAATCATTGTTATGGAGGCCTCTTGTTTTATTCCTGTATGCTGAGTTGGTTGTTTCCTTTCCTTAAAATATCCACAGCAGTTAATAAACCTAAGGGCTCTAGGAGTTAGATTCTGCAGGGACTGCATGAGAAGTGTCCAGAATGTCTACTAGAATTGTCTAGCTAAAAGGGGGAAGCAGGAAAATGTATCCAAAGTTACCCATTTCCTATGGGTTGACAGTTTTCTCTGAGGATATGAACACCCATGTACTTCCCAGTTGCATGTGTACTGTCTGAGCAAGTTCCTTCTGGTGTTCAAATTCTAAGAGAAGCCAAGTGGCAGAAAGTGAAGACATACAGAATATACTTAATGCAGGACACTGCTAATTTGAAGTGAGTCAAAGCTCTCAAGGAAATTTCCGCAGAAGCTGCATCTGAAGTCAGAGAAGAGGAGATGTGAGGCAGGACATCAAAGGTGTCTGACACCATAGGCAAGACAATCCCACAGTAACAACGACTCAGGATCCTTTTTTCTCCTTATTTTCTATTCCTAAAGTGCTGCTCTCACCCCATGGCAAAAAATGTCTCCCATTGCATTTTCATTCAAAGCAGCAAGACAGCAAAAAAGAAGGAGAGGGCTCACCTTTTCCTTTTAGAGCAAAATACAAAAGTTGTACTCGTAACCATTGGCCAGAACTTAGTTACATGACCACACTTAGCCATCACAGAGGCTAGAAAATGTAATCTAACATGTTCTGAGCAGCTGGATAGCTGGTTAGAAATAAGGGAGTCTATTCATAGAAAACAGTAGTTTTCAACTCATCTCTTAGGTAGAATTTTAGACCTGTGTGATGGTCTTTTTGTTTGACACAATGACTGGAAAGTCTTCTTGTCACTTAATTGGAAGAGCCAAGGAGACTGGGTGAACCACAGTGCCCAGAACAGCCTTGCACAATAAAGAGTTGGCTTGTATTCTGCACAACTTTTGAAAATCCTGAAGGATGCCCAGGTAGGTGGGAAAAAATTATAATTTCCTAAGCGTAGAGCTTAACTCTACTTTCCATATAATTGGGCAGCTATAGCATACACTGATTCTTTTAGAGGTGTACCTACTGGTTCAGTCAAGGGAGAATTGCATTTGCTTATATTTGCATCTTTAGCCAGAATTGTTCACCATTTCAGAAAAAAAAACATCAGTATAAGACAATATACACACCATTGTAAAGCAATTATACCCCAATAAAGATGTTTAAAAAAAAAAAACATCAGTATAAGACAATATACACACCATTGTAAAGCAATTATCCCCCAATAAAGATGTTTAAAAAAAAAAAAAAAAAAGACAATATAAGACACTGTGTCGGTCCCCATCTGTAAGTGTCATATTCATCCTGGTTTAAGTTTAGGTATACTCATCTTACTACTTTATTTCTAGTGTAGCTATGCCTGAGCATTTACATATTAAATTGTATATTATTTTAAATAAATAATGTAAATTATTTTATTTTAACTTGCTTTTATTTTCTCCTTTTCTTGATATTATACTTAGGATGTCATTGACTCTTTTCAAAGTACTTTATAATAAGGTATATCTGCAAATTTCAAGATCATAAAGGCAACACTGTAAAATATTCAGTGTGATGATTGGGTATTTAGTCTGACCGGATTAAAAACTACTACCATAGAAGGAGAGAATGGAAACTGGGGAATAATGAGCTATTTCTTCCACAGAGGAATATGATAAGTCAAACTAGGGAGTAATGAGTTGATGAGTAAATTGAGACATCAGAAAATATACAATGGAATATTATTCAGTCATAAAAAAACCGAAATAATGCTATTTGCAGCAACATGGATGGACCTAGAGATTGTCATACTGAGTGAAGTAAGTCAGAGAAAGACAAATATCATATGATATTGTTTTTATATGGAATCTAAAGAAAAAGTACCAATTAACTTATCTACAAAACATAGAGTTACATATGTAGAAAACAAACTTACGCTTACCGGGGGTAAGAGGGGAGGAGGGATAAATTGGGAGATTGGGATTGACATATACACACTACTCTATATAAAATAGATAACTAACAAGTGCCTACTGTATACACAAGGAACTCTACTCAATACTCTGTAATGGCCTATATGAGAAAAGAATCTAAAAAAAGAGTGGATATATGTATATGTATAACTGAGTCACTTTGCTGTACACCTGAATCTAACACAACATTGTAAATCAACTACAATAAAAATCAAATTGAAAAAAGAAAGAAAATATGTTTAAGTAGAAACTTCAAGACCAAAAGAAGTATACAATAAGTATACAAAAAGTCAGTTAGTTGTACAAAATAATGGAGTAGGTAATGGCACATGCTAAAAGTGAAACACTGTAGTGTATATCTTTAAACTGCTGCTGCTGACATCTATGAGGATGCCTTAATCGGCATCAATTTTCAGGTCCAGCTTTCCTGTGTGCCAGCGTTATTCTACCCCCCACTTTCACAGTAGTTAATTCTCACTTGTTTCCTTCTGCCCTGCTGCCTGCTATTTCTGCTTTTCCTGGGTTCTTTGGCACCTGAGGTTACACAAGCATGTCTGTATGCAACCCAAAGAGCAGAGCACCAGTGAAGACGAAGAAGGGGAAAGAGTGGAAATATCTTCAAGTTTTGGCAAACTGGGGACATGCAGAGAGTACTAAGAGAATGATGCTGCCACTGAACAAAATGAAGAATGGTTTGAATTACTGAGAAAGGTGAGATGCTAACCTTTGATGCCAATCTCTATCTCATTTAAATGTTAATTACTTGCCCTTATTGATTTCTTAGTTCCTCACTCACCCCTCTGGTTTTCTCTACCTCTCTTTTTAGTGTTTACCTGTGAAATTCCTTTTTATATTTTATTCTAAATGCTCCATGATTATAGAAGTGGTCTTAATTTCTAAAGCTTCCACCCCTTCCTGATTGGGCCTGTAGGTGAGATTCAATTAATTAATTCTGATTGCTCTAAACACCGTATATACCAAAATAGGACAAAGATAGAGATTATAGATCATTTATTTTCATCAACCCTCTGTGTGCAATGAAACTCTGATAATAAAAGTAAAAAGAAGCATAAATCTCAGTTCTTCACCTCTCATGGTTCATAGTGGAGAGGACAGATATTCTAATTTTTGCATTAAAATACAAATTCCATATTACCAATGGATACAAGGTACTATAGGATCAAAGATAAAAGTACTAACTTTGACTGAAGACCTGGGCAAAAAGAGCAAACATGTGGAATGAATTTTAGAGCAAAACTTCACAGCATAGAAAGAAAATGAAGAAAACAATATGTATAGAACCAGAAGCATAGAATCAAACTCTTGTCTACAGTTGGGTGTGGAAAATTAAGAAATTAACTTAGAGTATCTGAGGGTTAGATGGGAGTTGGGTCAGAAGGGAGGGAATTGAAGGTATGAAAATGAAGGTTGATATAAAGCTAGAAGACAATCAGTGTACTCTTGGCTAAAAAGTTTGAACTTTGTACATGTATTCATCCATTGCTTAATTGCTTATTGATAATGATACTAATAGTAATATATATCACATAGAAAGATACTTTGCCAAGTACAATAAATAATACAATGTTCTTAGCAGTCTAAACAGCACACTCCAGATTGGCGAGTTTCAGGTGCCAATATGATATTCAAATGGAAATAACGACTTGTCAGTTGAAAGTATGGAGCTTGGGCAATGGAGTTAGATTAAAACTAAATATCGCTACTGGCAAAGTATTGGAATCTGGATCCTGGTTGTTGGTATGTCAAGAATGCATCAAGCAAGCCCAGAAGAGGGCAAAGGGAAACACCATGGAGAACACCAATATATAAGGGAAGGGTTGAGGAAGAGATGACAGTGAAAGAAATTAGAAATAGTTATAAAGGAAGAACCAGGATTGAATGGGGTCTCGAAGCTGAAATAAGAAAGATATTCAGGAAGGGAGCTGTTACTAAGCCAAGTTCTACAGAGAGCCTCAGACAAAGATTAACCTGTATTCATTGTATGTGGGATCTCAAACCTCTCCCTCATCCAGAGATTAATTCAAATTTTAGGAGTAACTCAAATCCATAAAACCTATGAATAATAAGTCTAGTCTGGAAATACTCCATTATGGAGGTAAAAGCAAGACCAATGCTCTGAATCCACTTCTAACATCCCACATTTACAGAATCATTCTCCCAAGCATGGGTCTATGCACTATGGCGTTTGGAGGTGGACTAGCAAAATGGCTGGGTGCATGGACTTTGCTTTAATAAAAAACTTGGTTTCAAGCTTTAATGAAAAACTTGGTTTCAAATATGGCTTTACCACTTAAACGATTTAGAATAACGATTGGAAGTTACTTGACCCTCTGAGACTCAATTTCCTCATCCATAAAAGAGAAAATATACTAATTTCATAGGGTTGTAGGTGAGAATGAAATGGGATAATTGGATATGAAGCACTTAATCTGGCACATAGTGAGGGCTCAATAAATAATAGCTATTATTATTATACTGGGCTGCTATGTGATGAGAACCCTGCCATTGCTTGACTTTTCATTAGCCATGCAACGCTGGGGAGTTTTTGGCAGCAACCACAAAGCAGTTTGCTGGCACACAACCTTTCAATTATCTGCACTACTGATCCCTTCCATTAGCATGGATAAGAGAAAGTGTATAGCATAGATAAGCCAGAAGAAGGGAAAAAAAAAAACACCAAACAGTACAGCCATATAGCTATACAAATCCCTATTAGGAATTTAAGAAGAGTTCCTCATGGCTACAGATTTATATCTTTAAAGAGAGGAGTCCAAGTTCCTCTGTACATGAGTTCTTTAACTTGACCATAACGAATCCTAACTCCTCTTTTTTGTTGCTTTATTTTTACATAACAAATCTCTATTTAAGAAAACATACCAAGACGCTTTTTTCTGTGTTGTAATGATTCACCTCTGATTCTGTTTCCAAGGCTGTGCCTCTGTCTGGCTGTGCTAAGAATTACACAAGTTATTTGAGAGTCAATGGAATGGTAATAAAAAGTTCCACCTTATCTGACACTGAATTCTCTGCCTTTGAAATATGGAGGCAACTTTTTTCCAAGGCTAAAGAGGCTTTACTTAGGGGTGGTATGAATTTAAAGGTTTTATTTTTGGCCACTGGAGGGCTCTCATATTTTTCCACTAATGAAATAGAAACCTTGAGTGTGACGAAAAACTAGAAATCAGAGATGAAAGTTTAAAGTGAGTGATCTTGTGGTTTGTGCCCAAATCTAGGTGCAGACAAAATTTGAGTACAAGTGAATCTAATGCTTTAGGGCAGTGGCCGCTTGGGACAAATGCTGAGTCACTAACCCGACTTAGATCTCCAACTAGGAAAAAGTGGACCGTCTCCTTCACTTCTTTTACTTTAGTGATTGTTCATTGTCTTTTTTCCTTTCTGGCTGTTAATCTTCCTGCCCCCTGTTCTTTCAGTGGAGGTCCTATGAAATACTGCTGAAGCTTGGTTCTCGTTTGAGTTGCCTCCTTTTTCTCTTATCCCTAAACCCCACCTACCACCCCAATGTTTCTCCCCATCAGCGACCTTCCCTAGTAATGATGCTCTGTAGATTCTTCAATGAGCTCCAGCATAAATCTGTCCCCCTCCACACACACAGCTATTTGTGCTGCCCTCAGTGCTTCCAGATTTACTCAGGCCAATCACATAGTGCTAGATACTTGTGTTGAGACATCAGATTTTCCAGCAATGGTCAGATTTGTACATGAAGGCGTGCAGCTAGCAGTTTAGATTATAGCATCCAAATGGGTATAGTGACCTTCGGTCTGATCTTAGATGTTGTGAATATCCAAGGAATAGGTTAGAAATGGTAGCAGGTATTTTTGGAAGTAGAGATATTCATAGTCAGGAAAGTAATAGAATTGTCTATCTGGCTTGAAATAGGAGTTCTATCTGACTTGAAATAGTACCCCCAAGTAGTAGATACACGTAGGGAAAAAGTCTGGCTGTTTGGTGGGATATCTGGAATGGTCCATTACATCAATCAGTCAAGCCGCCTGGGATTTCAAGAGAGAACTGAAGAGGTAAATCAGGAGGGCAAGGTTTAAGATCTTTGGTATTTATGAAGAAAGCTGTAGTTTAGAAGATACACAAGTACCCAGAGATTCACCAAAGACTATCAGATTCCCGGCCTGGAGCAACATGAGTAATTCTAGACCCCCCATGTTGGAATAAGCTACTGAATGCGTTACTATGCTTATTTAGGAGACGCTCAGAAAGCGTAGGTTGAAAGTCTCCAGAACCAGCAGCTGAGAAGAGATGAGACAGATGAGTCTGACACATTCCTTGCTGGTGACTAGGGTTTTTTTCTCTTTTGCTTGTTTGTGTGTTTGTTTTTAAGATATAGACTCAAGCTTTTGATAGTCCTGTTAGTTTCATTCTACTTCACTGAGTCTGAATTTTAGAGCATAAATGAAATAATACCTATTCGGGCTCTACAGACCCTTTTTGTATGTGATTTAGTTGTTGTTTGCCTACCAGAGATGAGGTTGCTGAAATGTTCTGTTCTTTCTATGTAAAGTTTTACTGTTTCAAAACCCCTTTTATTTCACTTACAAGCATACACTGTGACCATTGCCAATCTCTAGATCATACACAGAATTAGCTTTTAAAAATTGTCATCCATTAGTTTTTAAAAAATATTTTATTTATTTATTTTTTTTAATTCAAGTGTAGTTGATTTACAATGTGTTAGGTTTAGGTGTACAGCAAAGTGATTCAGATATATATATATATATATATATATATATAAAAATAAAATTTTTTCAGATTCTTTTCCATTACAGGTTATTACAAGATGTTGAGTGTGGTTCCCTGTGCTATACAGTATGTCCTTGCTGTTTATTTTATATATAGTAGAGTGTATATGTTAATCCAAAACTCCTGATTTATCCTCCCCTGACCCTTTCCCCTTTGGTAACCATAAGTTTGTTTTCTATTTGTTTGTGAGTCTATTTCTGTTTTGCAAATAAGTTCAGTTGTATCATTTTTTAGATTCCACATATGTGATATCATATGATATTTATCTTTCTCTGTTTGACTTCCCTTATTATTATAATCTCTAGGTCCATTCATGTTGCTGCAAAGGACATTATTTTATTCTTTTTATGGCCGAGTGATATTCTGTTGTGTCATCCATATTAATAATAATGTAACAATATTGGATCATTAATTATGACAAATGTACCATACTAATGTAAGATACAAATAAGAGGGGAAACTGGCAGTGGGATGTATGAGAACTTTCAGTACTGTCATCTCAATTTTTCTGTGACTCTAAAACTGTTTTAAAATAAAAAGTTAAAACAAAAAAAAGTGGCCAGGTATTCATCTAATACAAGCCTACTGTGAATTACAACTAGAGAGTAAATGATGGTAGGAGTCATGTCAAAATGGCAGTGATAAACCACCCTTAGAGCTGCTTAAGTGTACAAGTAAAGAGTTGGGCAGCAGCCCCATCTCCTTTATTTGGGATATTTCTATGACTAGCATGGTAGATCCCCACTAGGATCACTAGGCTCTTCCCTGAAGCTACCTTCCCCAAAGACATTTTTCCCTAAGATGTATCAGGCTGCTGTCCTTCACCCCAGAATCTTGTGCTGAGATCAGTTCAAAGCCACTTCAGATTATCCTTGTTTTTCAGTTTTTCATTGTGTTATCTCCTGATACTCAGACACAATCTTCTATTTTTACCGGCCTATCTCTTTTCTCAACCTCCCAACTATGACCCAGTTTCTACTGTTTAATTTCAGCCTACCTCCTTTTCTGGCTTATACAGAATACCTACTCCAGCACCTTCTCCAAATCTTTTAACTATTGATAGAATAATTACCATTAGATGGTTGGCTTTCTGATGACAATGAGCATCACAACCTAGTGTTTGAAGATGAATAACTTGATTCTTAAATGTGCAAGAGCCAAATCTGGTGCTGGATATGTGCTCCTCTTTCTCCTTTTTGGGAACTTCTGTCTCTACTTTTGACACCTCATATTTTTCTAGGTGCTTACTGCCACACTGAGTATCAATATATACAGAAATCCATAGTGATGACCCTTCAGAGCTGCCTCCTTCTCTATTCACTTCCATTTCACTAACAATTTTTTTTTCAATTGCAGTCTAATTATTCTTCCCTGAATCTCCTCTTTGATCAATGTGCCATGCATATTACTCCTAATCAATATCCAATTCCTCTTCTGGGCACATGAGAGGCTGATAGTTTCCTGCCTCCCTTGAAGCTAGATGTGGCCATGTGACTTGCTTTGGCCAATGAAATGTGAATAGAAGTGATGCATGTGAATAGAAGTGATGTATGTCGCTTTCTTGTAGGAACATTTAATTGCCAGTGCTTGACTCTCTTGTCTTCTCTTCTGCCATGGTGATCATGAGACACATGTTGATATGGAGGTGCCATGAGATCAAAGGAACCAACACATGGGGGACAGCTGCCCTGGAGAGTTGCCTGGACATGCTGAGAACTTCAAATGAGTGAGTAAGTTTTGTTGCATTAAAAGGAACTAAGATTGTGGGAATATTTTTAGTACTGCACAACCTAGAATATTTTGACTATTATGGTTGAAAAGTAATCTCAAGAGTATAATACATTGTTAGTAATTGATGATATCTTAATGTATTACTTCTTCCAGAGTATTTCCATTGTGATAGGAGATCCCAGGGGATAAGATATCTTAACTGAGAAGAATGAACTACTAATGATGGAGTAGAAGACTTTTGGGCATATTAAAGAAGATGACATTTTGGAATAAGACAGTCTCTTTGCTCTTTAATCATACCATGATGATCTGGTCAGATGATTATACACATATACATTTTAAGAAGTACATTTTGTGACAAATGCAGAAACTGTGGAATCTAGGCTCTTATTACAAGCTTCCACCTCTAACTCATTCTGAATATCATTACCACAGTGCTGTAGGTCACTCATTGTGTCCTCAGTGTTCCTTGTGTCTTTAATTTTTACCCAGGTTCAAATACCCTTTTTTGTGATTAAAATAATAACTTTGTTTATATGACCTCTAACTAGAATACAGGATTTTACATATGTTATCACTATGCTCTTCAATGACCCTGTGAGGTATTGCCCCTAAAGGCACATGGTTAGAAAGTAGGTGATAGAAGCAAGATTCAAACCCAGGTCTCCTTGAGAATATATGCACATTTCACTGTGAGCCCTCTCTCTCCTTAGATGGAACCCACATTTCCTCCAAGGCCCAACTTAAGCTCTACCTCCCCAGTGAAGTATCTTCTCTGACAGTCCTCTACACAATGGCCCCTTCTCCTTTGCAGCCCTTATTGTCATTTGGAACCATGGTAGCTTGTCTCCAAAGATGGCTCTCCAATGACTCATGACTTTTGATGTTCAGGCCCTGAGCAGGCTGTCCTTGTGACTTACACTTTGGCCCATAGTATATGATAGAAGTGACATTGCATGACTTCCTAGGTAGGTGAGTCTTAAGAAGTCTTACAGCTTTTCCCTCAGCCTCTGGAAATATTCCCTAAGGGATGCTGAATATCATGTGAGATGTCTAAGAGCATCTGAGACTACTGTGCTGTGAGGGAGTGCAAGGTGACCATATGAAGATGACATGTGGAGAGAGACATGTGCCTGGGTAGCCTCTATCTGTGCCAGACATCCCATCAGAGGCACCACACATCAAAATAAAGGGGCATTCTGAATGTCCAGCTCAGTTGAGCCTGCAGATGATTCCAGCTCTAGCTGCCATCTGTCAATAACTACCTGAGAGACCACAAAGGAGAACCACCCAACTGAACCCAGTCAAATCACAGAACCATGAGTTATAATGATAAAGTGGTTTTTTTTAAACCACTAACATTTGGGGAAGTTTGTTTTACCCCAATAGGTATTTGGAACAGGAACTTACCATATACTCCCTCCCTCCCCACTACTGGTATGTTGTAATATTCGTAGGCTTCTGTTCTATTCATTTTTCAATTTTTAATACTTTATATGATTGATTTATCACTATCATCTTGATTGAAAGCTTTCTGGAGGTTTGTCTAAGTTGAGATGACTCCCCAGCTTAACATTTAGGGCATGTAAAACCTCAACAAGTGTTTATTGGTTGATTGATAAGCTCCTTCAGGTCAGAGACTATGTTATGCCCACATTTATATTTCCTAAAAAAACAGAGCTTTTTTGTAGACATTTAAGGATGTTTCTTGGGAAGACATGCCAATCAGCATGTTCCAACACACTCTAACACATGATGGTTTCTTTTGTCATCTGTTTTCCATGACTCCACTCCTTGATCTGTCCACATGCCCCAGGCTTCAGCCTCAGTAGGTCCTGCTCCCTAATCTGTGTATTTAATCATGCTGTTCACTCTGCTTGAAGTATCCTCCTGCTCTCCACTTACCCATTCCACCTTGTGAAAACTTATTCATTCTGCAAAATCCACCTAAAAGATTGCCTTCTCTTTAAACTTCCCCTGCCCTCTTGCAGTAAAATAATAATCCCTTCTCTTGAATTCATGGGACCTGTTGAGTACTTACCCCACGGCATTCCACTTACTGCTTCATGGTCTCTGTTGGCAAGTGGGCTTTGCAAGGACAGAGGCAGTAGCTTATTTCACTTGGACTCCCCAGTACAGTAAGTGGCACAGATCAGGTGATCAATAAATGACAGTTGGATGAATGAACACATTTTACAAGGAGAGAATGACCCTGTGAGAGATAAGAAATAAATACGGTGTTGAGTGTTTTGTCACCACAAAGTGCTATTAATATACAATTGGCACCCAGCTCCCTGACTGCTCCTGCCTATCTCATGCCTTTCATCTTTCACCACAAAGCCAACAACCATTCTTTAATCAATGCGGTGGTTGCCTTTCTCTGAACCCTCTCTAGTTTGTACTTTTTTTTTTTGTCCTGAGATGCCTGAAGCCTCTTCATATTCAGCCCCAAATAGCACTGACCTTTCAGTTGCTATATCACCTGGCAGTTCATATCTAATTTCCTTTTACAAGAGCCTCTCTCACTTGCTTTTAGCATTTTGCTTTCCAGGTTTCTCTTGCTGCTTGCCGTGTCGCTGATTGGGTTTTTCCCTCAGAGAAACTGGTTTCCATTTTTTTCTGGTTTGAACTCCTCCTGGCTATTTCTCTTTATTAACCTCAGGCTTCAGTGGTACAAGAAGGGGGAGGACTTGGGAGATGCGGGAGGCTATGTCCTCTTGATTTCCCTTTCGGGGAAGAGCCCAGTTAAGACCTGGAAGATAGCTCTGCTCCAGTTCATTCTGCTCCCTCAACTATTTGCTTTCAACAATGGTCTTTCCAGCTTTCCCATGATTTCAGGGAAAATGTTTCATTGGTTTGGAATTTTCTTTTCATCCTTTTTTGTTTTATTCTTCCTTTCCTTTTCTTTCTTTCTTCCCTTTAAAAAAAAATTGCATGATATTCACCCTAGGTCAAATGCTGAGGAATCTGAGTGACATGCACAGAAAATTCTTTCTCAGCAATTCTTAGGAGCCATCTTTCTTAAAGGCAAGCCTCAGATTCCAGCTGACATTGTTCCCTATGAAATGACTTCCCATAGAGAACCAGAAAGACATCTTTATCTCCAGACCTCCTGTGAACTGAAAAGAGACTTTTATATCATGGAATTCTTTGTGAGTTCCAGGAACTGACCCTGCAACTCAGATTCAAACAAACAAAGAAATTGCAAAAGTAAACATACGTGCTTAGAAAAGTCACTAAATTAAAATTTACAAATATAGCATTTCTAGAAGATGCTCCATGTTTTTATGCCTTTATGCTTATATATGCGCTGTTTCTTCAGCTTAGAATAACCTGACTCACCTTCTCACTTTATTGAAATCTGACTTGCCTTTCAAAGCACCATTTAGATGTCACTTCCTCCTTGAAAAGTCACCTTATCACCCACATGTCTGTTCTCACTATCTCCTCCAAATTTCTGCTGCTTTTTGTTTATACCAGTTTTCAAGCTTGTAAAACAGTCAGCCTTATATTTGAGTTCCTTATAGAAGCATTATTTCTTCCGCAAAACTGTAAACTCCTCAGGGGTAGGAAAGCTGACTTATTCATCCTGTGACTTCTACCAAGAAACCATGTCCTAGAATGGTTCCCAGTAATTTTGCTTTCAGGGTGAAAACCGCACACACAGAGTTCAGTCCTCCTGTGATTCTCTGAGGACAAGCACCTTTCTGGACCACTGCAGCTTGGGGCTTAGAAAAAGCTTCTCGAGGTGCTCTGGAGTTCACCCTAATATAACAAATTGAAAGTGCCTGGAGGAGTGTGTAGGGGAGTGTCTGAATATGGAAAAGGAGGGAGTGGTGGTGGGAGTGAGGAGGAGATTGCTTTTTCATCAGCATATTTTGTCCCAATGGGACTGAGTGGTGATTCCCTCTAATAACAATAGTACAAAGAATTATTTTAACAGTTACCATTTGAGAAGTTTTAAATGCCAAGCACTTTGCCTAGTGCTTTACATACAATATCACCTTTAATTCTCAGGACAACCTTAAGAAATAGGTATTATTATTATCCTCATCTAACAGATAAGGAAACTGAAGTTCTGACCACAAAGGTTAACTAATTTACCCAAGGACACACAGCTAGTAAATGACATTGGTCACATTCAAGCCCACCCTAGGCTGAAGGCAGGACCCCTGTTATTAAACAATACACTAGTTTGTCTCTTTCTACAGGTGGAAATTCCTTTATTTTCCTTGGGTTATAGTTCTTTTCCCATGATCTTTAATGAATATTGAAGGTTTTTGAGCATGAAAGTCACATGAAAGGATTATAATTTACACTGCCAAACAGAATAATAACTCTAAGAACTACTATTTATAAATCATTTTTAGCCCATTTATAAATGACTCCTACATGTCAGGGACCTCGACACCTTCCACACAATTATCTCCACTCTTCACAACAACTCTGTAAAGAGAATATAATTATCTTCATGGAACAGATAAGGAAACTAAAGGCCATGGAGGTGAAGGAGCTTGCACGAAGCCCAACAGCCTGTAAGTAATAAAGCCAGCATTTACCTGCTGCGCTGCCTTGGGTGACATCCTAGTCTTCCTGCACAGTCTAGGGAAAAGGATGAGCTTGCATTCATAAGTCATTTACTTTTTTCCCCTCCTCCAATTCAAGGAAGACATTTATTATTACTGCTGTTATTCTTATTATATCTCAGTGCCTCTCTAAACTTCACGGTACCCGTGTAAAGGTTAGATTAGTGCTTCAGCACCCACCGACCCTAAATTATTTTTCCAGGCAGTACTGAGTATAAGTGTGTTGAACATGAAATTGTAATCTTCTATTTTTCCTGCTAAACTGTGAATGACTGAAAGGCAGGAGAATTTCTTATTTACCTTTGGAAACTCAATTCCTGGCAAAGAGTAGATGGTAAATAAAAGTTGAACTGAATTGTTTCCCCTGCCATTCTCCCTGTTTTCACTTATCTCTTTCCTTCCTTCTGTGCTATCATTTTATCACCTAGTTTATTTTACATCCGGTCTTGAGACCACAGTGGCACCCACAGGCGCTCTGGACCCAGAGGTGCCCCTCTAGGACAGGAGAGTGGCTGAGCCCTCCTCAGGTGGTAGCCCATGCCTGGGGCAGTCTCCCCTGCCTTGGGAGCACAGCAAGCCCTCCTTCTCTCCTCTCCTGGATCACTTGCTCTTCATATTCCTGTTTAGCAGCACTTGTGTTCAGTTTCATTAATTAATGAAGATTAATCAATAATTAAGTGTTCTATAGCCAACCAGAGGCCATTACGTGGTACAGTGATATATTTATTGCCCCATTTAGTGAAAGGACTCAGGAGCTATCTGGTACTGCTCACAGGTTGGTTTATTATGGGATGCCTGACTGGCAACCTTGGACTAGAAGTGCCTCCCTCCTGGCCCCCTCATACATGGAGACCTTAAACCAGACCTCCTGGCACAGCTGCTATCTGAACCAGCCCAGAACTCTTAGTCTGTCCCTTTCAGACTGTGGGGTCAGTTTCCTGGAACTGGTCTGAGATGGGGCCAGGGCTGGGGCTCCAGTGGAGCCAGACAGCTTGGGAACAGTGCCCTCGGTGGCTTTGAATCCCGCAGGTTTGCCCCAGCAGTAACCACTGGTACTTGCTGCACACAGGAGGCACTGCCATCAAGTTCAGGTCTCTCTGCCATAGTATTAGGGGAAGGTACCCCAAGGACCTTGAAAAAGTGCAAGTGGAAGGTCAGTGAGAGTGCTGCCATCCACCCAGGTCCAGAGCATCCTGCTCTGCAGGGTACCATCTCTCTGTCTCCAGGAAGGAGAGCGTTGCTTCTTAGTGTGTAAGCAAATGGTGCACACTGCAAACTTGCTGGTCATCTGCTAACTGACTGACACCTGGGACTTTGATTCTGGCACCAATTAATGTGGGGCTCAACATGTCCTATCACTGTCTAAATGCTTACTTTCCACTTCTGGCTAAATGTTACTCTTAGGGAAGAAGCATTGACCTGTGGGTCTGGGGTAACAACAATCTGGGGTAAAAACTCTGTGCAAAGTTAGGGACATTCAACCTCAAGTCTCCCAAGGTTCTCCTTTCTATGTGTATTCAGGGGAAGGGAAGGCTGTTCAGAGCCCAATTCTCTTGACCTGTCTACTTCTAGCAGCACCAGTGCTCAGATCCTCCATTGTTTGAGACATCAATGACAGCTTAACTAAAGCCAGGTGGGACTTCCAAGCCCCTTCTATACAGAAGAACTTACAATAGATCGATTCAGGATTTTCTACTTTACTTTGGTGTGAAAGTGATTTGCGTTCAATTGAAACTGTACTTTGAATTTTGAATTTAGATCTTTTCCTGGGCTAGCGATGGGCCGTATGATACTCTCTTGTGATGCTGGGCAGCAGCAGCTCCCAGTCAGCCAGTGATCATGAGGGTAAACAACTGACACACTTATAACCATTCTGTCCCCGTACAGCCATTCTGTTCCTATACAGCCATTCTGTTTTGCACTTTCAGCATAATAGTCAATAAAGTACATGAGATATTCAACACTTTATTATAAAATAGGCTTTGTGTTAGATGACTTTGCCTAACTGTAGGCTAATGCAAGTGTTCTGAGCACATTTAAGGTAGACAAATCTAAGCTATGATGTTCAGTAAGTTAGGTGTATTAATGCGTTTTTGACCTGGGATATTTCAACTTATGATGTGTTTATAGAGAGGTAACCCTGTAGTAAGTTGAGGAAGATCAATATAAATAAAAATGCCTTTGGTCTGGGGTGTTGGGCTTTTATTTGAGAAGGACCTATTTACCTTAGCTCCCATTGACAATGGCCAAGTTAATGAATGTTAATAGTCATGCCATAAAAATAGCCACCATTTATTATCTGCTAAGTTGCAGTCTCTGTGTTAACATTTCCCATTGAACAACCAAAGGTTCTACAGTATGAGATAGGGAAATCGCTGTGGAAGGCATGTGGGATTATAAGTGGAACTGAGTTGTACAAACACTTTCTATTGATTTCTCTCTCTCTCTTTTTTTTTTTTTCTTTCCCCTCTCCTCCAGGTGATTTGGTAAGGTGAGTATGGAGGTACCTCCAGATTAGAATTTAGCCCCTCACCCTTGGGAGACCCTGTGGGACTAGGAGGACCACAGGAAAGGGAGGCCCAGAGCTAACTGGTTAGGCCTGCCTCTACTTTCAATATTAGGGGAGCAGAAAGCAGGTTTCCAGAAAGATTATCCATGAATTTAAAGCTAAAGTACTGGTCAGCCATAAATAATGTTATTAGATTGCAGAAAATTCCATAGCTTATATCCCATTGATGACAGAACAAGATGTAGGAATTCAGGATCCTTACCATAGTCCCTTCTAAGAGGTGACAAACTTAAATATGATCATTTCTATTTGATGATGGAAGAAACTGAAGCTCAGGGAGTTTGAGTAGCTTACTTATGGTCACACAACTAGTGAGTGGCTGAGTTGGAAGTCAGCTCAGTCTGACTGCAAAGCTCTGTCTATGGAACAGCTATGTAGCTATGATTTTCTTCCAATTACTAAAAAGAAAAATGTTTTTCCTACTAAATATAACTTTTTGGATCAGGTCCAAAATGTTTCACATGATGCCCATGGTTTGTACATAAATAAATGAAGCAATTACTTGGATTCTCAGTTTTTATTATTGAAGATCTAAATTGTTCAGGTGAGGAAATTGCGATCCCCATGTATTAATTTTATTCATTTATACACAACCAACAAGTATCCTGTGGAACTCTCCTAGATGTTAAGCTATAAAATAGACCAGGTTGTTTCTCTTCCCATGAAATTAAATACAGTTATGAACCAGAGTCTCCACCATTTCAAAAAAAGTCATCTCCTTGTCATCAGACTGGGTGACTGTTGTCAAGCTATTGATACATTCCTTTTTTTTTTGTGAAGGACCACAGCTTCTAGAAGGGGAGAAGAGAAGCAACAGCATCTCTTTGGTTCTAGGGAAGAAAATAAAGTGTCATAGGCTCAATTTCAGATTTTCTATTATTTATAATTTTTTAAATGTTTTGTATGCCCAACAGAATTCCAAGATAATCATCAGTTAGTAATAAGAACTTGCATCATTCTAAAAACTTAGGGCAATAAAGGGAGAGAAGAAAGTATGAGTGTTTTTTGTTTTTTTTTTTTTGCGGTACGCAGGCCTCTCACTGTTGTGGCCTCTCCCGTCGTGGAGCACAGGCTCCGGATGCACAGGCTTAGCGGCTATGTCTCACGGGACCGGCCGCTCCGCGGTATGTGGGAACCTCCCGGACAGGGGCACGAACTCGTGTCCCCTGCATCGGCAGGCGGACTCTCAACCACTGCGCCACCAGGGAAGCCCGAGTGTTTTTTTTTTAAATTAGCAGCAGAATGATTTTCTTGTGCATCTATAAGTGAAGTCTCAGAACAGGTAGGCTAGAAGCATGGGACATGCAAGGCACTGTGCCTTGTTCACAACTTTCATTATGAAGCTAATGGGATAGCATTTGTGGTAGCACAGCAAGAAATTGTCCAGTTGGAAACATGACAGACAACAACTCTGAAGACTCCAGCAGAGCAGTGGAGATGAAGTGTGAATCTATGGGAGGGCAGAGAAGAACATGAAAGAGAGAGAAGGTTGAAAGAGACGATAAGAAACTGATAAGAGAGGTTTCAGCATCTTTTTATGAAATGTCATGAACTCAGATGTTATAAGAGAAAGAGCAGTTGAAAGTATTCACCGAAAGGAGATAGTTACCATGCAGGAGTATCTAGTTGCGATGTTGCAGGTTTTCCATGCAGGAAATGAAATCGATGGTCCTCTCCCTCAACCTCTCATTCCCCTTTATATAAAATGCAGTAAAAACATCCTTACCTACTTTCTTCCTGTCTGAGAAAATAAAACAAATCTCTTCTTACTCACAATAACCAATCTACATGTCACTTCATCCCATATCCCCTACCTCCTTCAAGATGTCTTCTCTTTTTCCTGTGGCTTGTTTTATCTTTCTGTTGGCTTTGTCCTTAATGTACAAGCATTCCAACTAGCCCCACCCTCTACTTGACCTCAAGTCCTGTTATAGCTATTCTCCAATCTTATTTCTTTCCTTCCCAACCCTGATCTTAAATCAGCTATCTACAGGTCCTCATTCTTCATCCACTCCTCAACATGCTCTCTATTCCCACCAATACGTTGAAAATCTCTCAACAAAGTCCTAAAATATCATCATTGTGCCACTTTCTGAGGCTCCCTTTCAATCCTTGTCTTACTGAATTATTGTTCTTTCTTCCACAACTTCTTCACTCCTTTTTGACCTTATAGGAGCTCTTATAGTCATAAGATTCGGGTGTGCAGATATGTAAATTTCTGCTGGTGGCAGAAAATTAAAATTTATCAATTTGTATAAATCACCCTTTTTTATTTAGAATTGAATTTGGTTAGCTACAAAATCAAGTTTCTTGTATTCTTTACTTTGCTTTTTTCCTATTCTTTTCACCAGAAAAATCATTACATCAGGGAAAAGGATATCTAGTTGGATGGATCTCAGAATATTTTGATTTTGGGTGTCGGCATTCATCTTCACTGCGTCCCCTGATGAAATGTCTGAGTCCCACCATGGTCAAGGTCCAAATTTCCAGGGTCTCTTTGTCCAAACTAAGAAGTTCTCCAGAACCATCAGACTGTTGTTAGCCACTCTGTACTGCCCTGGGAGCATTTTTTCTGCTTTTCCAATCCCATGCTGGAGTCCAAAGCAGTCTGTGAGACTGCCCATCTACCCAAATAACTCCCCCAGTTATTGATATTAACACCTTGCATTTGAATCAGAGCTATTTTGAGAGACTTGGCATCTTCAAGACCACAATGCTTTTACTTATTCCATTGCTAATGTCTGAAAAAGCTGGAGTTACACATGATTTGATCTCAGAAAACCCCACACCAGAGCTCACCTATTCCTCTGTGTCATGCCCTCAGTTCTCACTTTTATTTTGTTAAGTGCTTGACCATTGCTGGATTGGTCTTCCTTCACAGTGATGCTAAAAGCAATTAAAGTAACAGAGCTGAAGGTATGATCCATAATTCCTCAATTTATCACCCTTTTCTTGACCTCTATACCACATTCCATCTCTCTTGGGATAAGTGCCAAACCAGAGGTTGTTTTCAGGACTGAGACCCAATTAGATTTATCACTAAAAGCAACAAAGAAACTCAGGCCATGTAGTGCCAGTTACATAAAAGAAAGGGAATTTAACTCTTGATTGAAAGAAGAAAACTAACATTTGGACCAAATAGCTTGTCTTGAGTAGACTTGTACCAGGTGTGGTCTCAGGGAGATGCTGTAAATCCCTCCTAATTTCCCACTGGTTCAGGCCCAGGTTTAGGCCTGATTAGCATATGTATTTGTAATAAAAACTTCTGGCAGTTCCAGCTCAGAGAAAGTTAAAGGAAGGGTCAGGGTTTTACCCTCTTTTTTAAACATAAACATAGGGAACCCTCGTCTCAGGTAAGAATGCAGAGAGCAGAAACTGATAGGCTCGCACAGATATTTACACAGACTAAGAAAGACAGGTTCTTTCTTCATCAAGCAAGTTATTATCTATATATACCTGGCAGTGCCCCAAATTCTATACCCTTAGAAGTAAAATTAGGCCTTTGTCTAGTAAATTCAGACATTCCAGAAAAAAAGCACAATGTCTATATCCTATCTTGTCATGTCACAGTTTGGAGAACTGTGTACCTCACGTTTTGTTATTTCTGGGGCTGATTGATCCTAGTGACTAACTAAGAGAAATGTCCTAAGATAAAAGAGGCATCCTCTAGTAGCTGGATAAATTTACCCCAAAGTGGGCTTCCCTGGTGTCCCAGTGGTTGAAAGTCCACCTGCCGATTCAGGGGACACAGGTTCGTGCCCCGGTCCAGGAAGATCCCACATGCCACGGAGTGGCTGGGCCCGTGAGCCATGGCCGCTGAGCCTGCGCGTCCGGAACCTGTGCTCCGCAACGGGAGAGGCTGCAACAGTGAGAGGCCCGTGTACTGCAAAAGAAACAAAAAATTTACCCCAAAGTGTCGAGTCACCTCATCTCTGCTAATAGAAACAGCTGGTATCTTGGCTCATCAGCCTCTGTCATATTCAAGTCAGAAGTTGAAAATACAAGATAGACAAGAATGGATCGAGTTTGTTTACCATCATCATCATCACAGCTATTGCAAATGTGAGTTGATTACATAACTTCAACAGAAAACACTGTGTTAAGCATTGGCCTATGAAGGTCAAATCTTAAGGCGCGAAAGAAGATCAGAATATGCCATCCCAAAATATGTCACTTTGGCATAAGGATTATTTGAGGCTAAAGACATTTAAGCAGCAGCAAATGCAAAATGAGCTTTTTGCTCTCCACCTATCTACCTAAAAGCAGGACATAAATTTCCTTTTGTGAAGGTGATCCCTCTCCCTTCTCCTGTACTAGGAGAACAACCTTATCACTGGAGACTGAAAGTAGGCACAGATGGGTTTGCACAAACAACCCTTATTAAAATCATCCTCATTTTCCATTAGTTCCCCCACATATTTACCATCCCCTGAAGCACAAACCCCTTTTCTTTTGTCTTGTCAGTTCTCCACAAATTTATCACCTTTTGTTAAGATGGTATATGGGCCCCAAATTCTAACCTCTTTGAATTACTCATTACTGTGTTCTCCCACATATATGCACATTGTACATGTAAATAAACTCTTTTTTTTTTCCCTCCTGTTAATCTCTCTTCTGTGGGTCTATTTCACAGACCCCACCCTCTGAATCTAAGGGAGTAGAGAAAAAAATAGATTTGTTTTCTTCCCCTATAGGATCAAAGTGAGGACCAAATAGAGTATTATTGTTAATATTTAAGATGAAATACTGAAGCCTACATCCATGGTGAAGCTAAAGTTCCCTAAAAGCAGGTTCAGAGCCTTGCCAGTTTTTGTAGACTTCATCATTACTGAATGCTTGACCAAAGTACACAGATGAATGCATGATGACACCAGGATGTTCCAGGTGAAGCCATGCTTCTGCAACAGGTGTGTCAGGGAATGCAATGAATCCTCGGCTTTCTGTGTAGATGTCAACTCCCTCCATCCTTAATTTTTTCCCATGAAGCAATGGGTCATTCTTGGCCTAGGAAGCAAGGCATCTGTTTAACCTGGAGCAGTAGATTACAGTCAACAGTTGAGTTTACCATGACTGCATCAGCTATCTCCTGTGAAATTTTCAATATAATTTTTTGAAAGTAAATAAAAGTGCTTCTATTTTTCAGATAGTTTTTATTTTGAATAAACTCACCTTGCAAAACTTGGGACATATCATGTTGATAAAGCATATTATTATTATAATTATTTTACAAAATATGGAGCCTTAGTCTAAGGGCAATACCAGACAATAACACTGCATATGGTTTAAAATAGAGGCAACTGACAAAATACAGTGTTAAACAATATATGTCATTATATATAAAGGGGTGAGGGAAAAGAAAATCCATGAGTTTTAAGTTTAGTTATAGGAGCACATAAGGCAGTGCCAATTCCTCAGCTTAGTAGACAGCAAAGGGTTCAAAGAATAGGGGGGAAAAGTGAATAAAACAGAGAGATAGAGTAGCATAAGGCAGAGGTCAAAACTAAAAGTAAAGATGCAAAAGTTAAACTAGGTACATTGATCCAAGCCACCATTTCAATGCCTCTACCCCCAAATTTTTGTTTAAATCTACTATAAAATTTTATATTATCTGTGATTTCATAATGAAATATTATGCAAAGAAAAACCCCCACCAATATATTTAATTTGCTTTCAAGCATCTTACTAGAACTAGAGCAGAGAGCACGAAACAAACACACCAGCATTAGCATTAGCATTTCTGTATAATCCAGAATCCTGCAGCACAAATCCTAAAATAAATGACCCTCAGTGAAAAAGGTCAAAAGTTCTACCACTTTCTCTTGTTTGATGGTAGAAAAAAAAGTACAAGATGATCTTATGGATCTGAATTTCATGGGGTTAGAAATCTCGGCCTCTGGTTAACCCAAGGTTTTTGCTTTGAAAAGTTTGCAGAGTCCTCAATGCCAGTCTAAGACAGAGGGCTCAGCTCCCTGCACCTCCCCACCTCCCGGTCTGGTGTTTGTATGGAATAATGAGTCCTATAAGCTTGGGCCTGATACTGCTTTTATAATGTAAAGGAGGAAAGCCAAGTAAAGTGGATTTGTGCATCCCTGTAATGAAAAGTTGGCCTGTCTGTTTTTATCAGACTAATGAAACCCCTACCCCATTCTCTGGCTCAGTGTAAGCTTCACAATGGAGAGAGTAAGCTCTCTCCAGCACAGCTCCTCAGCAGATGCTATCTGCCAGCTCTCTTCGCAGAAGAGTTCATTTTAAAGGGATCCTGGCTTGATTAAGGCTTTGTGAGCCTCCCAGGCTCATTACAAATCAATGGAGATGAACTGAGTGCTTAATACTCAAAAGCCAAGCTAACAAAAGCTGACTTATTACAAGCTAAAGGACTGGGACTCTCCTGGGTCTTTCAGCTTTGTTTTATTTTGTATTTCAGCTCCCTCTTCCCTCTCTTCTTCCTGGCCACCCCCAACCCAATCCATTTCCAGTGGCAGTGTTCAAGTGCTTCAAAAGATCTTATTCCATCTGCCTTATTTTCCTCTATCTAAAATTGCAACCTCTGGAAGAATAATGTATCTTATGGATGGTATACCTCAGTGTGACCACAGGAGTTTCCTGAGTGACAGAGAAAAGCTTTCCCTTCCCTATGCCAGGTAACCTCACTTTTTCACAGATAAATTATGATTCTAATACTTTTGGAAAAACTTCTGCTTACTGTTTCCCATTTACTAACCACCACCCTGCCCCCGACAAAAAAACACACTCATACCCTTAACAGACACACCAGTGTAGAATGACAAAGGGAAATTGGAAATATTTGACCATCCATGAAGAAAAGGCAGAAGTTGACATAAACCTCCTTCCAGGTCCTTTAGTGGTTACAGACACCCCTTCTCTGCCCATCTCCCTCTGCCTCTCTCTTCTCTGAGAAAATTTCATTTAGAGTGTTTTTCTGCTTCATGTTCAGAGATAAGAAGGTGCCAGGACTGTAATAAGATGATGAGAAGCCCCATATGGGAAGGAAAAAACCACTAAAAACAAAGAAAGTTTCAAATACCACTGTAAAATCAAGCTTCATTGTCATAAAGAGTCTGGGGCTGCTCCTTTTCTGATAGAGATTAGAAGGCTCTATCCTTATGGGATACGGCTGTCTTGTCTTTCCCTGAGGAAATAATAACAGCAAACATTGATTGTGCACTTCCTTTGTCTCAATCTTGGTGTTAAGCGCTTTACATGCAATATTTCATTGAATCATCGCAGTAATTCTATGAAAGAAGGTTCAGTTAATATCTGCACTTCACAAATGTGGGAATAAGAAAGGAGAGAAATAGGTATATTTTCCAACTTACACGCTTAGTAAGCAGGGACTGTATGAAAACTTAGATCTCACTCTGACTCCAGAGCCTGTGAGCTAAATCACTGCATTAATCTGCCTCCATATAAGATTGAAAAAAATAAATAAATTAAAAAAAAAAGAGAGAGAGATTTTGCTGGACTAGACCCAGTAGGGGCTTTGGGATCTAGCAACCATTGTTTACAAATGGCCACTTTCTGTTTTTCTACCAATCCATCTCCACCCCCACTGCAATCACTATGGTACCCTGCTTCCCCTCTCTGACTTGCAACTCTGTGTAGTCTCACCTTTGCTCTAACTGGACAGCCCAGACTTGGGAGTCAGATGCACCAGATTTAAACCCCAGATCCTTTTTTACCAGTTGAGTGTCCTTGGGCAATTTGCCTAATGTTTGTGAGTTACCACTTCAGCATCTGAACAGTGAAGCTAGGGTCATGTGAAGATTCAATGTGAAAACATGTAAAATGCATTTAAGAAATGCTTCTTCCTTGACTCTTCATATCAAGGTCTTTTTCTCTTCTCCCCAAACCCTCCAGAAAAACCCTCTGCTAAACTAATCCACAATAATGTCTTCTAAAGTTTAATGTGCTACTTCTCCCAGGGGCAATTGTTTTAACAGACTAGAATGCTTTAGGACAAAAATGGGTTTTTAATTATGGGATTAGATTTATTGCAAGGGGGGGAAGGGGTGGATGGTTTTTATATCTTGAAATCTTTCCAAGAAATAGGTGTCATTCTTCATTTTGGGTAGATAATAGGCCCATAATCAATCTCAAAACTTTGAAATCTTTTTTTGTTGTTATTAAACATAATGTATCAACAACTATCACCTACACAGGCCAAGAGGGAAAGTAGAGATATTTAACAAATGCCCAATGGTATTTCCTTCACCTGGGAATCTGACCTCCATTCCACACTCTCAGTCACTCAATTCTTTTCCTTTCTTTCCTTGTGCAAAGATTTAGAGATTCTTACTTTTGACCATACAAAAGAGTAACTTCAAAGGACAAGCTGCTTAGAAACAAATGGCAATGGCAAAAAATGTCATAGATTATAAGTTGTCACAGAATTATTTTCTCCAATAGCTTTTTTAACTGTGAAGATGTCAGGAAACAAGGCTCTACAGCTCTTTGATAGTTGTGAGTTCCAAAGGAATTTCTTCCTAGAGTTATGGTACTGTGTTACTACCCTTCATGACATGCATGCATATGTAAAGCTATGTTGTTCATGCCAGATCAAACTTTTGACAGCCAATTGACTTTCTCCAATTCAAGGCAAGAACCAAGCTCCTTGAGAAATTCTTCCTTTCTGATCACAGAGTATGGTTATTCCCTCTGGAAAAAAATTTGCCTCTTGGGGAGGTCATGGGTAAAGCAAATTCAGTTCCTCACACAAAGACAATATCCAGCGGTGAGTTATAGTACTGTGAGCATTGGACAGTGCTCAGGGATCAGGCCTGGGTCAGGGATAGAGCATCTGGCAGACCAGGGCGGCAGAGGCCTTTGGTCTTGCTTCCACCCCCAGCTCACTGCTCAATCTAATTTATTTGTTCAGCAACATTTACTGAGCAACCACCATTTGCCAGGGCTTCAAGGTGGGGTCAAATTAGAATTCCACTGAAGCTTGTTCTTACCAAGTGGCCTGCAGCTGTCAAGAGAACTGGGTTTGCAGACCAAGACCCAAACTGCATCTACAGCTACTCCATGGAGAAAAATGTGAAGGGGATTCTGAGTGAAGTACCAAGGGGATCCTGACAAATGGCTTTAATGAATCCTGACCCCACTCAAGAACCAATGGCCTTGTCCTTTTAGAGAACTTGGTTTAGACAGCAGGAGAAAGGGAAGCCAAACTTTAGTTTTTGTAGTTTGTTTTATGGCTTTTGTTTCTTTGTTTTGTTTTGTTTGCATTTTGTTTTAATATAAATGTCTCCTATACACATATTATTGATATCTACAGAGCTGACTGCCTAAATTTTTGATCATTACTTTCTACCTTTGGGAAAAGAATCAAATTAAACTCTTTGAATAGAGGGGATGAACGTTGCCAAAGGGGAATAACAAAGAAGTGATGATAGCAATCACATTATGTTCGCTGCTTTGCATTGATCATTTGATTTTTTTTAAATAACATTTTTATTTTTGAGTACTTTTACATTTACAGAAAAGTTGCAAAAATGGTACAAAGAGTTCCCGTATACTCTTTATTCAGTTTCCCCTAATGTTAACATCTTACATAGCCATGGTGAATATCTCAAAACTAAGAATTTAACAATGATACATTACTATTAAATAAAATACAGACTTTATTTCAGTTTCACCAGGTTTTCACTAATGTCTTTTTTTTTTTTTTTACTTCTAGGATCCAATCTACCATACCATATTGCAATTAGGACACCACTTGGTTTAAAATTATTATTAATATCATTAAGTTTAGATTTCTGATACCCCCATGAGCTCAAAAATTTAAGCAACTTATGCTTAATTTCAATTGGAACTTTCTAAGACAGAAACAACAAGTTAACTATGGTCAGGCTTATCAGATTATCGCCAATTTACCTGTGGTCACCGAGATCTATTAAAATAGGAAGGAACAGAAGAGACTTCCTGCAACAGGAAACACTTTTAGTCATTTAAAAATTGTTGCTCTTAGAGCACAACTGGGTAAGAAATTATGTTTACTGTTAAAGGTTACCTTGTAAAATCACCATGTGGTTATGGATAAAATTTCAAATTTAAACACTATTGTGCTATTCTTCTGTCCTTTGTCAAGGAGAAGTTAAACTTTTCCTGGTATAATCAGTAGCTACTATAAAGGCACATTTGTCTGTTACTTTATAAGAAGTTAGAACATTGAACCAAGAAGCCAGTACATATTTCAGGAAATAGTTTAATAAAAAGTTTAAATGTTGTCAGTCCCCGGATAAACCAATGTCATGGAATAATGGCTACATCTAGGTTACTGTAGAACCTACTGAAATATCTCAATCCCTAAACTTCTTTATCCAAGGCATTTATAAACCATTCTTCCTATTGACCAACTATCATAATCTCTTAAATTATAGGACTTACCTAATAATATTTAGTATCACATATATGATTTCATTTATTACCATAAGTCCAACCTTCTTATTTCTGATCCCATAACAACCTTCTTCTTTATGATCCCATAGCATTCTTTATTTTTATCTAGCTTCTTACTCTTGGCTCTGCTTCCAAGGTAAACTCTTTTTCTTGTCTCTCTGAACTCAGTATTGATATTTGTCTTCCCACCTTGATCCTCAGATTTCTCTTAGGGACTTGGATTAGAGTCAAGCTTTTTTTTTTTTTTTTCCGACTTTGGGCTACCCAGGTTAGGAAACCTGGTATTACTGGGCCCTCAAGTCACACATTCCCAATTTTCTCCATTCCCATGATCAAATGAACAATGCTCCATGTTGCTATTTGACAACCTAAAGTATAGCACTGCTTGGAATAATGTGTCAGTGCTCTATCACAGTCTAAGAGTAATTACCAGAACTGGCAACATTTCTTACTACAAAGGACAATCCAGCCCAACCACACAATGTTTGTCAATTTCATGAACATGGTACCTCTGTTGCAGGTGGGAAGAGGATATTCAAATGGGTATTCTCTACCTGTTTGTGAAATTGAATGAATATTCTAATAGCATCAAGGAAGAATAGAAAAAAAAGTGGAAAATAAAGCAAAATAGTGGAGAGAAGACAAAATAAGGCATCAACAATTTACCCAGGAAGGGACTCTGTTAATTTGGGCCATTCCTATATTGACAATATAGTTTTAAAAAATTAGTATGACTCTCTTTTCTTTTTAGCTCTTGTGGGACAAATCCCTTAACCTTTAAGTCAGCCAGTCATAAATCTTGTGGGTCACGTAACTTAGCCCCAAAGTAGCCTTTCAGGTGGTCACAAGGGCCTCTGGAAATACCAGACTCCCCATGGCTGCTAAGTGGGTTGCTCTCTGGACACCATGAGGTTCTGAAAATTGGTGGTGGGAGATACTGTCTGGGTTTTGGGACAGAGGGGTTACAGTGGAGTGGCTGCTTATAAGGCCAGTGTTTTGATCTCACAACTTAGGCTATAAGACAGATCCAGAAATGGCAATAGCTGTTGACAGTTCTTGAAGATTGCACTATGATAGGTTCATAGTAAAATACAAAAACAAGAGCCATTGCAGCTGCAATCTAGAGGTCTGCAAATAAAAACTGTTTGGGTCCAAACTGGAGGAGAGGGTTACAAATTGTTTTGTAGCATAAACACAGCTGGAGACATTTTATTTAAATGAACTGAAAGGGCAGCTTTTAAAAGCAAAGCTCATATTGAGATTCATAAAACTGCACCCATTGCGAAAGCCTTGGCCAGCAAGCACAGTAAAACATTCAGGACAGCTGGGGTCAAAGAGTCTTTCTCAAATATATTAAGAAAGAAAGGCATACTAGAGAGAGTGTAGTCTGCTAATAAATCAGAAAAGTGATGAAAATCATGATAGCTCAAAAAATGACTGAGTTACTGAACTGACGTATGGTCAAAAAAATAGATGTTAGCAACAAAGCTAAGGAAAAGCAGTATGGGTTATTAGAAAGCAATGAATACTTTGTACATATAAAGTAGCTATTGATGGAGAGCTCTATTAGAGAATATTTGAAAAATCTGAGTCATAAATCAGTAGTCTGGGAGGAAATATTCTTCAGCTCAAGCCAAAGATGATCTGGTCCTTTACCAGGCAAGTGGTGATAACCACAATTCTTACTAAAACAAAGGGGAGGGGGGGTGGGATACCTGTACCTGTCATAAAAAGAGCTATGGAATCAAAACTATAAAGCAATCATGAAGAAAAGAGTAGGAGGGGGCATGTAAAAAACAATTTTTTAATAAAATTTAAACGTTGATGTCATGGAAATAGGATACATCTAATACATTGGAGAAATAATTTCAAAGTTAGATAGATGCCTTATAGAGAAAAAAAGAAATTGGCCAATAACTTTGGAATATGCACTTCAGCATGTCAGCTCCTTTTTGCTTGAAAGTAGTACACATTGGAAATGTACTTACTACTTACAAATTATACACAGGACTTATGAAGGAACTTTACCAAAACCTATATTGAAGCCAGGAGTACAAACTGCACCTCGCAAGTGAATTTCTGTTCATTTGAATGTGAATAGCAAAAAACTTGATTCAAACTAGGTTTTAATTTAATATAATGCTTAAAATGAATGGAAGTTCCAGAAGTAGGGGTAGCTACAGGAGAACTTGACATGGAGTACCATTTTCTTTCGATTTCTTTCTACTATGGCATACATTAAATGCCAGACTTCCTTGTGGCTCCAAGAGAAATGCAAGAGCTCTAATAGCTAGAGGTGCCCTTGTTCACACCTGCAGAAGAGAGATGATACCTCCATCCCAGCATCCCCAGAAGAAGTCCTGAAATTCATTCTGAGAGCCACCTTAGGGCACATTTCCAGTCTTGAAAGTATCTCTCTGGCCAGGATATGAGGGAGGAAAGTTGTGGAATTTACTAACTGACTTTGCCTAGATCATGTACTTCATTTCTGCACCAGAGGTCAATTCAGCCTCCCTGCATCAACATGGATCTGGATCTCCAAAGCAAACTGAAGAATTTTAGATGGGGCAAGCAGGGAAACTTGTTGGAGTCAACTACCAAATATCCAGTAAATGACTAAACAGAGAGAAGTACATCTAGAGATGCAAAAAGCTAAGAACAACTAGACTTCCTTTGATCCCAATACCCTTAAAGTCCAACCTCCAATCCTTCATCTGTCTAAATGTTCCCCTTACAAGAGACTTGGGGCTGGTTAAACAAGCCAGGTTATAGGATTTATACTAGGTACAATTGGAAGGGGTAATAAAACTTCAGAACTTGAGGAGAGACATGACAGAGGTCATTGGTGGAAGGTAGTTTGCTAATATGGAAAGATCTAGTCTAAACAAGGAACTCTTGCTCTCAGAGGCAGGGGAAATAGAAGTCAAAGGTGGAGTCTGATGTTCTGAGTTAGGTGGAGATGGTCCAGCTAACCCATATAATTACAGTGAGTTCTTCAATTTACATAGACAACTATACTCACAATGTTCTGATTAGCTACTTTGGAAGCTGCCTTATTCATTCCCATCATGCTTTCTCATTGATCTTGTTTCCAGTGAATGGGAGCCATCTTCCTAGAGCCCCCAAAGTCATTTTAGTGTTTGGTTGGTATAACCTAGATTCTAGAGGCAAAAGTCACCTGAGAGACACAATGCTGTAGCTGATATAAGAGTAGGTCTTTGGCAATAGTTATTGAGGTATGTTGTTGATACCATTGTATGGCCAGAAAGAGTGGTCTACACCTCAGTATTGGTTCTTGGTCAATGTATCAAGAGAGGAGAACCTAGAAAATATTTTCCCCTGAAAGCTGCTTCCTATTCAATGTGAGGAGATCACTGATAGAGCTGAAAGATTGGCTTGGGTTTAAATTTATGGATTATTTATGCTCTCTCCCACCCCTTGGTTTAGATTGGTTTTGAATTTGCAGCAATAAAGAGAAAAGCACCATAATATTAAATACAATAAGTACTCCTAGAGATGTCATTTATATTTATAATCCTGAGTGAGGCCTTTATATCTTATAGTACATTTATACATTTTTGTGGGGATTTTTTTCCTTATGAGGCTATGTTAAATTTTCACTCTATGCAAATATATGTGGATATGTATGGTGCATTTATTATTTTACATCCCACTGGGAGTCTGCTGATTGTCCGTCTGCCCCCTCTCTCTTTTTTCACATTTCTATTCATCTGTTGCTTGTTTTTTTTCCTTCCTCCCTCCAGCATGTTTATGCATTCAGAGAAGAGTCTTCTGGGAAAGTAATGGAAGGGAAAAGCTTGTGATTTATCATTACACTATAATGGGTGCCCTGCTTCCGCTGAAGGAGGTCAACGTCTCTTAGAGATACCACAGTCCCTCCTTATTAACGTTCTGTTCCCACTAATGGCTTGGGGTAGGGCAGCCAGGTCTTACAAGGAAAGCATTTAAGAAGAGCACTTTGTTTAATGGAAGCTGGGGTGTTCTACGGGGACACACATAGCACCAGGCTCTTTGGTGAGAGTGACACATTCACAGATGAAGAATACCCTTTTTCTACCACCCCAGGGGAAAAAAAGAATGGGCTTTTAAAAAATCTGTGTGCCCTTTTCCCTCACTCCAATATTCAGTTGTCTCCATGTCTTTCTGATTCTTATTCTGAAATACCCCTGCAATTATTTCTCATTTCCATTTTCACCAGCCTTCGCCATTTCAGGCTCTCCATCATCTCTCTTTTGCTTTATAATAAAATTCTTTCTCCGGTCTACTCTATTGCTAGTCCCTAAGTCACTGGTTTCATCACATCACTGTTATGTTTAAACCCTTTGCACTTACAATATAGAGTTTAATTTTTTTAGCTGAAGCCCTTTCCAGTCTTTCTTCAGTCGCCATCTTCCCTAAGCTGCAACTGCATTGAACAACCTACTGCCTCTTAAAACTGGAGCCCAAGAGATAAGAGCATGATTGAAAAGTGTGAAGCAGAATAATCTAAAATAATTCAGGTTTAATTGACAAAGAGAATACTACCTTACCCTTTTGAATGTTTTTTGAGCAATGTAGAGATACAGACTACTTTAGTGAATATTCATCTTTATATTTTACCCTTGACACTGTGATTAGCCCATGGTGAGCATTAAAAAAATACATAGTGAATGTTTGAATGAATTAGTCAGTAAAATTCCAAAGTAAGTAAAAATAAAAAAAAAGAATTGTGTATGGAGCCTTAATTTCTAAGTATAAAGCCAAGGGATAAGTAGTCTTTTTTTGTCTCAATCCTCTATAATATATATAATGAGCTTCAGAGATTGGTGCCAAAGACTTTGTCCATTTAATATCAGGCAAGTTCATCTTAGTTATTCTCTTTAATATAAATGTTGCATTATAACTGCAAACTTTGTAAAACTTAGTGATGTGATTTATTATCGCTTTCCAGAAGGGGGTATAAGAGGCAAAATCTTGCCAAGGTCACAAAGGAACTGTACTGGTGTTTACAGACAGGAAGTAGATTCACCATTTTTGAACTTTTTTTTCCAGTTGTCAACCTTAAATGTTGCAATCAACTGAATCACCTCTGTTGCTGTCTTAATTGACTGATAATCAGATGAAGAACATTGACGCTGTTTTCATACTTATGTTTATTATCGCATAGGTCTGGCCTATTATTTAGCAAATAGTGTCTGTACTATCTCGCTCTCCATTCAGTGTCCTGAATATTTTTAAAATTTAACTGGCCTGTATTATTGAAAAACTGAAAGCACTCTAAGCATCCATCAGATTAGTTAAATAAATGGTGCAAATACACAACAGACTATTATGCAACTATTAAAAAGAATTAAGAGTTAAGTAGGAAAGCTACTTTTTAAGGTAAAAATAATTTCAAAATATTTTTACTGATGATTCTTTTGTGTAAATTTTTTACAGCTGCTTTCACAGCCTCCTCCTCCCCCTGCCCGCCCTCTGCACAAAAATTCAAGAAAGCTAGATAAAAAGTTGTTAATCTGTACCTCTGGAAGTAGGACTTGGTGAAGATGCATTAGCTATTTATGGAAGATTATTTGTATTTTGATTTCTTACCATGAACACATTTAATTTTACAGTGAAAATATTAATTAAAAATTCAGAAGCTTCACAGCAACATTGAATTTAGACCTACAAAATGTGAAATTTTCTTTGCCTACATTTGGCCATCATAGTAAAGGCAGGCATAGGTAAAGAGGGTGTTTTGTCATATGACCAATGAAAGAATTCTAGAGAAGATTAATCAATTGATCTATCTATCTACCTACCTAATCTATCTTATCTATATATACATAGAGTTAATTTTCACCACGTGATTAGAATTTGCTGCATCTGTAAAGGATTTTTGCTTACTTTCCACTCTTCCATTTCTAACTCCGCCTGCTTCTTCTTCCTTTCTCTCTTTCTACTCTCTCCTCTAGGACATTTTCATCAGCTATACTTTGAGGCCATACTCACTGTACTGAATAGAGAAGAATCTGCGGCAACTCTTGCTGCAGGGGGAGTGCATGGACCTCTGGCTGAGGCCTCTTCTCCCACACGGATGCACAGGCCCATGAGCTCCATGCAGTTTAATGACAGCACCAAGAGGAGATGCTGTCATGCACTTGGGAGACACCGCAACCGGATGAATTTTAAGATCCATTCCATCTCGGGTGTTTTATGCTTCTCTAAGGACTACTGTTATCAAGGATGAAACCATTAGTGAAGGAAAAATGGACATTTTTCCCAACATGGAAAAAGAGAATTTGCCCATGAAAATACCTCTTGTGACTGGGAAATGTTTAAGGGAATTATGTCTCAGCTTGTCTGGCTCAACAGTAATAATTAATTATAAGTCCTATTATTTATTAGCCTTCCCCAGACCCACAAAGGAATTCAGGCTATATCTCATTCTCTTTCTTGCACTCCTACATGATGGGGAAGGACCCCTGCTTTACTGCATAGGTAGGAGCCAGGCTGGGTTTATGCAATATCTTTCAACCTTTTTTTTCCTTGGAAAAAAAAATATTTACAGGCACAAAGTTGTATTCTAACTCACTTTTTAAAATAAAAAAGAAATTAATTTTAACAGACTCTATTGCTATATAAGGAAAAATATATGATTTATTCCTTTTCTTGATTTAATATGGATTTTTATTCCATGTAGTATTGCTTGCTGAGTGTGAAGACCAAATTCATCTATTACTTTTCAATAAGTTATCATCATTGAATAGAACACAATTGGATACTATTAAATAATTTATTCAATCATTGAAGTTGCCCCAAAAAAATAAACTGTTCAATTCTTCTTTGTATGTAATTAATAATTGTATACAGCAGCAAATAATTTGACATTATTAAGCAATTACCATTTAATTATTTCAGTTAGCAAAATCCATTAAATGCCATTCAATCAATTTTCCTACAATTATGTTATTTAGTAAATTACACCTAATTCACCCTAAAAATCAAGAAAAACTTGAGAAATCACAGTTTTCCCTGCATAATCGTAAGAAAATTCAATATATTAAAGATATTTTTTAAAGATGGGAACTTCAAATAAGGTAAAATTTGATGTTTAAAAAATTTCAATTTCTGATGGATCTATGTCACTTTTCCCTTTTCATGTCAAACTACTACCACAATAAAATATCAAATCTTCTATGAGATGGTAGTGTTTATACATTTAAAAAATCAACTTAAGCCAATTTCAGTTAATCTTTTCCAACTTTGATTTCTTCCATCTCTGCCACCCACAGAATTTGTCTTTTGCTATAGATTTTGGCACTGAATTCATTCAATCTAGTATTTTATCATATAATGCTCTGTAGTTTTCTCATGTACACAAACCCTTTCTTCCATCAAAATGTAACTTCCTTAAGAACAGAAAACTCTGTGTGTGTATGTATGCATGTGCATGTGCATATGTGTTTTTGTACTCCATTTATTTAACACATTATTGCACATATGGTGGGAACTGAATTTAATGGAAACAAAATAAATTAGATTGACTATTGGCATGGAGCTTTGACCAAGGCTTATGGAGTTCATTCTGAAGTGGTTATAAGATTTAATTTTAATGATCCCATGTTAAGGTTTATAAAACCAACTATATTTCATTTTTTGGATCAGCTGTTCAATCAGATCTCTGCCTCTAAAGTCTATTTTATTTATTAAGAAAAAAGTAATTAAACATTCAAAATAGTCACTGCTACCATTTCAGCCCCTTGAAAGGACATATAAATGGCGTATAGTCAGATATGATCAAATAAACAACTTGGAACAGAAAGTGTCCAAGTTATGATTCTTTTGGTTGAGTTGAATAGAAATTTCCTGTCTCTTACGTTATCCCTTTTAATTCTTCCAATGATTTTATTTTTAAACACTATTTTCAAGTACCTCAGTCTGATCTTACCTCTCCTTCAGTGCAAATTCTACTTTTATTTATTTATTATTTTTAAGATCGAACTCAAATATTTCATCCTTGTGAGGTCTTCCTAACCTACCTTAGACACATTTTTCATCTCCACCTTACAGGGGATCACTTTGTGTCACTCTGTATTGAAGCATTTATCACTTGGAAGGGTAATTAGTAAGGTAGATGTCTGTATTTTTCACTTCTCTTATGCAAGCTCTTTTAGAGAGCAAACACTTTTTATTTTAGTCAGCACATAAACATAGTAAAGACTTGGTATTTGCTGGATGAATACAAGTAACACCTCAAAGACTGAGAAATAGTTTAAATGTAGAGAAGCAACTACACCGTGGTGTACATGATGGAATCTCATCTCAACCTCTTATTGGCTACTCTCCCATTTACACATAATTGATAGAAATGGGAGTAGGGGTGGAGCTGGGATCCAGTAAAGCAGAACAGAGTGCCCCAAATCTCTCCATCTCTTACGTCGTTCCTTCCCATGGTTCACTCTACTCACTGTTTTCTGAAACTCAGATTGTCACAGCCAATATACTCAGCTCTGAGCATATTGGCTCTGCTGCTAGAGTCCATCACCTCAGATTTCAAAACCTCTCCGGCTTTTCCCAACACTCCGCCCACCCCAGTTTGATGAAGTCAGGTATAGAACTTTTCCACAGCTGTGCAGATCTGGAGCGCCAGCGGCCCTGCCTGTTTCAATCGGAAAACTTTTTTTCTTTTTCAATACATGTGCTGACTTGTCAACATTGATGGGGTTGGTTTGGTTCCTGCTTTTCACTCAACTAGCCGGGAGCTGCAAGTGTGTTGTTAGCTGTAGGCTAGTTCCTCTTGCCATTTCTAAAACTGCTGTAATATACTCTGGTTGCCACTGGTGTCAAAACTCAGTGATAGTAAAAAATGAAATAAAACTCTCTCTACCCCACTTAAATTTTCTTTCCAACTTGAAAGGAAAGGAAGCTTCAGCCCATTTGCATTTTAAATTCAAAATTTGTATTTAAAGCACTTAACAGGGTCCTTTGCTTGTTGACAGCTTCCTCTTTAACTTATCCTCGACTGAGCTCAGTAGTGTGTTGTGTCTTAATTTGCAGAATATATGCACTGGCATAATGTTTAATTAGGCTTCGGTGTCAACTTTAAATCTAACACCATCAGCATCTAATGAAAAAACCAGAAGCACTTGGCCTCTGCATGACAGATCTCTTGCAAGAAATCTACTTCTTCTGACTGAATCACAAAAAGAAAGTGAGGGCAGGGAGGGCAGCCAATGAGAAGAATGTGAACCCAGTTTCATAGATGAGATTTTCCTGTGGTCATAGTCACAAGACAGAAGAAAATACAGTGGAGACGACTGTTAAGGGAAATCAGATGCACCTTCCCTTATGTAATTAGTAGATTTCTGAACAGATGGGAGTAGATTAAATTTATGCATATAAAATTATTTTCTCATTGGCTAACATCATGGTTTCAGGTAGGCTTCATTTGAATTTAGGGACTATGATAAGAACTGATTGGGAATACAGGAGGTTAGGACATAACCTTTGCCTTCAAGGAGGCTACAACCTAGTCGTTGGGGTAAGACAGATACAAAACAATAAAACCAGGAGTGTTATTAGCTGCTGACCTTGGAGAAGGTCCTTAGGTTTTATTAACCTCATTTTCCTCTTCAGTAAAATGTTAATAGTACTAATATCAACCCTGAAGCATTGTCAGGCAGATAACCATATGCAGGTATTATACTTAATTCAGTGCCTAGAACATAGTAAGTGCTCAATATATTTTAGATATTATTATGAGTTACCTGTTCTAATTTTTAGGAGAGTAAAAATTGATGAAACCAGTTTATATATGTTTCCTATTGATGCTAAACAAATTACCACATATATGGTGGCTTAAAACAATACAAATGTATCTTACAGTTCTAGCATCTAGAAGTGCAAAATCAGTTTTACTGGGCTAAAGTCGAGGTGTTGGTAGTCCTTGTTCCTTCTTGAAGCTCTGGGGGATTTCCATTTCCTTGCCTTGACGAGGGTCTGGAAGCCGCCTGCATTCCTTGGAACGTGATTTCTTCCTTACATCACTCCAGCCTCTTGCTTCCATTGTCATTACATCTCCTCCTTCCTTTTAAAGACATTTACCCTTATTATTCAGGGTTCACCCAGATCATCCAGGATAATGTGTCCATCTCAAAATCCTTAACTTAGTCACACTTGAAAATTCCTTTTGTAATGTAAGGTAACATTCACAGGTTTCAGGAATTGGTTCCTGACATCTTTGGGGCTATTACTCATTCTACCATACAGTTTTTTGAGGAAGATTAATCGGGAGGTTGTGTGCAGAATGCTTTCAGCTCTACTTCACATATGGAACCTACTCAATCTCACATAATTTCTTAGGAGGCTCCTGGGTGCCCTGGTCTTTTCGGAGTAGTTCGTTTCTTAAAGTTCACTTACGTCTTAGAGAAATCACTGGAGAAAGTAAAATTTCATAGACTACCTGTTACCCAATGTAAGCGTAGAAAGCAGGGATGCCTTTTTTTTTTTTTTGCGGTACGCGTGCCTCTCACTGCTGTGGCCTCTCCCGTTGCGGAGCACGGGCTCCGGACGCGCAGCTCAGCGGCCATGGCTCACGGGCCCAGCCGCTCCGCGTCATGTGGGATCTTCCCGGACCGGGGCACGAACCCATGTCCCCTGCATCGGCAGGCGGACTCTCAACCACTGTGCCACCAGGGAAGCCCAGGGATGCCTTTGATTTGGCACAGGTTGGTTTTTGATTTTATATGATCCAAATGACATCATCAGTATCCTTTGGAAAGAATAGATATAATTCACAGGACTCTTGGTGTTGTTCCAGTAATTCAAAGTCTACTGACATAACTTGTACCTCTAAATCCTAGATATTTAATCTTTAGAGAACGTACAGACCCAAGGATTATAAAGTTCAATTTTCTCCCTTATCTTTGGGCTTCATCCAAAGCAGCTGATATTCTCTTTCCTCCAAAGTCGTCCCGTTTTAGGTATATTACACATTTTTACACAAGAGGAATTTATTTGGAATTAAGGAGATTTTCCTACTTAATGTATTTAAGCATGCTGAGGGGAAGCTAACAAATCATCTTAATATTGGGAAAGGAGTGGCATACTGACTAATGTGCCTCCATCAACATGGGTACTATTCAGATATTAAAGGGAACTGTGATCAGCTGCTAAAATGATAACTCCCCAGTCCCTCAGGAGTCCCTGCAGCAGCCACAGTCAGGACTGGGCCATTTTGCCAGCTGTTTTGGGGTGATTCTTGTTTTTGGTGAGCGTCTGTGCACATACACACACACACACACACACACACACACACACACACACACACACACACACACCCTCCGTTCAGTTTCTGCCAGGTTCTTAGTGCTCTCATGCACCATGCTACAAGGGCTCACTCTAAATGTTCAGCCCATCTGCTCAGGGAATGGTGCCTTCACCACAATTATCTAATCATATTACAGCAAATATCAAACACAGCATGAATGACAAGGGTGAGGCTATTCAATGTAAAAGGAAGCAGGAGGATCCAGCACAGGCCTGGTGCCAAATAAATATCCTAAGTGTAAAATATACACATATATCTTTGAGAGGCAATGGAAGAATAATTAAAAAATCAATATATGAACTGATCTGACATCCTAGTTTACTGAGAAATATCTTAGTTCTGAAAGAAATTGTACAAGATAAGCAGGTGTCATGGGGAATAACCATGGATCTGCAATGGCCTCTTGGATTATGCCAGAGCATGGGTTGCAAATTAGTGACCCACTTGTATTTTCTGTCCAATACAACCCAGTGTTTTTAAAACTGAATTTGAATGTCTTTAGACAGGACATGCTCTGTCTGTAAGCCTTACCCTGTTATACCAGCCCCTCTCCCACATTTAGGTTGCCTGCCTGGAACCTGGATACATGTGTTTGCAATGGTAGCTCAAATCTATACTGTATCTTCTGTTGCCCTGTTATTTATAATCTCTAAACTTGGACAGCTTCTATGATCATTCCCAACTGTTGGCCCATCATGGGGAAGACAGACTGGTTAAAGTCGCCCACCACTCTCTCAGCTGCAAGGGGTACATGCAGTTTGTTGGGCAAGACAGACTACATAATTTGCGGGGTTTAGGGCAAAGTGAAAATACGGGGTTCCTTGTTCAAAAATTATTAAAAATTTCAGCAGAACATTAAATGAAGTAGTGGGTCCTTCTAAGGGTGGGACTCTAGGCAACTGTCCATATTGGAAACCCATGAAGCTGGTCTTGATGCCCAGGACTGAGAGGACATCTGTATTTATTTGTTTTTTTGTGATTATTTTTTTTTAAATAAGGCAGTTTTGTAGTCTGTTTTTGTTTTTAACATCTTTATTGGAGTATATTGCTTTATAGTGTTATGTTAGTTTCTGCTATATAGCAAAGTGAATCAGCTAAATGTATACATATATCCCCATATGCCCTCACTCTTGTGTCTCCCTCCCACCCATCTAGGTGGTCACAAAGCACTGAGCTGATCTCGTTGTGCTATGCGAGCTATTTATTTTACATTTCGTAATGTTTATATGTCAGTGCTTCTCTCTCACTTTGTCCCAGCTTACACTTCCCCCTCTCTGTGTCCTCAAGTCCATTCTCTATGTTTGCATCTTTATTCCTGTCTTGTCCCGAGGTTCACCAGAACCATTTTTATCTTTTTTAGATTCCATATATATGTGTCAGCATATGGTGTTTTTCTCTTTCTGACTTACTTCACTCTGTATGACAGACTGTAGGTCAATCCACCTCACTACAAATAACTCAATTTTGTTTCTTTTTATGCCTGAGTAATATTTCACTGTATATATGTGCCACATCATCTTTATCCATTCATCTGTCAGTGGACACTTTGGTTGCTTCCATATCCTGGCTAATGTTCAATGAACATTGTGGTACATGTATCTTTTTGAATTATGGTTTTCTCAGCATCTATGCCCAGTAGTGGGATTGCTGGGTCATACGGTAATTCTACCTTTAGTTTTATAAGGAACCTCCATACTGTTCTCCATAGTGGCTGTATCAATTTACATTCCCACCAACAGTGCAAGAGGGTTCCCTTTTCTCCACATCCTCTCCAGCAGTTATTGTTTGTAGATTTTTTTGATGATGGACATTCTGACCAGTGTGAGGTGATAACTGTGGTTTTGTGGTTTTGATTCACATTTCTCTAATGATTAGTGATGTTGAGCAACTTTTCATGTGTTTGTTGCCAAACTGTATATCTTCTTCGGAGAAATGTCTAGTTAGATCTTCTGCCCGTTTTTGGATTGGGTTGTTTTTTTTGATATTGAGCTGCAAGAGCTACTTGTAAATTTTGGAGATTAATCCTTTGTCAGTTGCTTCATTTGCAAATATTTTCTCCCATTCTGAGGGTTGTCTTTTGGTCTTGTCTATGGTTTCCTTTGCTGTGCAAAAGCTTAAAGTTTCATTAGGTTCTGTTTGTTTACTTTTGTTTTTATTTCCATTTCTCTAGGAGGTGGGTCAAAAAGGATCTTGCTGTGATTTATGTGCAAGAGTGTTCTGCCTATGTTTTCCTCTAAGAGTTTTATAGTGTCTGGCCTTACATTTAGGACTTCAATCCATTTTGAGTTTATTTTTGTGTATGGTGTTAGGGAGTGTTCTAATTTAATTCTTTTACATGTAGCTGTCCAGTTTTCCCAGCACCACTTTTTTTTTTTTTCCAGCACCACTTTTTGAAAAGGTTGTCTTTTCTCCATTGTATATTCTTGCCACCTTTATCAAAGATAAGGTGACCATATGTGTGTGGGTTTATCCCTGAGTTTTCTATCCTATTCCATTGATCTATATTTCTGTTTTTGTGCCAGTACCATACTGTCTTGATTACTGTAGCTTTGTAGTATAGTCTGAAGTCAGGGAGCCTGATTCCTTCAGCTCCATTTTTCTTTCTCAAGATTGCTTTGGCTATTCGGGGTCTTTTGTGTTTCCATACAAATTGTAAAATCTTCTGTTCTAGGTCTGTGAAAAATGCCATTGGTAGTTTAATAGGGATTGCATTGAATCTGTAGATTGCTTTGGGTAGTATTGTCATTTTCACAATATTGATTTTTCTAATCCAGTAACATGTTATATGTCTCCATCTGTTTGTATTCGCTTCAATTTCTTTCATCAGTGTTTTATAGTTTTCTGCATACAGTTCTTTTGTCTCCTTAGGTAGGTTTATTCCTAGGTAATTTTTTCTTTTTGATGCAGTGGTAAATGGGAGTGTTTCCTTAATTTCTCTTTCAAATATTTGTCGTTAGTGTATACGAATACCAGAGATTTCTGTGCATTGATTTTGTATCCTGCTGCTTTACCAAATTCATTGATTAGCTCTAGTAGTTTTCTGGTAGCATCTTTAGGATTCTCTATGTATAGTATCATGTCATCTGCAAGCAGTGACAGTTTTGAATCTTCTTTTCCGATTTGGATTCCTTTTACTTCTTTTTGTTCTCTGATTGCTGTGGCTAAAACTTCCAAAACTATGTTGAATAATAGTGGTGAGAGTGGGCAACTTTGTCTTGTTCCTGATCTTAGAGGAAATGGTTTCAGTTTTTCACCATTGAGAATGATGTTGGCTCTGGGTTTTCCATAGATGGCCCTTATTATGTTGAGGTAAGTTCCTTCTGTGCCCACTTTCTGGAGAGGTTTTATCATAAATGGGTGATGAATTTTGTCAAAAGCCTTTTCTGCATCTACTGAGATTATCATATGGTTTTTATCCTTTAGTTTGTTAATATGGTGTATCACATTGATTCATTTGTCTATTTTGAAAAATGCTTGCATTCCTGGGATAAACCCCCGTTGATCATGGTGTATCATCCTTTGAACGTGCTGTTGGATTCTGTTTGCTAGTATTTTGTTGAGGATTTTTGCATCTATATTCACCAGTGATATTGGCCTGTAGTTTTCTTTTTTTGTGACATCTTTGTCTGGTTTTGGCCTCAGGGTGGTGGTGGCCTCATAGAATGAGTTTGGGAGTGTTCCTGCCTCTGCTATATTTTGGAAGAGTTTGAGAAGGCTTGGTGTTAGCTCTTCTTTAAATGTTTGTTAGAATTCACCTGTGAAGCAATCTGATCCTGGTCTTTTGTTTGTTGGAAGATTTTTAATCACAGTTTCAATTTCAGTGCTTGTGATTGGTCTGGTCATATTTTCTATTTCTTCCTGGTTCAGTCTTGGAAAGTGGTACTTTTCTAAGAATTTTTCCATTTCTTCCAGGTTGTCCATTTTATTTGCATATAGTTACTTGTAGTAGTCTCTCATGATCCTTTGTATTTCTGCAGTGCCAGTTGTTACTTTTTCATTTCTAATTCTGTTGATTTGAGTCTTCTTTTTCTTCTTGATGAGTCTGGCTAATGGTTTATCAATTTTGTTTACCTTCTCAAAGAACCAGCTTTTACTTTTATTGATCTTTGCTATTGTTTCCTTCATTTCTTTTTCATATTTATCTGATCTGATCTTTATGATTTGTTTCTGTCTGCTAATTTTGGGTTTTCTTTGTTCTTCTTTCTCTAATTGCTTTAGTTGTAAGATTAGATAGTTTATTTGAGATTTTTCTTTTTCTTGAGGTAGGATTGTATTGCTATAAACTTCCCTCTTAGAACTGCTTTTGCTGCATCCCATAGGTTTTGGGTCATCCTGTTTTCATTGTCATTTGTTTCTAGGTATTTTTTGATTTCCTCTTTTATTTCTACAGTGATCTCTTGGTTATTTAGTAATGTATTGTTTAGCCTCTATATGTTCATATTGTTTACATTTTTTCCCTGTAATTGATATCTAATTTCATAGCATTGTGGTCAGAAAAGATGCTTGATATGATTTCAATTTTCTTAAATTTACTGAGGCTTGATTTGTGACCCAAGATTTGATCTATCCTGGAGAATATTCCATGAGCACTTCAGAAGAAAGTGTATTCTGTTGTTTTTGGATGGAATGTCTTACAAATATCAAGTCCACCTGGTCTAATGTGTCATTTAAAGCTTGTGTATCCTTATTTCTTTTCATTTTGGATGATCTGTCCATTGGTGAAAGTAGGGTGTTAAAAGTTCCCTAGTATTATTGTGTTATCATTGATTTCTCCTTTTATGGCTGTTAACATTTGCCTTATGTATTGAGGTGCTCCTACGTTGAGTGCATAAATATTTACAATTGTTATATCTTCTTCTTGGATTGATCCCTTGATCATTATGTAGTGCCTTTCTTTGTCTCTTGTAATAGTCTTTATTTTAAAGTCTATTTTGTCTGATATGAGAATTGCTACTCCAGCTTTATTTTGATTTCCATTTGCATGGAATACCTTTTTCCATCCCCTAACTTTCAGTCTGTATGTGTCCCTAGGTCTGAAGTGGCTCCCTTGTTGACAGCATACATATGGGTCTTGTTTTTGTATCCATTCAGTCAGTCTATGTCTTTTGGTTGGAGCATTTAATCCATTTACATTTAAGGTAGTTATTGATATGTATGTTCCTATTACTACTTTCTTAATTGTTTTGGGTTTATTATTGTAGGCCTTTTCCTTCTCTTGTGTTTCCTGCCTAGAGAAGTTTCTTTAGCATTTGTTGTAAAGCTTCTTTGGTGGTGCTGAATTCTCTTAACTTTTGCTTGTCTGTAAAGATTTTAATTTCTCCATTGAATCTTAATGAGATCCTTGCTGAGTAATCTTTGTTTTAAGTTCTTCCCTTTCATCACTTTAAATACGTCCAGCCACCCTCTTCTGGCTTCCAAAGTTTCTGCTGAAAGATCAGCTGTTAACCTTATGGGGATTCCTGTGTATATTATTTGTTGCTTTTCCCTTGCTCCTTTTAATATTTTTCTTTGTATTTAATTTTTGATAGTTTGATTAATATGTATCTGGCATGTTTATCCTTGGATTTATCTTGTATGGGACTCTCTGCACTTCCTGGACTAGGGTGACTATTTCCTTTCCCATGTTAAGGAAGTTTTCAACTATGATCTCTTCAAATGTTTTCTCAGCCCGTTTCTTTTTCTCTTCTTCTTCTGGGACCCTTATAATGTGAATGTTGGTGCATTTAATGCTGTCCCAGAGATCTCTGAGTCTGTTCCCAATTCTTTTCATTCTTTTTTCTTTATTCTACTCTGTGGCAGTTATTTCCAGTATTTTATTTTCTAGCTCATTTATCTGTTTTTCTGGTTCAGTTATTCTGCTATTGATTCTAGAGTATTTTTAATTTCATTTACTGTGTTGTTCATCATTGTTTGTTTCCTCTTCATTTCTTCTAGGTTCTTGTTAATCGTTTTTTGCATTTTCTTCATTCTATTTCAGAGATTTTGGATTAACTTTACTGTCATTACTCTGAATTCTTTTTCAGCTAGACTGCCTATTTCCTCTTCATTTGTTTGGTCTGGTGGGTTTTTAACTTGCGTCTTCAACTGCTGCCTATTTCTCTGTATTCTCATTTTCTTTAACCTACTGTGTTTGTGGTCTCCTTTACTCAAGCTGCAGTTTTGTATTTCCCATTATTTTTATTGTCTGCCCCCAGTGGTTGAGTTTGGTCCAGTAGCTTTTGTAGGCTTCCTGGTGTAGGTGACTGGTGCCTGTGTTCTGGTGGGTGGGGCTGGATCTTGTCTTTCTGGTGGGCAGGGCCATGTCCAGTGGTGTGTTGGGGTGTGTATGAGCTTAGGATGACTTTAGGCAGCCTGTCTGCTATGGGTTGGGTTGTGCTCCTGTCTTGCTCATTGTTTGGCATGGGCCTTGCAGTACTGGAGCTTGCTGGCTGTTGGGTGGAGCTGGGTCTTAGTGTTGAGACAGAGATCTCTGGGAGACCTCTCACTGATGATATTATATGGGGCCGGGAGGTTTCTGGTGGTCCAATGTCCTGGACTCAGCTCTCCCACCTCAGAGGCTCTGGCCCGACACCCGGCCGGAGCACCAAGACACTGCCAGCCACATGGCTCAGAAGAAAAGGAAGGGAAAAAAGAAAAAAAAACAAAAAACAAACAGATATAACCCCAAACCAAATGGTAATAACAATACTAAACAGACAAAATCACACAAAGAAACATACACACACACACTCATAAAAAGAAAACAGATGAAAAAAATGGACAGAACCCTAGGACAAGTGTTACAAGCAAATCTAAACAGACAAGATCACACAAAGAAACATACACATACACACTCACAAAAAGAGAAAAAAGGAAAAAAAATAATAAAAAATAACAAAAAATAAAATTAAAAATAATAAGAATTTAAGAAAATTAAGGAAGAGAGTAACCAAACCAATAAACAAATCCACCAATGATTACAAGTACTAAAAACTAAACTAAGGTAAATTTAAAACCAGAAACCAATCAGATGCAGAAAGTAAACCCCAAGTCTACATTTGCTCCCAGAGTTCACCGCCTCAATTTTGGGAACATTCGTTGTCTAATCAGGTATTCTTCAAGTGCAGGGTTTTTCAGTTTGATTGTGGGGATTTAGTCTGCGTTCCTGAGGCTACTCTGGGAAATTTCCCTTTCTCTTCTTTGGTCGCACAGCTCCTGGGGTTCAGCTTTGGTTTTGGACCCACCTCTTCATGTAGGCTGCCCTCAGGAGTCTGTTCCCTACCCAGACAGGAGAGAGTTAAAGCAGCAGCTGATTATGGCTCTCTTGCTCTCTCAGGCCAGGGAGAGGGAGTGGTGTAGTAGTCATAATTGGAATGCAGGGCGAGCCTGCAGCGGCAGAGGCTGGTGTGACATTGCAACAGCTTAAGGCACACCATGTGTTCTCCTGGGGGAAGTTGTCCCTGGATCATGGGACCCTGGCAGTGGTGTGCTGCACGTGCTCCCAGGGCAGTGTGGGTAGTGGCTTGTGCTTGCACACAGGATTCTTGGTGGCAGTGGTGGTGGTGGCAGTGGTCATGCATATGTCTGGGGTCCAAGCTGATAGCTGTGGCTCGTGCCCATCTCTGGAGCTTGATTAGGCAGTACTCTGTCTTATGTGGGCACACAGAGTGGGAATCGCCTCTCCTCGTGTGCCTCAAAACATTGGTCTTTTGTCTCTTAGGCAGGTCCAGACATTTCCTGGACTCCCTTCCAGCTAACTGTGGTGTGCTAGACCCCTTCAGGCTGTTTTCATGCAGCCAACCCCAGTCCTCTCCCTGGGGTCTGACCTCCAAAGCCCGAGCCTCAGCTCCCAGCCGCCACCCACCCTGATGGGTGATCAGACAAGCATCTCAGGTCAGTGAGTGCTTGTCAGCACTGACCCTCTGTGCAGGAATCTCTCCGCTTTGCCCTCTGCACCCCCGTTGCTGCACTCTCCTCCATGGATCTGAAGCTTCCCCCCCTCCCACACCCCATCCCTGCCAGTGAAAGTGCTCCCTAGTGTGTGGAAACTTTTCCTCCTTCACAGCTCCCTCCCACAGGTGCAGGTCACTTCCCTATTCTTTTGTCTCTGTTTTTTCTTTTTTCTTTTGCCTTACCCAGGAGAGTTTCTTGCCTTTTGGGAAGTCTGAGGTCTTCTCCCAGCATTCAGTAGGAGTTGTTCCACATGTAGATGCATTTTTGATGTATTTGTGTGGAGGAAGGTGATCTCCACGTCTTACTCCTCTACCATCTTGAAGGTCCTCGCTGAGAGGACGTCTTTAGTCTACATTTTCCAGCAAACAGGCTTCTCTATGCCCTAGTCACTCCAGCACAAATGTAGTGTCCATAGAATGGGAGAAATTTGGGGCCCTTATCTACATTTTACCTGCCCAGAAGGAAAAACAAATTTGGTGACCTGAGGTTTCACTTGTTAGGGACAATAAGAGCAGCAATCTTTATTTTCAATTATTTCTGGCAAATCTCTTGATTTGTTGAGACCAAAACCCTAAATAGATTATCATTATCTAAAAGACAAGGGCCATATAATACATCATTTCTTTGTCACTTTAGTGGCAACATTGAAAAAAAAAAAAACTTACTTCCATGGATCTTATAATTTACATTTATTATAATAATTGGAAGTTGAAAGGAGCCAGAGAACAATGGGTTGTGTTATGAAGAGACATTCAGTATGGCAGAAGAGCTCAGTACCTTTTCATATTATCAGAAATCTCTACACTGGAAAAAAGATAAAAGGATCTCCAGTTAAACCTGGAAGATGGATTGCAAATGATCTCTGCTCCCTCCTGGAATTTCACTAGAATTATATAGAAAAAAATTTAAATAAATATAAGTTGATAAATTCAAAAGAATAGAAAACATGGTAACAGATAGAAGATAAAGATAGCATTTTGGAAAAGAGAAAGCATATGGACTGCATACAACATACTTAACAGAGCAAAAATATCCAAAACCCAAGCCTTCAGAGAAAGGACCAAGGAGAAGCAACCCAATTTAAGGTTTAGAACTCTAGAAAGTCACCAGCTATATCTGAAGGGGGGTGGGATACAAAGGGACTGAAATGGGAAGATTGCTTAAAAGTATGTTTGAAGTCCTGTTGATCCCCAATGCCATCTTCCATCCCTCTTAGGTAGGTTGTTGCTTTCTCCCCATATTGGCAGGAGGTAAGAGAGAAATCATCTTCTACATAGAGATATTGGTCTCTTCCTCACTGGGTTCATCCCCATTATGTTCATAGTAGCTTGACACGGTACCAATGGGAAAGTCAGTAGAATTGCTAACATGGGTGCTGAAATCATATTGGCCATAGTCAGATACAGAGTGATCATCCACATGGTTTTTTATTAGAGTGACCATAATTTAGGATTCAAACCAGCACACTTTTGTAAGTGAAAGGAGAGTGATAAAATAACTGTCAGGGATTAATTTATGTACAAGAAGCATAAACCACCAATGTTCCATGTGACCAAGATATATGGTCACCCTATTTAGCTTATATTGATTATTTTTAGATTGATATCAAAATAATAACATAAAACAATTTAAAAATTCCTGTAGAAGATTATTTCTTTCAGATAATCTACATCTGGCAAATAGTATTATAGAGGTTATTCCAGCATTAAAAAGAAAATTGGATGAGAAAATCCTCTGAGATTTAATTATCCTGTGAGTGAAAAATAGAAAAAAAATATGTAAGTTTAAGAGCATGATTTTTAGGTAGAAAATACTCAGCTACGATATGATGTTCATGATAACATTTTCCTTAACATATCTAGTGATTTGTATAAATAATTCCATGTCTGCATCTGGGTATTGGCTTGAGGTCAAGACCTTGTCCCTCTCCCCTGGCCCATGATTCTCCACTATATATTTTTCTTTTCTCATGATCTTTCATCTTTGTTTAAAGGATCAGTTTTCTCTCCCCCATCAAGCCCACTTCCTGCATAAAGCTGGGACCAGGACACTGCAGAAGGGCCAGCACCTCCTAACAGGCTGGGTGAGGGGGCAGCCAGGTGATGAATGGATGCATGTGGAGCAAGGTAATAAACCAGCACCCCAGTCATGTAATCTTCCATTAAAATGAAATGCATACCAGGCATGCGGCGTTTCTGCAGCTTGTACCCTCTCCCATAGAAGATCATGAATAAAAGAGGGAAGTGTACTGCTGACAGATGCCAGCATGCATAAAGGACACTTCCTATAAAGGAAAAGCTCCGGCTAACAGATGGACTAAAGATGTGAGATGCAGAAAGATTTACCAATCTAAATAATTCAAGGGAATGTCGTATGGCAAGCTAGCGCTTTTCAGAGGGAGCCAGCAGAAGGTGCAGATGGAAAGGCAGGCCAAGCCTTTCCCATAAACCCATTAAGAACAGTCCTTGTCTGAGCGACAGTATGTCGCAGAAGGCCCAGGGAGAGGCCGGCAGATGAGAAATTTGCTTCTAGAGTTTGTTCTGCAAGGTCAAGAGCATATTTAATAGTGAAGGTTGTGGCATTTAATGAGAGTGAAAAAGCGGTGTTGTATGTTTTGCTGCTTGTCCTCCTGCCATCTTCAAAACTCCTCCATTCCTATGTTCTTTGTCTTGTCAGAACTAAAATGATGGAAGGTAAAAATGTCCAAAGCCCTTGCGAGAGGTCCAGCAAGTCTCCACCTTCTTCGTGCTTGATAGTCAGATATGCATTCTGGGCCTAAAAGCCAAATTTTAAGGAGCAGCACTGCTTCCTATAAATGTTTCTCAGAAACACACGACTATTCTGTCTCCCCAGCCCCTGTTGATACTTGCTGTCTGCCTACTCATGAAATGTTCAATCCTGTGTTATCACACACTGTTAGGTTTATTGACATGTACCGGACCTCTCATCCAGACTGCATCATGCTCAACTTGAAAAAAAAAAAAAAAGACTCTTCCTCTCTACTAAGACTTGCTCTGAGCAGGTACCCAATAAATACTTCCTGATAGTGGAACCCCTTCAACTGAAAGGAGTCCTTGTGCCAAAATGTTAGCATCTCAGGCAAAGGGAGGAATGACCAGAACATTGTACAGCGCATTGGACAGGAGAGGTGGCCGAAACCACATACAGCCCTGGTTTTCCGGGCTACCCTAGGCAAGACAAAGCCTTCATTCCTTAACTGTAAAACACATAATTTAACAAACCAATTTCTGAGCCCCTTCCCAGCTTCACTTCTTAGTTATATCAGGATCAAATAGACTTTCAGTTATCTGGTAATCTCTGGATCAGTGGCTCACAAATTTTCCCTCAATAACCATTGCTGTACCGTGCAAAGGTGTTTACATGCATGTTCCAAGATGAAAAACCTAAAGATCATGGGGTAAAATCTTTGTTTAATTTATTTTAAGCTAATAAAGGACTGCTTCTTATTTTGAGACTGTACTCATTTTTTTTTCAGATTTTATGTCCTTATATGAAATGAAATAAATAGTAAGATAGTAGATTTTGCTTTGTTTAAAGTTTCTATTGTGAAAAAAGGTAAGTTGACGACCCTGTGTCTGATCCCCCTACCCATCTGCATACAAATCTTTTCTTGCTAGTTGTCTTAGTTTTATTGATTATGAAACTTAAAAGTCCTAGAACTACTGGTGTAAGCCAAGAAAGAAGCCAAGGATTCCTTTTCTTCCAACAAAGTATCTTTCCTGCCCACAGTGAATAGCCTTTGAGAAATAAATATTGATTTTATGGGTTGTTGTGAATGTAGCTTGCCAATTACCAAAAATCATGTGTTTATAAAGCCATGCAAAAAATCAAATTGATTTTTTGTGAGTCCTATTTCCCAGTTCCCTAAATTATCAATTCAAACAGTTTTCTTTTTCTGATTAATTTTCACCTAACAGCAGCTGCCCATACTCCTCTCCCCTCAACCTCAACTCTCCAACAATTGCATGAGTTAATAATCTAAAACCCATCAAAAAACTCAAGGAAAGCAACTCAGGAAAGGAGCTCCGAGATTGATCCTCTGTAAAGTAGAGAATCTTTTTAAGTCATCTTTCATTTGTTCACTTTGTTTATAAATATCACCTATCTTGTAGAAAACTCCATTGTCTTGGATTACATTAGAAATCAGTTGTTAGTTTGCCTGTTGACTCCTGTGCTACTTACCTTGAGTTCCTTTTCCGTTAACACTCAAGTATGCATGCCTGTGTGTGTGTCTGTGTTCAGCACTGATCTGGGAAAGTTTTCTTCTTCCATTTTTCTCATTTTTTTTAAACCTTTTTGACCTGGGACAATTTAGAGTATATTCCACTGGGAACAAAGACACAAAGTTTACAGATTTGAAGTAATGGCCATAGTTACCCTCTCTGTGTCCTTGGCATTGGAATCGGCACAAATAGCTTCATCCATTTCTGATGTGATGTATCACCACTTTGATGACCAACAATGCAGTGTTTCATGGTGTTGATATGAGTTGATATCCACTTGCTTATCACATCCCACAAAGAAGTTCTTCCTGGCAACAATGTACAGCGGTCAATTTTTTTTTTTTTTTTTTTTGTGGACTGTGCCACCCAGGAAGCCCCCGTGGTCAATTTTTTAAACCCTCTGACAGTTCTTAGTATTATAAAAGGCTTTTATTCTAACCTCACCAAATCCTTTACCAGCTCTTATTACCTGGAACCTTAGTGAAGGCAGAAAGGGCAGATATCAATCTTGAGCCAGCTATTAGAGGTGAAAAGGGAGTGTATTGCTCATTTTTATTTATTTTTTTAATCAGGGCACTCCCTGTTTGAGGTCACAAGGGCATTTCCATTTAATAAATTACTAGAATTAGAACTCTGAGTGGTCTTGACTTCTAAACTTTGAAGACTCCCATGTACTGAAGAAGATGCTGAATTTTTGTTTATTTTCTTTTCTCCTGTCATCACCAAGTCACTAGGTAAAAGCTGTGTGTGCAATTATAAGTGAGTTGCCCTGGGTACAGCCCGGCCTGGACCCATGGAAGTCCCCCAAATTTTGGTTATTTTAAGAATCTTAAAAGTATTGCTTCACATTAGCCCCAGGAATCAAATGAGAAAACCATGAAGATAAAACCAACCAGTTATCTCATGTAGGAATTCAGCTGTTACTGCCTTATAAGCAGCTCTTTTTGGTAAAATTTTCTGTCATGAAGGTTATGACAAATTATAAATTTCCTCTTCCAGTTTGCATTTAGATATTTCCCATCAAACTTTCAAAACTAAATTTGTAAAGATCTGTTGCTTTAAAGTGTGAGAGTAAAAGTTAAACAGCAACAGTACATTATTTATAGATGCCAACATTGTTTTATTTTCAAGAACTCTGTTAGAGAGAAATCAGAACTCTTCTCTGAGGAAATGAAGGCAAGAAATGAGACAGAGATCTCGGTTTTGAAGGTATCCAACAGGGCCTCAACCAATAGCCCTCCTGTTAAGGGCCATTAGCCTATCAGCTCTACCCACAAACAATCAGAGTTTTAGTGTCTTACTCTTAAAAATGAACGGCTCAGCAGAATCCAGAATCACTAGACATTTGATGAAAGCCCTTAAAATGTAAGTTAGTGCCCAATACATACAAACAGGAAAGAAAGAAGAAAGAAGGGAAAGAGGGAGAGAGAGAGGAAGAAAGAAACTTGGAGGAAAATAAGGAAAATCACAAGGAATAGAAGAAAAAAAACACTGTAATTCATATCCAAATAGGTATTGATTCCACGAATAAAATAACGACAGGATTCTATGTACAGGAACTTTCAAAGAGTAAAAAGTCCCAAAAAAACTAAAAAAAGAGAAAAAAAAATAACAAAGGAATATGATAAGACAAATTATAAAATTTGAGGATCAATGCCTAGAATCAAACATCTGAATAATAGTTCTAGAAAGAGAACAAGGAAACAGAGGAGAGGACCTTACCAAAATACTGACATAATGTATTCCCCCAAAGTCAGGGAGATAAATATAAACATTGAAAGGGCCCATTAAGAGCCCATCACAGTGAAAGGAAACAGATTTCCATCAAGGCCCACTGTGGTGAAGCTGAGAACACCAGAAATGACCCAGACAGCTTTTGGAGAGAATAAATAGGTCTCGTACAAAGGATTGGGAATCAGGGTGGCATTTTACATCATAGAAACACTGAAAGTCAGACACCAATGGAAAAGTTAGGAGACAAAATAGTCTTGAAATTTCTACCTAGAATTCTTATTCAGCTGAACCAATCAGATGGTAAGGTAGAATGAAAACCCTGTCAAGAACAAAAGGTCTCAACATTTTATTTCCCATACACACTTTCTCAGAAGGAAGATACCCTACTCCCACACAAGAAGGAAACTAAGTAAGAAGACATGAGAACCAGGGAAATGGGCATCTAACACAGGGCAGGAGCAATCAGCCAGGATGTTGCTGGAGTGCTAGTCCTGGAGAGTAATCCTTTTATGGGAGCCAGGGGCAACATGGTTCAGTAGGAATGTCCTCCAAACCAACAATAAAACAAATCAGAATGGACAGGTTACTTGCTGCATTTGACCATTCTGGGGGTAGTTTTAACCATCAGAGGTTTCAGGACAACTTTACCGTAAGATCACACCTGAAAAACAAGGCAATGATTATTAAGAAACAAAATATTGGAAGTGTATTCACAACACAATCTGTGGCCAAGCAATAATTCCATCATTTCGTAAACACTGCCTATAGATTTCACTAAAATTGTGAAATGTTCACATTGTGAAAAATGGAGAATGGTATATAGGTGTGTGAATGTGTGGACCTAAGAGAATGAACTCAATCTCCACTTTACACATGATAAAGTCAAAAGATAATGTCGAAAAATGCAAAATTAACAAATATCAGTACAAGCAGGTTATTAACTTCATGGAAATCAATTCCAAAAGAAATTGCTAAAAAGCTGAAAGTCATTGCTTCTTGGAAGTGGGCCTTGGATTGGGACAGTGCTGTGGTAAACTGTTGTCTTTCATTAGATCTTATAAAAAGTATTTGTCAGTTTAAATCATGAATTTTATACATAAGGTATATGTATATATTTCAGCACAGTCTATCATATATCAATGATATATGTAGGTCAATACATTTTGCTGTGAAAAACAAGAAAAATAATGAGAAAATATGTTGGCATAAAAACAAAATGGTTCACTTTGTAATTTTAAGTGAAAGGCCACGGTGAATAATGCATACATGATCACATAAACTTAATTTTCCTGACAAGTATTAAGATGTGTCTCTATCTTATACACAAATATAGTAATAATAGCTTGTATTATACGCAAATATCCCCGCACAAATACCCTTCAGTATACATATATGAGTGAACATAGTAGAGAACTGAAGTTGGCAAGTGACTCACAGATATATATATTTTTTTATTATTGTTTATTGAAGTGTAGCCGCTGTATAATAAGTTACGGGTGTACAATTTAGTGACTCACAATGTTTAAAGGTTACACACATATGTAGCTCATCCATTTGTACACAAAAAATTATCAAGCAAATACTCTGTGCTTGGCACTGCATTGCAAACTCCAAATTCCAAGGTTAAAGAATGCTTCCTACAAAGTCCTGATATCAAGAAAAAATAAAGGTGAGAGGGAGGGTCTTATGTTCTCAGTGCTTCAAATTCATTCCCAAACCTGCCTGAAGGGGTGCAGATTTTCAGTTTTCCAGAGCATATGCTGCAAATGAATGTTGTCTCTTTGTTCATGGTCAGGGAAGAGGGTTGGGAAAGCTTAAATCAATGTTTACTTTAAAAATTAACACGAATTATCTTTTCATGATTTAATTTAACTTTGCTCCCCCCGGTCCCCATGTTCGTTTGTGGAGGAGGGAACACAGTGAGAATCTTAAACTGCTCATAGAAGTCAGGCCTCACCTGTAACTGACATAGTGAACATGGTTCTCATATCCTGGATAACCTCCCAGACTGTATTTCAGCCATTGGCCCATCTTTCCTAAGCCTAATGTCTACATTTGGCCTGACAGAGGACAAGCCAGCTTTCTGACAGCATTCCCCTTGGAGACCTCATTTGTCAGGCAGCCTGAACCTGAACTGGCCCTCAGTACAGCGTAACAGGTCCTTCCTAGATCCAAGGAATCTCAATCTGTGTTCCATGTTTTTACTGTACATGTTAAAGATATCGGAATCCCAAGCTCTCATGACAAAAGCTGAGAGGTTTTCGAGTCCCACTTCCCCAAAGTGAGATTCTACCCAATTACAATGAACCCTACATCATGCTTCGTGAAAAAAATTTTTGTCCCTGCATTAAATTTCAACTTTTCATGAGGCTTGTTAAAATTCCCTGCATCCCGATATGGTTGGAGCAGTGTTGGTAGGCTTCAGACTACGATGTTCAGTAAAGAATTGTGTATGTCCAGTGCACCATGAACAAAAATCACCGCTATCATCCTTCCTAATATTGAGATTCTCCTCTGGAATTTCTTGATGTGTATGGGGAGAGAAGGGTGGAGATACAGGACACAAAGCAAAACAATGTTACAGGCACTTTCATGTAGTTGTGACTCAATTTTACTTATTCAACACAATTCTGTGACTTAAAGGATATGTTCCCAATCTACATATGAGGGGATTTATAATAAGAGAATTTTGGTGAAATACTCAAGTCCCAGTGAAATTCAACTACAGCTCACTTCCCACCCTCTCAGATTAACCCATTTATCCACCAGAGTTACATGATGGAGAACATGACATTTACGTTAAGGGTTTGTAATAGGGCCAGTTTCTGATGAAGAAATTTGTGTACACCTGTATCCAGTCTGAGGTTTTCATCCAGGGAATTTTCTGGGTAAACTATCAGCACTTTGTAAAAGGGAATAATTTGGTGGGTGGTTGAGAGTGGGAAAAGGGCAAGTTGTGTCTTGCTCTAAGCTTTTTGCTCCTGTCTGTTCAGGTTTGTCTGGTTAAAAAGAAGCCTCCAAGTACACAACAGCAGGAGCAAAATGGAGAACTTTACCTCCCCTCACCCAGACGCCCCATCACTGTGCTAACCTCAAAATCTATGTAGAATATTTAAATGCAAACATTATTAAATACTGGCAGTTCCTTTGCTCCAGTCATCCTTTCTCTTAAAACAAAAAACCACTAGGGAAATTATATGCAAAAAGCTATGTTAATAAAGCACTCAGGTACAAATTTATACTTAAAAAAATGTTAGGAGATACAAAGCCTGAGAGACTCTTAGTCACGTACAAGCAGCCATATTTTTCATATTCTATATAAAGCTATTTTAACAGCTTAATGAGTAATCTAAAAAAATTATGTACAGTGTAAGTGAATTAATGTTACTGGAAAAATGTTAAGCTTTGGTATTTCCAAAGTTTTTCATGCTTCCATCCGTTAGCTAAATGTGACAGCTCAGCTTTTTGGGTCCATGTGTATTACAGCAATCACCTATCCACAGGCTTTAAGATCATATTTCCTCATCAAAGGCAAATGTCCTTCATTCTCCCTTCTAAGCTTACACTTGAGATAGATTCTCAAATGCATTGAGGCAATTCCTCCCACCGGGCTACTGTTATAGTAGGTGGGGTCAGCAGTACAAACAGGGTTGCTTGATGTGAGTTTGTAAGAAGACAGCACCTTCAACAGCCTTTGGTCTTTTGGACCAGTGTCTGAAAAGCCAGTCTTAGGTTTAGAGTCATTTGTTTCAAGGGGCTAACAGCATTTATAAATCCAATACCCCAGAGGGGGCAACACTTGAAGCTATTTCATCTTATTGCACATCAGGCCATTCAAAGCTTTTACAGTTGTAGCCACACGCACGGAAATCCACATCTGGGTGAAACGAAAGAAATGAAAGGTAAGAGTAAGTAGAGAGGGCCCACCTTGAGCATCCAACTTGAATCAAGTGCTTATGGATTGTTTGTTTGCTCCAATTTTTTCGATCAGCTATCTTTTGTAATGCTCCTAGCTCCGTGATGTAATTTTAGTGAAATCAAATTTGAATAGCCCAAAGTTATATAATTAATGACATTCACTTTCAATTACAATCCCTAATTGATCCCAGCCTGCTCAGAGGACCCCTGGTGGCAGGCAGTCACACTGCAATTTGGGCAGGTGGAGGTCCTGCCAGCTTGCTAATTTGTTTGGCCAGCTAGTTAAGTTTAAAAAAAATATCACTTTATAATCTTAGGCAGGCAATACCTCAAAGACATGCAGGTCACATTTCCATATGGACCCCCATCTTGACGTGATGGAGTGAAAATGAAGAATTTGAGAGGAGGTTGCATAGGGAGTTGCTCATTAGGTACAGTGCAGGGAAGAAGGAGCTCTATCAATGGATGTATACAGAAAAAAGATTCTGGAGGATTGGGAGATGACTGTTAGCTCATACCTTTGTGTTAGACCACTTTCTTGGCCACATTAGAGTTATTTCTGATATTCAGTCAACTTTGTTAGTAGCACTCCTTTTCTTGAAAAGTAATTCTAAATTTTCCAAGCTGTAAATGCTAGGCCACAGGCCCAACATGCATTTATAAATGTGGGAGGAATTACCAGCAGGTCTAGGAAGCTATTTAGGGAACTGGTTCTCAAAGTGGGATTCCCAGACCAGCAGGAACTGGATCACCAGGAAACTTATTAGAAATGCAAACTTTTGGACCCCATTCTAGACTTACTGAATCAGAAACTCGGGATGGGAAGAAGAAGTCTTCATTTTCACAAAATTTCCTGTTGATTCTGTTGCATGCTAAGCGTGGATGTAAAGCCAGGAATCAAACAAAAATATCAGAGTCCAGAGTTCTTGTTCTGGGCTGCCAAAACTCAAGGACTTGTGAGGTATCATCTCCCAAAGGGGAGTTACAGCAAACAGCTTTCCAAAACCCAAGTGGTTAAAAGGAAGCATTATTCCAAAGTTAAAAAGTAGATTAACAAGCTATAGCAAACATAGAGGAAATAGCTTCCCTCCAAATCTACTTCCATAAAAAGCAAGCTATTTAAAAACTCCAGAACTTAAGATACCTGGAAATACAACTTCTGTTCCTACTGCTGTATTCTTTTTTTTTTTTTTTTTTTTTTGGGTACAGGTGTCCCCTGCATCGGCAGGCGGACTCTCAACCACTGCGCCACCAGGGAAGACCCCTACTGCTGTATTCTTTACATACAATCATGTGTGTGGTTCTGAACAATTCTGCTCATATTCTTCACCTTGGTCCATGGAAGGGCACTTTCCTTTTCATTGCCCTTGTACATAGGGATGTGATGGAAAAAGCTGTAATTTACCTCAGCACTTTCAAATCTGCTCTCCTCCCTTTACAAAGCCCTCAGTGTATTCCTACTCAGTGCTCCAAACCCAGACATTGGCTTGGTATATAAGTAAGACAAAAGGGGATTCAGGGTGGGAAGGAAGAGAAAGAGAACCAACATTGACAAAGATGAACTGGGGTGGGTAATGAGGATTGTGAAAGAAAAAAAAAGAGAGATAGAAAAAAACTGAGTTAGAAAAGAAAGGAGAGAAAGAGGATGAGAGAAAGAGAAGCCAGGAGTAAGGAACCCGAGGCAAGAGTAGGGAGGGTGGAAAAGACAGGAACACTCAGCAGCTGTTTGGAATAGACTGCATGCACCATCCATTCTGAGTGGACTCTTTCCTGTGTTCGTCAGCCGTCTGCAATGTGGTGATTAATCATTCATGTCAGAATCCCTAATCCTATTCAATGGAAAACAAATGCCATGGCACCCAGCCCTCTGCTTATCCCATGCACTTCGCATGCTTGCCTGGGCGAGGCCGTCTGTGACAAAAATGGTGTTCTGGGGACCCTCAATGTAAATTCTGGGACACTCCACACATTTAAGATGTCCTATGATCTCCAGGGCCTTGCCTTTTATGGGAAGAATAGAAATTCACTAGCAATAAAGGTCAAGTTGTGCTAGTTAAGCAAACAATCAACGTTCACTTAATTCTCTTTTCAAGAGAAAAATAGCCTAGCCTGCGTTATTTATAAAGCTCCTTCCTTCTAGGAACAGAGAGCAACTCACACCAGTTACTTCATCAGTCCTCCTGGCATTGCTTTGTGGCAGGGGTTAGCTCTGTTGTCTCATTTTGTAAATTCTTTCCAAGGTTGTGCAATCTTTTGTCATATCCATTTCAGTCTTCTTGCTTCACTCTTTTCATCACTTTAGGTTGTGTGATGAGGCATTGAGATAAAAAGAGAAAAGGAGGGTTGGAGAATATCTATATGGGTGCCCAATAAATATTTATTAGATGGACATATGGATGAAAAAATAGCTTTTTGGGGAAAAGATAATCTCCTGGGCCTGGGAATCATCAGAGGCCCCAGAACATCCAGTTTGGGGATTGTACCAGAGAGGGCAAGGGAGAAATTGTGAAAGACTAGAGGAAATTACAAGGATGGGATTGCAGCCTTTTTTTTTTTTTTTTACACATTTATGATTTAATTTATTTATTTATGTTTTGGCCACACCATGCGGCTTGTGGGATCTTAGTTCCCCGACCACAGATCAAACTCAGGCCCATAGCAGTAAAAGCACTGAATCTTAACCACTGGACCACCAGGGAATTCCCAATTGTGTCCCCTAGCTCTCTCTTTATCTTCTGGGAGAAATGTGAAATCACATAAACACTGACTTTAATTAATATTCATATAAAATATGTTTTATTAAAACCAATACATATTTAATGACATAGAATGCAAAATTCAGTTCAATTATAAAGCTAAAACATGTATCACTTTCTTCAAAAGACCCCAGATTTGGGGAGGGGTGGGCTATCTTGTTAGAATAGTTCAGTGGAAAATGCTGAGAGATAATGGATCAAAATAAGAAAAAGTGAAAAGCAAAGATAAAAAATAATAAATCCACAATCGATCAACAAGTAGTGCCAGATTATACTTTACCTAATGGGGAGAGAAGCTCATAATCTTAATTTTATTGTTATTCTTTCTCTCAAATGAATGACTACAAGCAGGGCCACTCCATGAAATATAAAGAGACTAAATGGGACAACTAAGAGGGCCCTAAAGCAGGATCTCAATAAATATGTCCAAGAGGAGAGAACATTTAACATAATGCTAGTCCAGACTTGTAAATCAAGACGTGTGTTGAATTAGTTGTAAAAGGAGGCAAGATGCAGTGAGAGGTCTGGCATGAAGAAATGCACAATGCTTCTTCAAAATTCCCCAACCCCTAAAAGGATGATGTGAAGGACAAGTATTCTATTTTCTCACCAGATAGTTCCATAGTCAGTGTACCATAGGGAGAGAATTCTGGGTTGGATAGAATATGGATCTCAGAGTGGCATTTCTTATATGTTTATGTTGTTCTGAGTCCTGTGACAAAACAGTGGAACTCTTGCTGATAAAGAGCTGTCAATGGGGTTGAACAGGAGGAAAGTAGGTCTTTGATGATCACCCAGAGTGACCCCTCCTTGGTTGTCAAGGACTTTTCTATCAACAGAGAGCATATGCTAGATGGCCCATATACCCAGGTGGTGCAGAGGAGATCCAAGTATCAGATGCTCTACGGATTGAATGACTCTAGTCCCTTCTGTCCATACTTCTAAGAATGCTTGTCATTCAGTGGGTTAGAATTAAATTCCCAGACATCTCTTTTTGTGATTTGATCCTAACTCGGCATTTTGTTTAATATTAGAGCCTAAGATATATAAGCCAGGACTTTACTCTTACTCTAAGGACAAGAAAATGCCATGCTTGTTGCGAGTTTGTTTGCCAGTATAAGGTGAATTCTGCTCCTTTCCTCAGTCCTCCCTCAGCAGCTTAAAGAGATTCTGGGTGGTGAATTTACTCCTCTCAGAACTGCAGTTTATCATCTCTGGGTGCTCTCTAAATCCACTTTTAATTCACTCCTGTGTCTCAGAAGGCGTAGCTACATGCCTAAAACGTCCTCCCATGGAGGAATGAACAAAGGCAACGAGCTCGGCCCTGATGGTATATGGCTGCTTGGTTCTAATTGTCAACATCTTCTTTGGGTTCCAAAGGATCTGGAAACTGAATGATAAGAAATCTAAACCATTTTAATTTCCTTCCCACATTCCTGAAGGAGTTTAATCTCAAAGCATAGACACAGCAGAATTTCATCTCAATCTTCTCTTATAAGAAAATGTAACGGCTCTTATGTGAACATCTAAATTCCAGGAACATTTAGAGTGGCAAAAATGGAGCCTCAGTAAATGTGTGAGATTGGTAAACTATAGTAGGTATACCACTTGATTTTGGTATTTCATTCATTCCAGCTAAGTTCTCATGATCCCTGTCTTACCAACACTTCTTATTAGTTTTATCCCATTGTCTATTGTCTCTCATCCAAATGATGAGAACTTCCTATTTCTTATACTAGTAATGTTCTTTCAAAGAGATAAACATTTAAATTTGACTAACCCTCCTGTTTTTTCCACTTTTAAGCAGAACTAATTAAAACTACGATGTTTGGCTTTTCTCTTGGTTTTCTGTATGGACACCAGAATGAAAAATGAATAAACATTCTCTACAGTTATTTCTTTGCTCCATGTTCACTGTGTAGTAACAAATATGTATTAGTCACTGTGTCTGTAATATAATAATAGGGGATTCATTTCACTGTGACCCCAAAATTATTTATTGAACATCTACTATGTTCTAGGTATTTTGCTAGTGATAAATTAGTGAAAAGCATTGACACAGTCCTTGCATTTACAAAACTACCAGATTAGTAAGGATTAGAGGTAAGTAAATAGTGTAATAAATGTTACAATAAGGTCAAATCACAGAAGAGAAACATCTAATCCACACCTAGAGGTCCATTGAAGGTTTTTAAATGAAAGTTCCTGTCATGTAAACTGAAAAGGGGAGAAGGATGGTAAAGAGAAAGAACAGAAGTAAATTAGTGAGGAGGGTGGAAAGGAAGGAGGAAAGAGTTACAACCTAGGGGCCACTATGAACAAACACCCAGAATCAAGGGAGAACATCTATAAGGCCACATCACTGAGGGTGAAGGGAATGGCAAGATATAAAACTGAACAAGTAATCAAATGACAAATCAAGGAATATATTTTAAGTCATCTTAATGGCTTTATGGAACCACTGAAGTTTGAAGCAGGGAAGCAGTATGACCAGATTTGCATTTTACAAGAAGCTTTCTAGCTACACATCGATATGGAATTAAAGGGTAATGAAAGTGAAAAATTTAGAAAGTTCTTGAAATCATCTGGATTGCAAGACAAAGGAAGTGGTAATGGGGCAGGAGAAAAGTGGTTAAATTCTAAAACTGTTAAGTAGAATTGCAGGACTTGGCAAGTAGATGCATGTTTGTGGGAGAGAGAGTAACCAATGATGTGCCCAACATTGGTGGTTTGGGTACTTGGGTGGTTGGTTGATAGTGTTGGTCACTGAGATGGGGCAATGTTTATTATAATGCCTTTTCCCATTTAAAGGTGTTTCTCCAGAAAAGAAATACTGAAAATAGAAGTAAATACCTGTAAGCAATGGTCTCCATATTTGCTGCATAATTAATTGCTGACAAGCTTTAAAAATATATACATGAATTCTTGGATCCCACCCCCTGAGATTCTGATTTAATTGGTTGGGGCATAACCTAGGTTAAGGGTATTTTAAAGACCCCCACCCCAGATGATTCTAAAATACTGCCACTGTTGAGAGCTCCTGCTCTAATGGGAAAGTAGGATCTGACACCTGGATGCTAAGACAGCCTTAGCAATTGGAGGTCTTTGACTATCAGGTTTAACAGCATGAAGATAATTGCACAAGTCTGTTCAAAATTCAATGCAGCATTCTTCTCTAATCACTCCATTCTTCTCTCATACAGCAACAGACCTTTTTATGTTGTCAGTTTCCAAAGCCTTCTGTCAATGGTAAAATTCACAAATTCAAAATCTCTGAATCATCTTTGAGTGTCTTCTTACTTTATACTCAATCAGTCAACAGATCCCACTAGTTTTCTCTTCACAATGGACTCATGAACATTTTTTATTATATTTCCCCAATTCTACTCTCCTAATCCTCCCACCTGGTTTATTATGAAATCCTGCTAATGGGCATCTCCCCTTTAAGCTTGCCCACCCACTCCTTGCCACTGTTACCTACTCCCATGCCATGATCTTTCTAAAACATAATTTTCATCATGTCACTTTCATGATCAATTTTCCTCTTAGCCTGATATTCATATCCTCTATAATCTATCTTTCCAGGTTATTCTTTCACTAATCACTTTTGAAAACATTTGGCTTCAGTTAAACCGGCAGGGTCTATTGATTACTCACCTATGGAACGCTCCTTCTTCCTCTGCACTTTTGACATGTTTCTCATGTCTAAGGTGTTCTCCTCTCTCTTCTTCATCCAGTTCCAAACCATTTGTTAAAGCCTGCTGAATACTCACCTTCTCAACGTAGCCTTCCCTAATCATTCCAAAATATAATCTTCCCATGAACTCATAGCGATTATTTTTTATACCACTCATTTGGTACTTAAGGTTAAATCCTTCTCTGAAATGTATCTTAATTTATGCTGCAATTTAATGTCTCATTTTCCCAAATAGCTTATAAGCTGTCCATACGAGGATAAAACATCGTTCCTATAAAGTTCCTTGGACATAATAAGTATTCAAATTTATTATTTAAAAGGATGAATAAATGAATGACTAATGATCTGGTCTTCACATATCACAGTGACTATGTGTCTTACTTTTGATACCAATGGAAAGCCCTGTCTTCATCTTCCTTTCCAGGCCAGGATTGCCTATGTCTGTAATCTTTGGAGGGTTGCTGTATTACCCCAGATGCATTACCACAGTGCATGACTGTGCCAGTCAAGTTCACACACCAAGTCCAAAGGATAATGCAGAGGAGTCCATTACGTTTTCCTTCAATTTGCATTATCAGTCCACATTGATTCTACTTGAGCTGTACATTAGAGGATCCCTTCTCTGTGACCTCCTATCCTTCCCTTTTCTTCCCTCAAAGTACTTCTCTTTTTCTCATATTTTTTTTCTTGTTATTTTTTAAGCATCTGGCTCACACCGTCTCAGGATCTGCTTTGACCTCCTAACAGCTTCTGCTCTAGGTTTTCCCTCAATGGAGCTGGCAGGAAGTGAGGGAGCCTCAGATCCTGTGCAGGATGTGGGGTGAAAGAGGGACCGAAAAGGGCCATTTCCCAGAGCAACGTTCTGTGGCAAAAATGGGGTGTGTTACTGTGCTCAAGGAATGTCTGTCCCTTTTCTTGGACTTACAAAAACCTAATTTAATTACCTTAGTTTGGTAGGAGTCCGGATGCTAGAAACAGAGGGCAGGGGCAAGAGGTTGTGTCCCCAGAAGGGAGGAAAATGCAGAAGGAAAACGTGGTTCTGTACTTGAGAAAGTGTTCTGAGACACATTGACCACCATCTTCTGCCCCATGAGAAGCACAGCATTCTCTTCTTAGTTGGCACAAAATAAAGTGTTTCTTAGGAAGGATGTCATAGCTTTTTCCAAACTGTGTCTCTTTATTAATCTCAGAGACCATCTGGAACAACCTGCTGTGTAGACCAGTGCCAAGAATTATGAATGAGTCAGATATAAAAGGAGGCCATGAATATGTTCTCTGTGGCTCAAAATGGTAAGCAATAAGTGAAAGCTCAATTTAAAGGAAAAAACTAAAATATGTAGATTTACAAAAAATAGAATGGCTTCTTTCTCCATTGAGTGAATTTTCTGTTCTGGAGGTATAGGTCAACCTAGAGTTGTCCATGTGGTGAGGCTGTCCCAGAATATGTTTAAGCAATGGATGAACAACAGCTGGACTCCATGGCTGGTAAGGTCTCTTTCAACACAGGGATTCTGCGTATAGTGTAGTTAATGGAAGCTTCTGAGTTGTGGTAGAGAGAACCTGGGACTTGGCCATAGAAGACCCAGCCTCTAGTCTCAGCCTGAATCATCTCCCCTATTCCTCATGTTTGAACCAACTGAGTTATAAGAGCCTGTCCACTGCGGACATTCTACCTTTGTGACCACCAAATTGTAAATAACATAAGGCAGTGACTGTGTCACAGCATGAAAGACTCACAGTGCCCCTGAAAATGATGTATTTCAACCCACTTAGTTTACAGATGAGAAAACTGAGGTTCAGAGAAGTTGAGTTTTATGTATCATTTTTGGTTCCCACAGTACTTAGTATATCATAGGTGCTATACGTATGTATAATGATGCTTCTTAAATTAAATTGAATTCACAAAAGATGGGCTTTATTTTCATGAGGATCAGATGGTTATTTGAAATCAGCCTGATATTTTTGGTTCCCGCACCCTCCTGGATCTTTTCTTCATATGCTCAGATAGCCGGCCCCTATGCCTTGCCCATATGGAAGCATCTGATTGTGAGTCTGCTGTTGCGCTCAGCCAAGCATGGCTTGCGATGCCTGCAGCCACTCCTGCTGCAGTTCCCCAGCTCCCAAGTCTTCCTAGAGACACCCAGGTGTTGGGGCCATCAATGGAGATATCTCCCCACCTTGCCTTAGCATGGTCCATACATGGAGGAGGCCAGCAGCTACCCTACCACCTTCCCTCAAATCCCTCTTTCTGCCCTTTCACACCAGACCCCACATCCACAGGATAGGCTCCTGTAAGAAGTACTAGCTTTGAAGTCAGAAAACATGAATGTCAATCCCGGTTCTGTCAGCAATAGTCTGGGTAGCTTTGGGCAGGTGACTAAAACTCAGGAAGATTCAAAGCAAAAAAAAATGAAGTAAAAGATTTGAAAATGGTTTATGTAATGAATGTTACATATATTTGTCTCTTCTCCTTGCCCTTGTGCTATTTTGTTCTGTTGGGTTTTTTTTTTTTCTTGACAACTAAATACTTCTCTATAGAGTCACGTGGAAATGGCCCTGACCTTGTCAGTTATTTAAGCTGCATGTCCTTGGGCAAGTACTTGATCTTTCTGAACATCGGTGTCTTCATTTTTAAGTGGGGTATTACCCTCTTGCCCTGCCTACTTCAGAGCTGCTGTGAAAATCAAAGGAGAAAATCTAAGTCACCATGCTTTGTAACTTAAAATTTAGAAAGTTTCATAAATGCATGATGATAACTTTTATTGCTCATTAATTTACCTTATAACTTTTCTACATCATGTAACCTTAACTCCATTTTCTGCATCTTAAATAAATTCCCCCCCGATGCACAGGATTTTTCTACTGCCAATAAGGAACTTTCTGTCTCACATAAGCACTTTCACAGAGAAGTGATCAATTTAAAAAGTGTGAAAAAAATCCATCCATGTCTCCAAAACACATTCACACAATCCATGTTTGAGAAATGAACTTGCACTTACCAAGTATTACTTTATATATTTCTATTACAATCTCTTGTTTTGGAATAGTTTCCCATTCATGTCTTCATCTGAGTCTCACTAAAAACCAAGGAGGTAGTGAAGGAATATGTAAACACACTGTGCAAAGAGGAACTGAGGCTTGTGGGAGAGATGGCTCTGGGTTACATGGCAGGTAGACAGCTCTGAGAAAGCAGGATAGACTTGTGTAGAGAATGCTGGCTCTGAATTCAGAGATTTGTGTTCAGTCTTTCTCCTTTACTCATTTGCTATGTGAGCTTGCACATAGAGTTTCTCTGGATTTTTTGGTTTTGTTTCTGTTCCTAAACATGGAATCAACATACTTATTTCATGGATTTGTCCTAAGGCAGAAATTAGAAAATGATGTGAAATATTTATCACAATGCCTTCTGCGCATAGTAAATGCTGAACAATAGCAATTATTCTTATTAATAAGAGCCTAAGTGTTCCATTTTCAAAGCTTTTTCCATTCAGTGGGGTTATGAAATTTTTTTTTTTTTTAGGATTTGTCCTAAGGCAGAAATTAGAAAATGATGTGAAATATTTATCACAATGCCTTCTGCGCATAGTAAATGCTGAACAATAGCAATTATTCTTATTAATAAGAGCCTAAGTGTTCCATTTTCAAAGCTTTTTCCATTCAGTGGGGTTATGAAATTTTTTTTTTTTTTTTACAATACAGGCATTTTTACCTCATACATTGTTAGCTCTAAATTGTCTCCTGTACAGTAAAACTGGATTTCTTTACATTAGGCGAGAATTGACTATTTTGAATGACTATACAATCTGCCAGCCAAGAGTTCAGCTTTAGCTGTATAGCTACCTTTGTCTGGAAAACATTGTATAATTATCTGAACATTCCCTTTGTGCTTTTCTTTTATTATTTTATGAAAATGAGTAGGAAACAGAAAAATGAATGTGCTCATACTGATAGCAAGAAATACAGGTCCCATAAATTTACTGTAGTTGAGACAAAGATGGCAGTCCCTAGACAGTCTAGAATTGATGAATCTGTGTTGAGGCCTTAAGCTGATCAATTGGGCATATACTTTCAAAGGAAAAGAATAAAAGAATGAATAGGACCCTGGAAATACATCTTTTATATTTCCATAGAGATAATAGAGTATATTTGGGGATTATTTTTATGCTGCTAATTTTCAGTGACCAGAAAAAATCATTATAACCTTTAAGTCAATTGTTTGAATTTCTCATATTTGATTTCTGTATGAGAAGGGTTAGAAAGTCAGTACCTAAGAAGATGGGGACCTGCTTCCAGAGAAGGCTAATGTGTAAAAACGACTGGTCATAATAATATTCTTCCCATAGAGTAGTTCTGTTCTAGTCTTCAGTTAAATGCAGAGAAAATCCAAAATTGCAAGATAACTTTTGTAAGAAAAAACAAAAAGCAATACAAGCATTGTTTCCTGGTGCCAGAGGGTCTTAATAATACTACTCTTGTGCACTCCTGTTAGTATATTAAGAGAGCATTTCTAAGGGTGAACATGATCCTTGTCTCTGCTACACTCAAGAAAGCAGGATACTGCTGGCTGGTATCTGCCCTGACAATAGATGGAACTGGAGATCTATTTCTCTGAGGCTCTGCAGGAAGTATCTATTGATACCTTTGTGCATTTCTGGATGACAGAAAACAATGTAGATTTTCCTTAATAGCCTTTGCCTCACTCATTTTTGAATAAAGCTGTTTAAGATAGGTCACTAGGGAAGTTTGAAACCCAGGCCATGTTCCTTCAAACAAAATGACATTTCTTAGTAAAGAGGTTCTCATTGTCCCCTGCAGAAATGTATCTGATTTCAGAAAAGGATTGATTAAAATAAAAATGTGTTTGTATAAGAAAAATTATTTTCTGCTGAGAAAAACATACATTGGGGTAAATTTATAGTTCTGGTGAAGTCATTAATATCTGGTTGTCAAAAAGTATTGGTTTGAACAAAACATGTTGTAATAAAAATGCATTGTTTTGAAGAAATTTATTGGCCCCATGAAAACCTATTTGATTCAGAAAGATATGTTGATTTCAATGAAAAATCTATTTGTTTTAAGGGAGATAGTGCTGGGCTTTTGGCTTTTCTATGGGAAATCCTCTCTGTGATATTGGCATTCACTTAGAAAAATGAAACATGGACATAATTAGTGGAAAGACTGTGAAGAGAGAGCAGAAGGCCCACTTAATCAATAATATTTAACACAGACGTAATGAGCTTCCATCTTCTGAGCACATTAATAAACATTTGCCAATGAACCCTTCCAAAGAGCCCAAAGAGGGGTGTGGTTGGCTGTGAGTTTAGAGGATGAACACTCATTGTAAGAAAAGTATTACGAAGATGAAAAAAGAGCCATTAAGTTGAACCCCAGACACAGTAATCCTCAAGCAAACCAATGATACATTAGAAATCCTCATAGAACGACCTCAGCCTACTCTCTGATCCTTCTCTCCTCTCACGGCCTATAATATAGAATAGGGTCTCAAAACACTTAAGAACCAAGTTGCCAGATCCTCTTCTCTCTGAAAAATATATTCACTTTTGAAAGAGAGACATATGAGAAGGGCATCATATTGGGTTTGCTCAGGGTGGGCAAAGTGGTCTGTGTCTTTCATCTGAAACAAAAATCTGTCTCTGAAACACTGGTGAAAAACACTGAATCCAAAACTCAGTTCTGATGTCTTCAGCTATTTGCTTAAAGCAGGAGTTGACAAACTTTTTCTGTTAAGGTTCAGATAATGAATATTTTAGGCTTCACAACTACTCAGCTGAGACATAGCAGTGTAAAACCAACCATAGACAATAAGTAAATGATGAGCATGACTGTGATCCAATAAAACTTTTTTTACACAAACAGATAGTAGACAAGATTAGGCCTACAGGTCTTAGGATGCTTAGAGAATCAACTTCACTGCATCACTTAACTAAGTGTTCCATTTTCAAAGCTTTTTCCATTCAGTGGGGTTATGAAATTTTTTTTTTTTTTTTACAATACAGGCATTTTTACCTCATACATTGTTAGCTCTAAATTGTCTCCTGTACAGTAAAACTGGATTTCTTTACATTAGGCGAGAATTGACTATTTTGAATGACTATACAATCTGCCAGCCAAGAGTTCAGCTTTAGCTGTATAGCTACCTTTGTCTGGAAAACATTGTATAATTATCTGAACATTCCCTTTGTGCTTTTCTTTTATTATTTTATGAAAATGAGTAGGAAACAGAAAAATGAATGTGCTCATACTGATAGCAAGAAATACAGGTCCCATAAATTTACTGTAGTTGAGACAAAGATGGCAGTCCCTAGACAGTCTAGAATTGATGAATCTGTGTTGAGGCCTTAAGCTGATCAATTGGGCATATACTTTCAAAGGAAAAGAATAAAAGAATGAATAGGACCCTGGAAATACATCTTTTATATTTCCATAGAGATAATAGAGTATATTTGGGGATTATTTTTATGCTGCTAATTTTCAGTGACCAGAAAAAATCATTATAACCTTTAAGTCAATTGTTTGAATTTCTCATATTTGATTTCTGTATGAGAAGGGTTAGAAAGTCAGTACCTAAGAAGATGGGGACCTGCTTCCAGAGAAGGCTAATGTGTAAAAACGACTGGTCATAATAATATTCTTCCCATAGAGTAGTTCTGTTCTAGTCTTCAGTTAAATGCAGAGAAAATCCAAAATTGCAAGATAACTTTTGTAAGAAAAAACAAAAAGCAATACAAGCATTGTTTCCTGGTGCCAGAGGGTCTTAATAATACTACTCTTGTGCACTCCTGTTAGTATATTAAGAGAGCATTTCTAAGGATGAACATGATCCTTGTCTCTGCTACACTCAAGAAAGCAGGATACTGCTGGCTGGTATCTGCCCTGACAATAGATGGAACTGGAGATCTATTTCTCTGAGGCTCTGCAGGAAGTATCTATTGATACCTTTGTGCATTTCTGGATGACAGAAAACAATGTAGATTTTCCTTAATAGCCTTTGCCTCACTCATTTTTGAATAAAGCTGTTTAAGATAGGTCACTAGGGAAGTTTGAAACCCAGGCCATGTTCCTTCAAACAAAATGACATTTCTTAGTAAAGAGGTTCTCATTGTCCCCTGCAGAAATGTATCTGATTTCAGAAAAGGATTGATTAAAATAAAAATGTGTTTGTATAAGAAAAATTATTTTCTGCTGAGAAAAACATACATTGGGGTAAATTTATAGTTCTGGTGAAGTCATTAATATCTGGTTGTCAAAAAGTATTGGTTTGAACAAAACATGTTGTAATAAAAATGCATTGTTTTGAAGAAATTTATTGGCCCCATGAAAACCTATTTGATTCAGAAAGATATGTTGATTTCAATGAAAAATCTATTTGTTTTAAGGGAGATAGTGCTGGGCTTTTGGCTTTTCTATGGGAAATCCTCTCTGTGATATTGGCATTCACTTAGAAAAATGAAACATGGACATAATTAGTGGAAAGACTGTGAAGAGAGAGCAGAAGGCCCACTTAATCAATAATATTTAACACAGACGTAATGAGCTTCCATCTTCTGAGCACATTAATAAACATTTGCCAATGAACCCTTCCAAAGAGCCCAAAGAGGGGTGTGGTTGGCTGTGAGTTTAGAGGATGAACACTCATTGTAAGAAAAGTATTACGAAGATGAAAAAAGAGCCATTAAGTTGAACCCCAGACACAGTAATCCTCAAGCAAACCAATGATACATTAGAAATCCTCATAGAACGACCTCAGCCTACTCTCTGATCCTTCTCTCCTCTCACGGCCTATAATATAGAATAGGGTCTCAAAACACTTAAGAACCAAGTTGCCAGATCCTTTTCTCTCTGAAAAATATATTCACTTTTGAAAGAGAGACATATGAGAAGGGCATCATATTGGGTTTGCTCAGGGTGGGCAAAGTGGTCTGTGTCTTTCATCTGAAACAAAAATCTGTCTCTGAAACACTGGTGAAAAACACTGAATCCAAAACTCAGTTCTGATGTCTTCAGCTATTTGCTTAAAGCAGGAGTTGACAAACTTTTTCTGTTAAGGTTCAGATAATGAATATTTTAGGCTTCACAACTACTCAGCTGAGACATAGCAGTGTAAAACCAACCATAGACAATAAGTAAATGATGAGCATGACTGTGATCCAATAAAACTTTTTTTACACAAGCAGATAGTAGACAAGATTAGGCCTACAGGTCTTAGGATGCTTAGAGAATCAACTTCACTGCATCACTTACCCAAGTAATTGTGCAGAAATATGCCATTAAGAAAGCTAGTATGCAGGGAGCAGATATGGATAACCTATGAAAAATGACACACTCACAATTCCCAAGAGATGCAGACTGATGCAGAGAGAATCCAAAGAGGGCAATGTCTTGAAGGAGGAAGATTCTACATGGTATTCACAGTAGCTTCAAGGAATCAAATGTAATTCCAGAGGCCAGTCTCATTCCTTCACACTTAGTAACAGTTTATTGTTTAACATCCTTTTCCCTCAGTACTTATCAACAATAAACAGTAGGAATAAGGTTTGGTTGTGAGCTTTCTTTCAGCAAAATTCTAGAGATAAGTACAAATTAAAGATTTTTTTTTATTCTAACAGAGGGCAGCTGCTGGGTGTGACTATAGGTATGTTATAGGAGCAGTGGAGCTTGTGGTCAGGTCTCCTTTGCTTTCAAATAGTTGCCTTGGTTCAATGTGGTTTTATTCAGGATTCCATGACAGTGAGTTAAACATTCTAGAAGTTCTTTGATAGTCTTGCTGGCTGAAGTCCTACAGGGAGAATGAGCAAAGCCATACCCAGAATGTGTGTTGATTTCAGTCAAGATAAATCAAATTCATCCTTTCCTGGTGGAAGGAGTAAAATGTAGTCAACTTGCTACCAAGTGACTAGTTGTCCCCGGAGAGATGAGGCTGTATGAAGGGCTAAGCATAGTTCCTGTTGTTGTGAACTTGGACAATCACCAGTAGCAGTACCTACATCAGCCTTGGTAAGTGGGAGCCCGTGCTCTTAATCATGCATCACCTCCATTCCTGCCACCATGGCTTCTCCATTCATACACCTATTGTGCTACCATTGGGATGACCAAATGATACAGGCTGGCTGAGGTCAACCATCTGAATCATTCTGTCTATTTTTTATTTAGTGTCTCTTCCATGTCAAATGCTCTCTAGTGGCTGTTCATATATGATTCAAAGATATTCACACTTCTTGTCCATTCCTATAGGCTTTCAATAAATCTCACGTGACATCTTTTCTCACTACAGTTTCCTCTAATATCATAGGCTCTGTCAGGTCATATGACCCAAGCAACTGGACTTCTTGAATCACAGGATGGACATGCTACAGATCCTTTCTTATGATTTTTGAAAATTTACTCTCTTGGTCTGGGGTGGAGGCAGTTTCAGAGGTTTTCATTTGATCTTCTCCACAATGACAGTTTAAATTCCATAGCAAAGGAACCAATATCATAGTCCCAATAAGTACCGAGTACATTTATTTCTATTGCACATTCAAAACATAAAAGAAGGGAAATGACTAACAGTGGATCTTCCACTGTAATTCAGTCTTGGGTGGGGACTACATTTATTTTCTGGTCCCCACATGTCCTAGCCTAAAGGAGAAGAGCATAACCATTCTTCAGGTTCCTAAGTATTAATGTGATTCTGGACCCTATTCCCAACAGTCCTCAAAATGTTTGAATATTCCCCAGTGTATAATCTCCTAAGTAAATGGCCCTGGGTCCTTGTTTTGTTGGTAGTACCATAGGGAGGACTGAGGGAATCATTATCTTATACCCTTGCCATGATGTTCCAGGATCCTTCTTGCTGGAGACCTTGCCTATCCTCCAGTCAGTGGATTCCTAGTTTGAATATTGTCTCAGATCTGGAAGTAAGGCAAGGGATTGTGAAATGTTATTGGTATATCTGACATCAAACCCCTCATTTTCCATGGTTTATATTATTTGTTTTTATAGATTTAACAATACTTTATTGCCCCCCCACTATAATTCTAAACTTGCCACTCCTTATGATAATTCAACCTGCATTGAGAACAATCCCATGTCCTCTATTAGTCTGAAATTTTGCAATTCCTTTTATATCAGGGGTTCTGTTCTGAAATGACATGTTCTTCCATCAGCCTTGGCCTATAGAGGATACTTCTCCATGGTGCTGGTGTTTTTCTCATGAGCACATTCCTTACTACTTTGATAAACAGTGGGTTCTCCAAGTTGTAGATGAGCTGAGTCTTGAAGAATACGTAGAAATGAGACACATAAATATTGCTGGGTATAGGAGAGTCCAGGCAGAAGGGAGAGAAGAAAAACAAAGACTGAAGAGCTGGGGGATTTCATAAGTCCTAGTGGAGTACATTACACATGAAGGAGAGCTGTGAGCTCAAGGTAGATTTTGTGGAATAAGGTTAAACCTGTAAGTTAGGCTTTTGGGTGAGGACTTGCTCTGTTGGTAGTAGCTAAAATAAAGCCAAAAGGGCTCTACAAAGGGCAAAAGGCAGAGACCATTCCCCATTGCGTCAGACATCACATTGCCTGATGTGAAAACCAGAGCAAGAAAATGGAAACTGGAGAGCAAGGGAGGAGAAGGTGGCAGTTGCCAAGCACTCCTGACATGTGTAAGGTAAAAGTTTAATGTGCCTTGGGCACACAGAGCTGTCAGCTTTTTGACACGCAAATGAGCTGGTTCCACTCCAGCAGGTAATCATATTATCTGCTGGCCCTGGGTGATGAGGCTCCACCAGCAGCAACTCAGGCAAGGCTCTGATAATTCTCTCCAGGAACCAGACCTTTTTGTTTCTGTCGCAAAAGATTTTCCTGAAGACTCTTGTCACAATTGTACTTGAGAGTTGTACGCATTTTGCTTTGAGAATCCCTTGCTGGGTTGTGAAAAAGGATGAAGCTGAGCTCACCAGAATTTATCTTTTGTTTCTTATTTTTCTCTAGCCTACCACATACTTGATATGAATATCCCATATGGATACTTAAGACACATCAAAAAGTCAGCTTTTGGGAATAGGAATATATTCTAAAATAACATAGACAATATACAGCAATATATTATCTAATATACAGCAAGTAGTTGGCCTCAGATTAGAATCTCAGTGTTGCAAGGTACCTTAAGCATCTTAAAGTCCAACTGCCCATCCAGTGTTTAAATCTGTTCTATGACAGCCATACCATGTGGAATCTCACTTATGCCTACATGTACCTGAAGCACAGAACAGTCACTAGATCCAAAGAGTGCCCATCCTATTTTTATAAGATTCTATGTTGTATAAAGGGTTTTCTTGTACTGAGCTTGAACCCATCACCCACCACCTATGGCCATAGAGAACATATTCACAGCCTCTTCCAGATAGTTCATGCCTCCCCCACAATGTTCAGAGCCTTTATTCTATTTTGAGCTTCCCAATAAGTCTGAGCCACAAATCTAAATTAGTTTATATCCTGTTTCTTTCAAAAATTTATTTTGATTTCCCAGTTTCTTACCTTTTGTCCGGATCCCTAAAGCTTCATGGTCCCACAAGTTACTGAGCTTCTGTGTTGGAAGTGAGCAATAATTGGATACACATATGTGTATGTTGCAAGAGGGATTTTAGGTTTTCAGAACTTGGGGAACATTAGAGGAAAAGCAGAGTTTTCCAAGGAGAAAATCCCAGCCCGTAAGACCAAGGCTAGAAGGACTGAGATGTTGAAAAGGAAACAACACCTGCAGGAGGAAGGAACTAAAATACAGGAGAATAAGTAATCTCAGTAGTCTGGCTCTACAAATGTAGGGAGGAGATGGAAACCGGGTGGCCAATGCAAGGACAGATTTTGGTTTCTAGAAATAAGAAAAGAGCCTTATGTATACATGTATTTTTTTATAACATTATTATGTTCACTTCTTGAAGTGAACCTTTGCAGCATCTGACTGAACAACTCATATCTGGAAGGTTTCAAAAAATATTCATAGAATGAATGAATAAATGAATGAATGTATGAATGAATAAAATTCTAATTCTAAGGGCAAATAGCAGACCTCATATTTCATATTGGAGAAAACAATCTGATTTCAAGTCTGGGTAGTTTTAAAATCCCTCTAGTGTACTTGCATTTCAAAAGCAGAATAGTTGAATCTGAAATCTTAGCATCACTAACGATGGTAATGCATATGACCCTGGCCTACACCATCTTATCTGTGAAAGTGCAGAGGATTTTCAGGAAGAGAAATGACAATTTTGACCCTAATTTAAGTGTCAAACAACTTTTTCTACTACATTTACTTCAACTATTTTTTGTAATAAAACTTTCTGTGACTAAGGTTGTATAAATCCCCATGGGTCAATTCTGAGATGAAGGGTAGAAGATTGTGAAAGCATCTTCTGATCCAGAGTTACGAACAATCCCCCTTGGAAATAGACAAAGTTAAGGGATCTACTCTGAGTTTCCTGTCCTTATGAAGAGTCCTATGCCCATCTGTGCAATAGATTTGGAAATAGAAAAGCCAAGTATGAACCCTATCTCTGACTTTCAGTCCTCATGCAACCTTTTTATTTCTAGCCTCATCATCAGCAAGATGGGAATAATGAGACCTGTCTTAAAGGGTTATTGGAAGGCTCATAATGTAATATATATAAATGTACCTACAGCATAAAAGGCTTCATTTTTTGAGGTAATTTGTCCTCATCTCTTTGTTGAGATGAGTTTCAGAACTGAGGGTCTCAACCAGGATCCAATCAGAAAAGCAGAAACCACTCTATATATTTCAAGCAAAAGAAATTTAACACACAAAATTTGTTCTGCAGGTGAACTGAGATGCCAAAAATATAGTGGTACAAACCAGAGATTAACAAAGACAAGAAATCATTGCCACACCTAAGAGGCTCATATTCAGGAGAGCGTGTTACCAGAGCCCAGGGTCCAGTGTCACTAGATCAAGCTATAACTGTGATATGTTTTCCTGGCAGAAACTAAGATCATAGATAAAGTGGTTCTCTGGTAGAAGCATAGGGGAGACACAGCCACAGCCAGAGACAGCATATAAAGTAAAGAGAGAGGAGAGAAGATGCCCTGGATATTTTCTTTCACCCACCCTCCAATCTTGCACCTGTCTTGCCAAACCCACCTTGAAGTCAGAGAGCAAGAGAAACTGGGGATTGTAGTAGTCTGAGACTCAGAAAGGAACAGGAAAAGGAGGAAGAATGGATCTGAGGATATCTGATATATCATGTTCAAATATATCATGAGATATTTGGATAGTTCAGTGTCCAAATACCTCATGATATCAGTAGATGAAGGTTTTTCTTGTTCCCTAGCTCCCTGTCAACACAAAGCAACCAACCCCTCTGCCCAGAATAGTTCTTGTTGTTTATATTCCTTGAGCAAGGCAAAGCTGCTGGTAGTTTCATAAAATGACCAAAGTCTCATATGACCTACTCAAAGATTCTAGAAGAAGTCAACAGTAGGTAGGACCTAAGATTCCCATCTAGTGTAGAGAATCTGAACTCCCTGGGGAAACAGACTCTATGAGCTCTTGTACACATTTAAAAGGAATGGTCCAGTGGTTATACTATCACTTTGAATCCAAGTTTTAGACTTTTATGAATTAAAATGAATCTCATTTATTTTTCACTGTCTCAATGTATGCAATAGATGTGTGCCTTATACAGTTGAGTTAAATCTGTGATAAATCAAATAATATTCAGCACATTAAAAGTATTTGTAATTTCAAGGAATCTCACAGAAAATTATCTTGTCAGCCTAAGGATCTTCTTGCTATGAAAAACTCATTTCCTAGTAAATCTGTTTTAAAAGTTTTTATTTTTCATATATTGGCTATCCTTTAATCAGAAGACAATTCTATATCAGCTCTCTAGCATGAGCTATTCTATAAGACAGTTGTGCTAAATGCCACAAAAAGTACCAACAAAATATTGTGAGAACACAGATATAGGGAGGGAAAGAGGAATTAGTTCACATTAGAAGGATCTGAGATAGACTGATGAAGGAAGTAGCCTTTGGCTCACACTTTAAGAATTAGTAGATTTTTAATAAACAGAGAATGAGCAAAAGGCACATCAATGGGAAAGTGCAAGATGTGTTGAATAAGTAATGGAGTAGTATTTGGCTAGAAATTACTAGAATTTAGGTAAAATGTGACTTAAATGTTGGGTGTTGCCAGATTATGAAGAATCTTGGATGACAAGCTGAGATATTTGCACTTTCATTAATAGAGAGTAGGGAGTCATAAAGGAGTTTTTGTTTTAACAACAGAGTAATACATTTAGAATTCACCAAATTGAAGCTTGTTTTTCATGCCTAAAAATATTTTTTTAAATAATTTGTGAAAATTAGTTTTGATCTATAGAATAATATCATGAGCCATTAGCATGAGCCATTAATGGTCATAGCAGAAGAGAGGTATATATAAAGGGAACTTATGGTTTCTGATATCCAAATTAATTATGCTATTTCAATTTTGTTTTATAATGGTAGTTATATTTGCTGTGTATTCTACCTGTTTCTAGAGAATAAGAAATGGGAGGATTTTAAACTAAACCTGAGATTATCCCAAATATACCATCCACTAATATCCCAATAAAAATATAGAATCAATGACCCCCAATAAAACTGTGAACTGGAATCAAAAATAACTTCTCCAAATCTTATTCAAAGAGACTTTTTGGTTTCTTCAGAAAGTTAAAAGGCACATGTATCCACACACAGTCTCATGTATAATTTGAAACAGATGTTTAAAACAAACAGTTTAAACCAGAATTTAAATTTATATTATCCCCAAAGTACTACATTTTCACCCAACCTGAAAAAAATTCTTTGTATCTAGAGTTCTGTTTAGAATATGTAATTAAAAGTCAATAAATTAAATAAGAACCAAAGACAAAAACTGTGTTGTGGAACACAAGTTACATTACATATGAAATAAAATGTCTCTGTTGTTAATATTTTATAGAATTTTAGAAAAGAGATGAGTCTTTTGAATCACCGGTACCAATATCTCATCTTACTAAATGAGGATAGAGAAGAGACATGGCTGATCTAGGATCACACAAGTAATTAACCGTAGACCCAGATCTATCCACCCCTAACCCACTCAGTTTAATTTTTTTTCTCCTAATTATGTTACCAAAGAATTTATTAACATCATGGCACTGGCTCTCCCAGTTCTCATCTGAGAAACTAATGGAGGATGGGATAAATAGGGAAAGGGGAAGAGAAGGATTTTAGCTGCCTTTACAAGAAGATGAAATCTATTGGTCACTTAAAGATCAAACTCAGAAACTAAATCTCCTTGACTTTTCTTGGAATTTATAGTGTGAGTAGTTGCACATGGTTGACTCATGAGTTAAACCCCTCACCGTCTGAAGAGAGTATGTTCAAACAAAGCAAACAGCACAAAGTAAATTCTAAGCCCGGTAAAGACGTCACAGTCTCGGTCTCGGCCCAAATCCAGTGGCAGCAGATACATAATGCATGACCAACAAGATTTCTTTTTGCTCTTCTGTCTTGGCCATTGCACAAGCACAAACCCCAATGGAACCAAGTAATCAGATACAGATTTGGAGTCATTAAATCTTCAAGGGGAAAGTTTTTTAAACATTTGTTTTGAGCGATTTTCACAAGCTGGAGAAGCAACGTGAGAAAAATCAATTAGAAATGGGAAGTTGGCTGGGATAATATGAGGAATTATTGTAAATTTTCATCATGACCTTAAATTTTACTCCTGCTATTCTGCAAATGGAAGAGTTTAGAAAGAGGATTTTCCTGTTCATGCTACTTCCTGAGTTCTCTCTAAGAAAGCAAAACTGGAAAAAGGCATCCTGAACCCGGCTTTGTCACTACTTCCTAGTTATGTAACTATAAGAAAGTCTCTTAACACTGCTGAGCTTCCCGTCCTTTACCTGCAAAATGGAAAGAATAGTATAAAACTTTCAGGGTTCTCATGAAAGCTGAATAAGATTTTACAGAAAACTGCTACGTACCTTATAAAGAACTATACAAATGCAAGTTTTTTATTACTATTAAACTGAGGATAAGATCTGTGAACTCCACACACCCCCAGCCCTGGAAATACATTATATGGATAAATTTTTTTGCATTGTTCATTTTCTGAAGAATGAGTCCAGAGCTATGGGTCTAAAGAATAGGTTCAAAAGAGAGAGGAAACCAACTCAAACTAGTTTAAGCACATAACTTCCAAAAAAAGTATATATATATAGTGGAGTGGGAAGGGGATAAAGACAATTTATAGACTCACATAACTGGGGAGTTGAGGGGTGAGGCTGGTTGGATTTATTGTTTTAATAGCATCAGCTCATAATCTCTCTCTCTCTCTCTTTCTCCCCTCACTTCCTTTTTATGTCTCTTTATGTGATTGTCTCATTGCTTCTTGCTAGAGTCATGCCTTCTGTCTTCTCCATACATTGGGAAGATTGAAATAGCACTGGATCTACAGCCTACAGAAGTTTAAAGGAACAATTCTTTACTTCCAATTCATAAAATTATTTGGAGAGACTATGATTGGCTTGCATGTGACCCATATCCACCCTTTGAACCAATTACTGGCTCCAGGGAAATGCAATTTATGATTAGCATAGGCTGAGCCATATGCTTCCTTCTATCCCACTAGGACCATATGGAATTAGGGAGAATATTCCCAAAGGAAAGGATAATGGGCAGGCAAATCAAAGAATGTAACTATAGTAACTTTTATCAGATTCTCAAAGGAGTCCATAATTTAAAAACTTAAAAACTGGTTCCATAAAATCGTTAAGAAATTCACCTTATTAGAGGCTGATGGAATTAAAGAAACTGAGAGTTGAAGATCTTCGACAGTATTATATCATTACTCTTATTTTTTAAATGGGTAAACAGAAGCTAAGAAAGGCAAAACAACTTGACAAAAAGGTACTGTAAGATGGAGAGAGAGATCTTGAAACAGATCTGATTCTTGATGCAGAAATCCTTCCACTTTAGTTACCTGATTAGAAACTATAAAGGTCAGGGACTTTCCTGGTGGTGCAGTGGTTAAGAATCTGCCTTCCAATGCAGGAGATGTGGGTTCGATCTCTGTTCGGGGAGCTAAGACCCCACATGGCTTGTGGCCAAAAAACCAAAACATAAAACAGAAGCAGTATTGTAACAGACTCAATAAAGACTTTAAAAATGGTCCACATCAAAAAAAAAAAAACAGACTATAAAGGTCAATCCCAACAGTTGGATAAGATAATGCCTGTAAAGTATACAACATAATTTCAGGAACATAGGAGAAACAAAACACATACTATTTTCTATTCTACATTCCCTCCAATTTATCACAAACCTACTGATCATGAGAGTTTTCAATTAGCAGTGTTCAAATTTTGGTGGAGGTTTTTTATTCAGTCAGCTTTTTTAGCCATATTGTCAGACATAATATTTAAGTATATAGGTTCCTTCTAATAATTTAAGTGACTTTGCCATGTGCTTTTTGCCTAAGCTCCCTCAAACATAGAGGTCAGCAAATAAGAAAGGCCTACAGATACGGCATGGTATAAGAGAAAGGTAAAAATCAAGTCAGAGCTCAGGCAAAATGTCCTAGTCATTGACCATAAAAAGTACGTTTGTCTGGTGTTCCCTTTCATTGCATTCCTGTCAGGTAGTGTGAGGTAGACCTGCCTGGGTTTAAGGCCAAAGTCAGATAAAACAACACATGCTGGCTGTGTCTGCGTTTAATGAGATGACATTTAAGGTTTCTGACCTGCTGTAATAGGTGAACTGGAGGTGGAAATTATTGTCCTTGACTTCATTAATGCTGCAGATTGAAGGAGGTTTTAGGACCTTAATGAGTTAACATAATTTTACAAAGTAGAGGTTACCATCAGTGGCTTCTTTCTCTAAGCTTGTAATATTAGTAACAATATTGTCAGATACTAAAGACAGAGGCATGTGGTGCTTGGCTTGTGGGCCAACCAGCAGGGACTTGTTGAAATCCAGCTCCATTTTGTAAACCAAATGAAAAACCACATGGCAGCCTCAGTCGGGATTAGGAGTGTAACTGCTGAGCTATCACTTGAAATCCACCCTCCCACACATTTGATTTAAAACAATCACTACATATTTGCTATGGACTTTTCTTTCATTATAGTCCAACCCTGATATTTAATCAGTGTCCGCTCTTTTCTGTTTGAACAAGTTGATGCTAAACCATAATGAAAAAAAAGGTCCAAGAAATGTCATCACTGCCATATTATCCCCTCTCTGTGAACACATTCATAATGCATTATGGTTTCAATAGAAAGGTTGCTTATGATTAAAATTAATAAAGAATTAAAGCTGTATTTGTGGTGATGGTCTCCTTTAATTCGGCTTTAATCAGTTGGACCAGAAAATTAGAAGTTGGGGGATGGGAAATGGACTGTGAATTAACAATATATATTAGATTCATTAATCATTACCTAAGAGAAGATTTCAGTGTCAATTTCACCTTTGACTAGCTCCTCAGACTGAGATAGCATCGTATTTACTAAGAGAGTGGCTTTATCTCCTTTATCAAGAGTAGTTTGTAATAGAGGATGAAGTTCAGGAGGAAAAATATCAATCAGGGTATTATACCTTCTAGGTGGTAGGGACTTCCAAATCCATTGTATTCTGAATGACAATTATTCACCTTTTCTCACCTAATATATCCCATCACTTTGGTGTATCATCACTTCTAAAGAGTCCTTACTCCCATTTTCTAATATGTAACAAAAGGATAAAAAGAAACATAATAGAGAAAAAGAATGATGTGCAAGTGTGTTTATCTGGCATATGGCTATAATTTATGGGGTAATACTAAAAATTTTTAACAGCCAGCATTATATATACTTAATATATTACCTATTACACATAACATATACTATATATTACTCACATAATAGTATTCTATAACAGTATTTTATATATGTAATACAATAGTATTATATATAATATATATTATATATTATAGTATTATATTATATAACTATATATATATGTTATTCCCTTATATTTACACATATATTACAGCCAATGGATACTAGTTAGAAATAATCAATCAGCTATACCACCTGTACCACCAATTCTCTGCATATAAATATAAAAAACTCTTCCAAACTCCTCTAAAGATTGGTTAAAAATTCAGGTCCTGCTAGAAAGACACAGACTACCACAACTGACTCAAGAAGAGAGAAACAATCTGAATAGACCTATAACAAATGAAGAAATCAAATTTGTAATAAAAAACTACACCAAGAAAAGCCCAGGCTCAAACGACTTCACCACTAAGTTTTACCAAACATTTGGAGAAGTAATACCAATTCTCCACAACTTCTTTCAAAAATGGAAGAAGAGGAAATATTTCTCATTTTATTTTATAAAGCCAGTATTATCCTGATACCAAAATCAGACAAAGACATCAGGAGAAAGAAAATTACAGACCAATATCTCATGAATATAGATGCAAAAATCTTAAAATGCTAGCAAACCAAATCTAACAATATATAAAATAGAGTTGTCCATCATGACTAAATGGGATTTATCTCTAAGAGATTAATTGTGGTTTAAAAATAAAAAAATTAATACATCCTATCAATAGGATGGAAACAAAAATCACATGATCATATTAGCAGACACAGAAAACATATGTGCAATATACTTTCATGATAAAAACACTCAGAAAACTAGGAATAGAAAGGAATGTCTTCAACTGGACGAAGGACATCTATGGAAAACTCACAGTTAACATCATACTTAATGGTGAAAGACTGGATATTTCTCTCTAATATCAAGACTAAGACATAGATGTCTGTTCCTGCCATTTCTACTCAACGTAGTATAGGGCAGGGCAGTTAGGCAAGAGAAATAAATAAAAGCCATCCAGATTGAAAAGAAGGAAGTAAAACTATTTCTACTCACTGGTGGCATGATATTATACATAGAAAGTCCTAGGTAATCCACCAAAAATCTATCAGAACTAATAAGCAAGTTCAGCAAGGTTGCAGGATACAACATCAATATACAAAATCAATTTTGTTTCTATCCATTTGCAATGTACAATCTGAAATTTAAATTAATAAAGCAATGCAATTTACAATAGTATCATAAAGAATAAAATACTCAGGAGTAAATTTAATAAAGGTAGTGTAAAATTAGTCTTGAAAACTACAAAATGTTGTTGAAAAAAATTAAAGATCTAAACAATTGAAAACCACCTCATATTCATGAATTGGATGACTTAATATTGTTAGTATGCTAATACTCCCCAAACTGATCTACAAATTCAATAGTCTTTATCAGAATCCCAGCTGAATTCTTCATAGAAATTGACAAGCTGATTCTAAAATTCATATGAAATTGGAAGGAATCCAGAATAGTCAAACAATATTAAAAAAGAAGAATAAAGCAGGACTCACACTTCTTGATTTCAACAGTTTTACAAAGCAACTGTAGTCAAGACAGTGTGACATGGCACAAGGATAGACATAAAGATAAATAAAATAAAATTGAGTTCCAGAAATAAACCCATGCATATATGGCCACCAATTGACTTTAGGTGAAGATTCTAAGGCCATTCAATGGAGAAAAAATAGTCTCCCCCCCTTTTTTTTTAACAAATGATGCTGGAATAACTGGATAGCCACATGAAAAACAGTCAAGTTGGGCCCTTACCTCACACCATATATAAACACTTATCCAAAATGGATCAAAGACCTATGTGTGACAGCTAAAAGTATAAACTTTTGGAAGAAAGCACAAGAGCAAATCTTAATGACCTTGGATTTGGCAAAGGATTTTTATATATGAAGCCAAAGGCTTAAGCAACAACACCACCACCAAAAACAACAACAAAAAAAATAGATAAATAAGACTTCATAAAAATTAAAAATTTTGTGTTTCAAAGGACACCATCAAGAAAATGGAAAGATCAATCCACAGAATGGAAGACATTATTTACAATTGTATCTCTTATAAAGGTTTTGTATCCAAAATATATACAGGACTTTTACAACTTTGTAATCAAAAGACAAGCCAATTGAATTTAGGCAAAGGAGATGAATAGAAGTTTCTATTCAATCAAGAAAGGTATACAAATAGCTAATAAACATATGAAAAGAAACTCAGCACTATTAGTCATCAGGGAAATGCAAATCAAAACCAAAATGAGATACTATTCCACACCCACTAAGATAGCTAGAATTTTTTTAAGTCAGATAATAACTTGTTGGAAAGCATGTAGAAAATTGGAACTCTCATACTCTACTGGTGAGAATGCAGCCACTTTGGAAAACAGTCTGACAGTTCCTCAAATGATTAAACATAAAGTTACCATAAGACCCAGGAATTCTATCCCTAGGTATTCACCCAAGATAAATATGTCCACATAGAAATATGTACATGAGTGTTTATAGACGCAATATTCAAGATAAACAAAAGGTGAAAACAGTGTCTATCAACTGATGAATGAATACATAAAACGTGATATATCTTCACAACTGAACATTATTCAGACATAAAAGGAATTAAGGCTGATACATGCTACAACTTAGATGAATCTTGCAAACATCATACTAAATGAAAGAAGCCAGTCACAAAAAAAACACATATTATATGATTTTATTCATATGAAATGTCCAGAATAAGAAAATTTATAGAGACAGAAAGTAGACTAGTAGTTGCCTAAAACTTGGGGAGGTGGAGGGTGTGGCTGAGAATTAGAGGGTGGTGATAACTGAAGTATACAGGATTTCTTTTGAGGCTGATTAAAACATTCTAAAATTGAATGTAGTGATAGTTGTACATATCTGTAAATATATTACAAACTGTTTAATTTTACACTTTAAATGGGTTAATTATAAGGTATATAAACTATATATTAATAAAATTGTTTTTTAAAAAAGATAGATGGGGACTGACTTTGAATTTCCATTCCTTGTTATGTTACCTTGAGCAACTTACTTAGGGCTTGTTGTTCCTTTATCACTAAAATGGTAATAATAATAATGCCTACTTTATAAGATTATTGTGATAATGAGTTAATTCAAAAATAATATATAGAATAGTGTCTGATACATATAAATAAGTCGCATCATCAGTGTTTCATTATAACCATTTTTTTTTTTTTTTTTTTTTTTTTTTTAAGGGAAGCCCCCTATAACCATTTTTATACTCCTAGGATTTTACTGGTTTGTTTATTAACTTCTAAGTTCCTTGATGTTAGGATCTGTGTGGTATCATCTTTGAATTTTCATACCACCTTCTAAATATCTTGCTTATATTAAATGCCAAAAAATGATAGAATCAATAAATAATTCATAAATGTATAAAAGTAGATGAGCTCCCAATGACTAACCTGACAGCAATGAGCATCCTTTAAAGTATAGACCATAATCTTAAAATACCATTCTCACTAAAAGAAACCAAGAATTCTTGCAGGAATGGCTAATTCCAAGTCCAAGACTGCTGGAAGAAATTTCCCTTCGGCCTTCTGGGTTCTTTTGACATACTCTAGTAGCCTCCATCTGATAGCTTCCTTGCTATCTGGTGTCCAAGTTCATCTTATACATTTCTATCTTGGACTTGGAATTAGCCATTCCTGCAAGAATTCTTTAGTGGGAAGCAGCCGCATAGCACAGGGAGATCAGCTGGGTGCTTTGTGACCACCTAGAGGGGTGGGATAGGGAGGGTGGGAGGGAGAGAGTTGCAAGAGGGAAGAGATATGGGAACATATGTATATGTATAACTGATTCACTTTGTTATAAAGCAGAAATTAAGACACCATTGTAAAGCAATTACACTCCAATAAAGATGTTAAATAAATAAATAAATAAAATAAACAAAACAAAGAGGCTCTCACTGGCCAAAGATTGGTCAATTTGAACTTCAATAAAAATAATAATTGCAATTTATTCCAACTGGTGAAATATCTTTAAATATATTAGTTCAATATGAATGTATCACCTTCAAATCAAATGATAAGGAATTGATCAATTACCTTGAAAACCAGAAAACAAAATAGCATTTATCTGCCTTTTAGTATGAACTGTATTACTGAGTAACCAAAGAGTATAAGGGAAGATATCTCTTCACAAAGGTATTCCAATGAAGACATGGAAAAGAAATGATAAAGTTAGAATGGCAGCATTTCCAATCTCTAATGAATGGATAAATACATGCACTAAACATCAATGGCTGCTGGGATCAGACATTTTGTACCTCATTTGGTCTTGACAAAAATTATAGTCTTACTAAACAGATAGACCTGAGTCTGATCCAGTCTGTAGATTCAGCTGTCAGTTGGAAGGAAATACCAAAGACAGAGGAACATGTTAAACCACACAAAGAGTAGGCAATCACGAAAATCCAGTCTATGGGATTACTCTATGGGTCAAGTAACCTGTGTTTCCAACAGATAAATTATAAGAAATAAAAAGAATAGAGGAGAAACCTATACATTTAAAGAGATTTAAAACAAGATTTTAAAACTATCTAGCAATGTATGTTTTAGTGGTAAAAGGTTGAAAGGAAAAATACATAGAAATGACCATTATGAAAATCAAGATAATAGTTGCTTCTGGCAGGAAGGATAAAAATGTGTTTGTGACAGGGGTCTATGAAGGGGCTTCTGTGATAGCTGACAAGTTTCTATTATTTGATCTCAGTGTGTTGACCTATAATAATCCATTAAGCTATACATTTGATTTCTGTGGTTTTCAATATCCATGTTTATCTTAAAATAAAAAGATTATTTTGAGGTAGTTTGGTTCCGTGTTATTAAAAAGACTTAGTGTATCTGGCTATAGTAGTTTGAGGTACATCTATTAGATCACAGACAGCCAGTGAGAGTTTTTGAGCATAGAGTGACAAGACGAAAATGGCACAATAGAAAATTAATCCAGCAACAAATTGTGGAGTGAATTAGTAGACTATAAACTAGAAGACATTTAGTAGATTATTAAACAGCTCCCAAATACGTTCATGAAAATCTGACCCAGAGTTTGACTCACGACAGATGTGAGATGATTTGCGGATGTGAAGTCAGTTTTGACAACTGATTGTGTATAGTGATTTGGGGAAAATGAACTTTCAGAAGTGACCAGCTGAGAAATATGATGATGACATAAAATGACATAAGAAATCAAGAGGGAGAGTTTTTTAAGGACTCACAAACATTACAGTATAATAATGATTAAGACATGGACTTTTAGAGTTAGCCTAATCTACACTCAAATCCTAGTTCTTTCACCAAGTGGCTTGATGATCCTGGACAATCAACTTTAAAAAAAAAAAGTTTAAAATTATAAATATATCTGTAAAATGGGGGCAATAATAGAACTTTTTTCAGAGGTTGTTGCAAGGATTAAATTATATAATCATTAAATGCAGAATGTTTAACAGGCGTCTAGCATGCATTATATGTTAGGAACAATGAAGATGATGACGGTGACATCCACCAGACAGTTGGAAATACATATCTGGAGCTCAAGAAAATCTGGAATTGTAATAATAGGTATACAATTTAGCCAAACTGTTTATAATTACTTCTTATGTATATATTTAATAATGGAGGAGACATTACAAAAATGTGGCTAATATTAATTATCAGATAGATTTTTTAATTTCCCTTTGGTTTGGTCAATATTTTTATCCTTATATTTGATTATCAGTATTCTAGAAATTCTCAGCACTCATTAAAATTAAGTGAAAGACTTAAATGTAATCCAAACTTCACATAAGCCTGCATCCACCAGATTAGGAAAAAAAGAAACTTCATCACCCCTAAGGGCCTCCTGTTAATCAGCATCCAACCAGTTGTCAGTGCACAGAAGTTCAAATTCTAGAAGCCTCTCTAACTGATTGCTCTTTGGTCCTGTGTGGGTTTTTAAAATTTTTTTATTGAAGTATATTTGACTTACAATGTTATGTTAGTTTCAGGTGTACAGCAAAGTGATTCAGTTTTATGTGTATATATATACATATATATGTATATTGATATACACATATACATGTATATATATACATATGGTGGAGACTTCAGGGTTTTTTATGTATAGTATCATGCCATCTGCAAATAGTGACAGTTTTACTTTTCTTCTGATTTGGATGTCTTTTATTTCCTTTTCTTTTCTGACTGCTGTGGTTAGAACTTCCAATACAACGTTAAATAGAAGTGGTGAGAGTGGACATTCTTGTCTTGTTTCTGATTTTAGAGGAAAAACTTTCAGCTTTTCCCCATTGAATATGATGTTAACTATAGATTTGTCATAAGTAATCTTTATTATGTTGAGATATGTTCCCTCTGTACCAATTTGATGAGAATTTTTATCATGAAAGGATGTTGAATTTTTTCCCTGCCCATTTTTAATCAGAATGCTTTGATATTGAGTTGTGTGTTCTTCATATATTTTGATTTTAACCTCTTATTAGATATGTGGTTTACAAATATTTTCTCCTATTCCATGTGTTGCTTTTTCATTTTTCTGATTATTTCTTTTGTTGTGCAAAAACTTTTTAGTTTGATATAGTCCCACTTGTTGATTTTTACTGAGTTGTTTGGCTTTTCATAACATTTCCAAAAAAATTATCACCAAGGTTGATGTCAAGTAGATTTTTCCCTATGTTATCTTCTGGGAGTTCCATAGTTTCAGGTCTTACATTTAAACCTTAATTCATTTTGAGTTAATTTTTGTGAGTGGTGTAGCAAAGGGGTCCAATTTCATACTTTGCCTTGTGAATTTCCAGCTTCCCAGCATCATTTATAATAATTTTTTTTCACATTAAGTATTTGTGGTTTCCTTGTCAAATATTAGTTGCTTGGGTTTTACCTCTGGGCTCTCAGTTCTATTCCATCGCTATATGTTTTGATGCCAGTACCATACTGTTTTGATTACTATATCTGTTTTCGTGTCTCATATTTAAATGAAAGAGGATGGTTTAGATTTACTAACATAAGACAGAATAGCTTTTAGTCAAGAAGCATTAACAAAGATGAAGAGAGACGTTTCATAATGATAAAATATTCAATCCATCAGGAAAATATAATTATAAATTTATATGTTTCAAATTACACAGCAAAATTGACAGATTTAAAGGGAGATAGGTGAATTCACAATTATAGAGTGAGTCTTTAACTTAGGTCTCAGTAACTAACAGAAAAAAGTACACAAAATATACAGACTATTTGAACAATATGATTAAAAAGTTTGACCTATTAGATATATTTAAAACACTACATACAACAACTGCAAAATACACATTCTTTTCAAGTTCATATGAAATATTATGGTATCCTAACATACCATATACATGCTGGGGCATAAAACAAGGTTCAGCATATTTCATAAGAGTGAACTTATTCATAGAACCACCATATGACCCAGCAATCTGACTCCTAGGTATATACCTGTAGAAAGCCATAACTCAAAAAGATACATGTACCACAATGTTTATTGCAGCACTATTTATAATAGCCAGGACATGGAAGCAACCTAAATGTCCATCAACAGAGGAATGGATAAAGAAGATACAGTAATATATACAATGGAATATTACTCAGCCATTAAAAAAGAACAAAATAATGCCATTTGCAGCAACATGGATGGATCTAAAGATTCTCATACTGACTGAAGTAAGTCAGACACAGAAAGACAAATATATGATATCATTTATATGTGGAATCTGAAAGAAAGGATACAAATGAACTTATTTACAAAACAGAGGTAGAGTCACAGATGTAGAAAACAAACTTATTGTTACCAGGGAATAAGGGGGAGAGGAATAAATTGGGAGATTAAGACTGACATATACACACTACTATATGTAAAATAGATAACTACTTAGAATCTGATGTATAGCACAGGGAACTCTACTCAATACTCTGTAATGGCCTACATGGGAAAAGAATCTATACAAAAAGAAAAGTGTATATATGTAAATGGATTCACTTTGCTGTACATCTAAAACTAACACAACATTGTAAATCAACTATACTCTAATAAAAATTTTTAAAAAATAGTGAACTTATTCAGAATATGTTACCTTCTTTTAGTGAATTAAAAATATAAACTAAAATTTCTATAGTTCAGCTAAGCAGTGCCTAACAAAAAGTTATAGCTTGAAATTTATATATCAAAAGAAAGGGAGAAAAGCTGAAAATCAATGACAAATTTTCTACATCAAGAGGTTAGAAAATGAGTAGCAAATTAATGCCAAAGGAAGTAGAAGGAGGGAAAAGATATAATCAGAGATTAATAAAATAGAAACAAAGAAACCAAGAAAATAAACAAAAACAAAAGATGATTTTGGGACAAAATATTTTAAAAATAGAACCAAAAAATCAATTCAAGTTAGAAAAAGAAAAAAACAAAGATTATTAATATCAGAAATGAAAAAGAGAACATCACTAAAGAGCCTACAGACATGAAAAAGTTAAAAAGTATTATAAACCTTAAAATTCCTATTAAAAAATCACAACATATTAGGACTGAGAAAATAGACAATTTGGAATATCTTGTATTTATTATTATAATTATGCAATTAAAACATTCCCCAAATGAAATCTACAGGCCCAAGTTGATTCAGTGGTGAATACTCTCAAACATTTAAGAAAGAAATAGGGCTTCCCTGGTGGTGCAGTGGTTGAGAGTCAGCCTGCCGATGCAGGGGACACGGGTTCATGCCCCAGTCTAGGAGGATCCCACATGCCACGGAGCGGCTGGGCCCGTGAGCCATGGCCACTGATCCTGCGCGTCCGGAGCCTGTGTTCAGCAACGGGAGAGGCCACAACAGTGAGAGGCCCGCGTACCGCAAAAAAAAAAAAGAAAGAAATAGCAATCTTATTTTTATATCCTGAGACTATTTGTTCTTCAAAATAGAAATGTTCCTAAAATATATAAATGTAGTAAAATATTCCCAAGAATATAAATGATGGAAAACTCCCACAAATCCTTTAAGTGAGGTAAGCATAACCTTATTAGCAAAACTTGACAAGGACTCTATGAGAAAGGAAAATCTGTCCCAATTTCTCTCATGATTATATATGAAAAACCTAAATAAAATATGAGCTAAAAATGTCTACCAATATTTCTATCTCCTACAGTCGCAGACAATGCATAAAACTGAAGAAAGAAAAAATATATAAGAATTGGAATAGAAGAAATAAAAGTATCATTAATTGCAGATAACTTGATTAATTAAAAATCCAAAAGAATCTCATCTAAATATAATTAGTTAACTGATTTAGCAAGGTTACTAGATATAATGTCAATATATAAAAATTAATTATAATCCCTTGTGTCAGCCAAAAATTAGAAAATGAGATTAAAAGAATACCATTTATTCTAATTTTGAAAAACATAAAATACCTAGGAATTAATTTAGGAAAATATGCACAAGATAAAGATACAAAAAACTACAAAATATTTTTGACTGGTATCAAAAAGATATAAATAAATTGAGGGAAATATCACGTTTCTGAGTTGGAAGATTCAATATTGGAAAGATAGCAATATGTCTCACATTCATTAATACATTCAGTAAAATCTCAATCATATTCTCAGCAGATTTTTAGTGGAATGACAATTGAAAATGCAAAATCTAAACAGTGGCTAGATAATCTTGAGGAAGAATAACAAAGCTTGGAGAACTTACTTTGTCTGATATCAAGACCTATAAAATTAATGGAATTAAAACACTTTTGACAGGTGGAAAAATGGACACTCTAGTCAAACAAAATAGAAATTCTAAAAACAAAAACACATTTTCTGGTCATATGAGATTTTTCTGGTAAAAATAATACTGCAGTGTACTAGAGAAATAAAAATCACACATAAAATGTACTTATTTTATTGAATAAGCATAAGGATAAAAAAAAGAATGTTGACCTTGACCTCAGAGTATAAACAAAATTCAGTACTAAATTAACTATAAATCTAAAAACTAAAAATAATAAAGCTACTTGAGGATAGCATTAGAGGATAACTTTGTGACTTCGGGGTAGATGAAGATTTTCTTTGAAAGGCACATAAAACACTATTTTAAAGGAAAAGACTAAAAACTAGATTACATTAAAGGAAGAGTGTGTGTACATAAAAGACACCATTGCCTAGACCAATATCATGGAGGTTTTCCCTTTGTTCTAGGAATTTTGCAGTTTCAGATTTTACATTTAAATCTCTAATCCATTTTGAGTTGATTTTTTGTATGGGGTAAAATAATGGTCCGATTCCATTCTTTTGCATGTGAATACATGGTTTTCCTAACACCATTTGTTGAAGGGACCATTCTTTTCTCATTGTATATTCTTGGCACGCTTATCAAAGATCAGTTGATCATATGTGCATGGGTTTATTTCTAGGCTCTCTATTCTATTCCATTGGTCTATATGTCTGTTTTTGTGCCAGTATCATACTGTTTTAATGATACCAAAAGCACAAGAAACAAAAGCAAAAATAGACAAATGGGACTACATCAAACCAAAAAGTTTCTGCACAGCAAACGAAACAATCAACAGAGTGAAAATGGGAAAATAAATTGTGAACCATATTTCTTATAATGATTTAATATCCAAAATATATATGGAACTCATAGCTCAATAGTAAACAAAAACAAAAAACAAATAACCTGATTAAAAATGGTCAAGGAACTTGAATAGATGTTTCTCCAAAGAAAACACAAATGGACAACAGGTATAGGAAAAGGTGCTCAACATCAATACTCATCAGAAAAATGCAAACCAAAACCACAAAGAGATATCAGGTCACACTTGTTAAGATGGCTATTAACAAAATACAAAAGATGAGTGTTGGTGAGGATGTGAAAAAATTGGAACACTTGCACACTGCTGTGAAAATGTAAAATGGCAGCCACTCTGGGAAACTCTATGAAGATTCCTCAAAATGTTAAAAATAGAACTACCATATATTCTAGCAATCCTACTTCTGTATATACAGCCAAAGGAGATGAAGTCACTATCTGAAAGAAATATCTGCATTCATTGTAGCATTATTCACAATAGCTAAAACGTGTAATTTAAATGTCCATTGATGGATGAATGAATAAAGAAAGTATAGTACAATATATATATATATACAATGGAATATCATTCAGCTTTTAAAAAGAAAGAAATCCTGCTGTGTGCAGGAAAATGGATGGACCTTGAGGGCATTATGCTAAGTAAAATAAGCCAGTCACAGAACAAATACTGCATGATTTCACTTACGTGAGGTATCTAAAAGAGTCGAACTCATAGAAGCAGAAAGTAGACTAGTGATTGCCAGAGCCAGGGATGGGGAAAATGGGGAGTTGTTATCCAACAGGTATAAAGTTTCTGTTATGTAATATGAATAAATTCTAGAGATCTGTCATACAATATAGTGCTTATAGTTAACAATGCTGTATTGTACTCCTAAAAAATTTTTAAGAGGGTAGGTCTCATGTTAAGGTTTCTTACTACAATAAAAAAAAAGAGACACCATTAAGAGAGTGAAGAGGCAAACAACCTATTAGAAGGAGATATTTGCCATTGATATATTCAAAATAAGACTCATAACCTGTATAAGTAAAGGGCTCCTCCAAGTCAATAGGAGTACAGAGTTCCAATAAAGGATATCCAAATGCCCAATAGTATTTGAAAAATTCAATATCAGTAGACATCAGGGAAATGCAAATTAAAATCCCAATGAACTCAGTACACACTCACCAGAAAGACTTAACTTAAAGAAAAACAAAAAACAACTGACAATGCTGAAGTTGATGGAAATGTGGAGCAACTAGAAATCTCATACACTGTAGGGGTGTAAATTGGTCCAGTTGCTTTGGAAAACAGCTTGGCAGTATCTAATAAAGATAAACAGACAAATGGCTACAACCCACTAAATTTACTCTAAGATATATGACAAACAAAAATACACATTTAAGTTTATCCAAAACACAAAAAGAAATATGTAACTGGAATCTCTATCAACAATACAACAGATAAATTAATACTGGTATATTTATATAAATTTACTAATGGTATATTTATGCAATGGAACACTATACAATAATGAAAAAACAAACTAAATACTACTACCCACAAGAAGAAGGGTCCTCACAAACATAAAACTGAGCAAAGGTAGTCATACATAATAATGCAATACTGTATGTTCTATTTACAGAAAGTTCAAAATTAGGTAAAAGTAAGCAGTTGTGATAGAAGTCAGGACAGTTACCAGGAGAGTGCTAATTTTGTGCTATTTCTTGATCTGGGGGTGGTTATAAGAGCATGTTTAAGTTTGTAAAATTTAATTTAGCTGTTCATTTATGATTTGTTCACTTAAAAAAAAAACAATTTTTACATCTGTATTGGAGTATAATTGCTTTACAGTGTTGTGTTAGTTTCTGCTGTATAAAAAGTGAATCAGGGGCTTCCCTGGTGGCACAGTGGTTGAGAGTCCGTCTGCCGATGCAGGGGACATGGGTTCGTGTCCTGGTCCGGGAAGATCCCACATGTCATGGAGCGGCTGGGCCCGTGAGCCATGGCCGCTGAGCCTGCGCGTCTAGAGCCTGTGCTCCACAGTGGGAGAGGACACAACAGTGAGAGGTCTGTGTACCGCAAAATAAAATAAAATAAAATAAAGTGAATCAGCTATATGTATACATATATCCCCATACCCCCTCCCGCTTGAACCTCACTCCCACCCTCCCTATCCCACCCCTGTAGGTCATCAAAAAGCATCTAGGTGATCTCCCTGTGCTAAGCAGGAACTTCCCACTAGCCATCCATTTTACATTTGGTAGTGTATACATGTCAGTGCTACTCTCTCACTTCGTACCAGCTTCTCCACCCCACCCCATGTCTTCAAGTCTGTTCTCTACGTCTGTGTCTTTATTCCTGCTCTGCCACTAGGTTCATCATTACTGTTTTTTTTAGATTCCATATATGTGCGTTATCATATGGTATTTGTTTTTCTCTTTCTGACTCACTTCACTCTGCATGACAGACTCTAGGTCCATTCACCTCATTACAAATAACTCAATTTCATGCCTTTTTATGGCTAATATTCCATTGTATATATGTGCCACATCTTCTTTATCCATTCATATGTAAATGGACATTTAGGTTGCTCCTTCCATGTCCTGGCAATTGTAAATAGAGCTGCAATGAATATTGTGGTACATGTATGTTTTTGGATTATGGTTTTCTCAGGGTATATGCCCAGGAATGGGATTGCTGAGTCATATGGTAGCTCTACCTTTAGTTTTTTAAGGAAACTCTATACAGTTCTCCACAGTGGCTATATCAATTTACATTGCCACCAACAGGGCAGGAGGGTTCCTTTTCTCCACACTCTCTCCAGTATTTATTACTTGTAGCTATTTTGATAATGGCCATTCTGACTGTTGTGATGTGATACATCATTGTAGTTTTGACTTGCATTTATCTAATGATTAGTGATGTTGAGCATCTTTTCATGTGTTTGGTGGCAATCTGTATGTCTTCTTTGGAGAAATGTCTATTTAGGTCTTCTGTCCATTTTTGGATTGGGTTGTTTGTTTTTTTGATATTGAGCTGCATGAGCTGCTTGTATATTTTTGACATTAATCCTTTGTCAGTTGATTCATTGGAAATATTTTCTCCCATTCAGAGGGTTGTCTTTTTGTCTTGTTTGTGGTTTCTTTTGTTGAGCAAAAGATTTAAGTTTCATTAGGTCCCATTTGTTTATTTTTTATTTTATTTCCATTACTCTAGGAGGTGGGTCAAAAAGGATCTTGCTGTCATTTATATCATAGAGTGTTCTACCTATGTTTTCCTCTAAGAGTTTTATAGTGTCTGGCCTTCCTTTAGCTCTTCTATCCATTTTGAGTTTATTTTTGTGTATGGTGTTAGGAAGTGTTCTAATTTCATTCTTTCACATGTAGCTGTCAGGTCTTCCCAGCTCCACTTATTGAAGAGGATGTCTTTTCTCCATTATATATTCTTGCCTCCTTTGTCAAAGATAAAGTGACCATATGTGTGTGGGTTTATCTCTGGGCTTTCTGTCCTTTTCCATTGATCTATATTTCTGTTTTTGTGCCAGTACCATAATGTTTTGATTACTGTAGCTTTGTAGTATAGTCTGAAGTCAGGGACCATGATCTTCCACCTCCATTTTTCTTTCTCAAGATTGCTTTGGCCATTCGGGGTCATTTGTGTTTCCACACAAATTGTAAAATTTTTGTTCTAGTTCTGTGAAAAATGTCATTGGTAATTTGATAGGGACCGCACTGAGATTGCTTTGGGCAGTATAGGCATTTTCACAATGTGAATTCTTCCAATCCAAGAACATGGTATATCTTTCTATCAGTTTGTATCATCTTTGATTTCTTTCATCAGTCTTTTATAGTTTTCTGCATACAGGTCTTTTGCCTCCTTAGGTAGGTTTATTCCTAGGTATTTTATTTTTATTGTGATGGTAAATGGGATGGTTTCCTAAATTTCTCTTTCTGATTTTTCATTGTTAGTGTATAGGAATGCAAGAGATTTCTGTGCATTAATTTTGTATCCTGCAACTTTACCAAATTCATTGATTAGCTCTAGCTTTCTCTGGCATATTTAGGACTTTCTATGTATAGTATCATGTCATCTGAAAACAGTGATAATTTTATTTCTTCTTTTCTGATTTGGATTCTTTTTATTTATTTTCCTTTTCTGATTGCTGTGCTTAAAATTTCCAAAACTATGTTGAATAATAATGGTAAGAGTGGGCAACCTTGTCTTGTTCCTCATCTTATTGGAAATGGTTTCAGTTTTTCACCATTTATAACAATGTTAGCTGTGGGTTTGTCATATATGGTCTTTATTATGTTGAAGTAAGTTCCCTCTATGACTACTTTCTGGAGGGTTTTTATCATACATATGAGTTGAATTTTGTCAAAAGTTTTTCTGCATCTATTGAGATTATCATATGGTTTTTATCATTCAGTTTGTTAATATGGTGTATCACATTGATTTATTTGCCTATATTGAAGACTCTTTGCATTTCTGGGCTAAACCTCACTTGACCATGGTGTATGATCCTTTTAACGTTCTGTTGGATTCTGTTTGCTAGTATTTTGTTCAGGATTTTTGCATCTATGTTCATCTGTGATATTGGCCTGTAATATTCTTTTTTTGTGACATCTTTGTCTGGTTTTGGTATCAGGGCGATGGTGGCCTCATAGAATGAGTTTGGGAGTGTTCCTCCCTCTGCTACATTTTGGAAGAGTTTGAGAAGGATAGGTGTTAACTCTTCTCTAAATGTTTGATGGACTTCAGCTGTGAAGCCATCTGGTACTGGGCTTTTGTTTGTTGTAAGATTTTTAATCACAGTTTCAGTTTCAGTGCTTCAGATTTGTCTGTTCATGTTTTCTGTTTCTTCCTGGTTCCGTTCTGGAAGGTTGTACTTTTCTAAGAATTTGTCCATTTCTTCCAGGCTGTCCATTTTATTGGCATATAGTTACTTGTAGTAGTCTCACATGATCCTTTGTATTTCTGCATTGTTAGTTGTTACTTCTCCTTTTTCCTTTCTAATTCTGTTGATTTGAGTCTTCTCCCTTTTTTTCCTAATGAATCTGGCTAATAGTTTATCAATTTTGCTTATCTCCTCAGAGAACCAGTGTTTAGTTTTATTGATCTTTACTATTGTTTCCTTCATTTCTTTTTCATTTATTTCTGATCTGATCTTTATGATTCCTTTCCTTGTGCTTACTTTGGGTTTTTTATGTTGTTGTTGTTTTTCTTCTCCTTCTAATTGTTTCAGGTGTACGGTTAGGTTGTTTGAGATTTTTCTTGTTTCTTGAGGTAAGACTGTATTGCTATAAACTTCCCTCTTAGAACTGCTGTTGCTGCATCCCATAGGTTTTGAGTCATTGTATTTTCATTGTCATTTTTTTCTAGGTATTTTTGATTTCCTCTTGGATTTCTTCAGTGATCACTTGGTTGTTTAGTAGCATACTGTTTAGCCTCCATGTGTTTTTATTTTTTACAGGTTTTTTTTTTCCTGTAATTGATATCTAGTCTCATAGCATTGTGGTTGGTAAAATGCTTGATATGATTTCAATTTTCTTAAATTTACTGAGCCTTGATTTGTGACCCAAGATGTGATCTATCCTGGAGAATGTTCCACGAGCACTTGAGAAGAAAGTGTATTCTGTTGTCTTTGGAGGAATGTCCTATAAATATTAATTAAGTCCATCCTATCTAATGTGTCATTTAAAGTTGTGTTTCCTTATTTATTTTCTTTTTGGGTGATCTGTCCATTGGTGTAAGTGGGGTGTTAAAGTCTCCTACTATTATTGTGTTACTGTTGATTTCCCCTTTTATGGCTGTTAGCATTTGCCTTATGTATTGAGGTGCTTCTACGCTGGGTGCATAGATATTAACAATTGTTATGTCTTCTTCTTGGATTGATCCATTGATCATTCTGTAGTGTCCTTCTCTGTCTCTTGTAATAGTCTTTATTTTAAAGTCTACTTTGTCTGATATGAGTATTGTTACTCCAGCTTTCTTTTGATTTCCATTTTGCATGGAATATCTTTTTCCATCCCCTACTTTCAAAGTATATGTTCCTAGGTCTGAAGTGGGTCTCTTGTAGACAGAATATATACAGGTCTTATGTTTGTAGCCATTTAGCCAGTTTGTGTCTTTTGGTTGGGGCATTTATTCCATTTACATTTAAGGTAATTATTGACATGTATGTTCCTATTACCATTTTCTTAATTCTTTTGCATTTGTTTTTGTAAGTCTTTTCTTTCTCTTGTGTTTCCTGCTTAGAAAAGTTCCTTTAGCATTTGTTGTAAAGCTGGCTTGGTGGTGCTAAATTCTCTTAACTTTTGTTTGTTTGTAAAGGTTTTGTTTTCTCCTTTGAATCTGAATGAGATCCTTGCTAGGTACAGTAATCTTGGTTGTAGGTTCTTCCCTTTCATCACTTTAAATGTGTCCTGCCGCTCCCTTCTGGCTTGAAGAATTTCTGTTGAAATATCTGCTGCTAACCTTTTGTGGATTCCCTTGTATGTTATCTGTTGCTTTTCCCTTGCTGCTTTCAATATTTTCTCTTTGTTTTTGATTTATTTTTAGTTTGATTAATATGTGTCTTGGTGTGTTTCTCCTTGGGTTTCTCCTGTATGGGACTCTCTGTGCTTCCTGGACTTGGCTGACCATTTCCTTTCCCATGCTGGGGAAGTTTCAACTATAATCTCTTCAAATATTTTCTCAGACCCTTTATTTTTTGCTTTTTCTTCTGGGATGCCTATAATTTGAATGTTGTGCATAATGTCCCAGAGGTCTCTAAGACTGTCCTCCATTCTTTTCATTCTTTTTCCTTTATTCAGTTCTGTGGCAGTTATTTCCACCATTCTATATTCCAGCTCACTTATCTGTTCTTCTACCTCAGTTTTTCTGCTACTGATTCCTTCTAGAGTAGTTTTCATTTCAGTTATTTTGTTGTTCATTACTGTTTGTTTGCTCTTTAGTTCTAGCTCCTTGTTAAATGTTTCTTGTATTTTCTCCATTTTATTTCCATGATTTCGATCATGTTTACTATCATTACTCTGAATTCTTTTTCAGGTAGTTTGCCTATTTCCTCTTCATTTATTTGGTCTTGTGGGTTTTTATCTTTCTTCTTTGCCTGTAAGATATTTCTGTGTCTTCTCATTTTGTCTAATTTACAGTATTTGAGGTCTCCCTTCCCTAGGCTTAAGAGTTGTAGTTCCTCTTGCTTCTGTTCTCTGCCCCCAGTGGTGGGGTTTGTTCAGTGTCTCGTGTAAGCTTCCTGATGGGAAGGACTGGTGCCTGTGTTCTGGTGGGTGGAGCTTTGTCTTTTCCCTCTGATGAGCAGGGCCGTGTCAGGTGGTGTGTTTTGGGGTTTTCTTGAGCTTAGTATGACTTTAGGTAGTCTGTATGCTGATGGGTGGGTTTGTATTCCTGTGTTGTTTGTTGTTTCATGTGAGGCGTCCAGTGCAGGGAGCTGCTGGCAGCTTGGTGAAGCCGGGTCTTGGATTCGTATAGAGGATTCATATAGATTCATATAGAGGTCTCTGTGAGAGCTCTTGGCAATTAATCATCCCTGGGGCCAGGAATTCTGTAGTGGTCTAGCATCCTGGACTCAGTGCTCCTACCCCAGAGCCTTAGGCTTAACTTCTGGTGGAGGGACAAAGACCCCACAAGTCACTCATCCTAGCAATAAAGGGGATTAAAAAATCAAAAAAAAAAAACTTAGACAAATGGAAAAAGTAAAAACAGACAAACAGAAACAGAAACAAGGAAACACACACACAAAAAAAGAAACAAAAACAGAACCAAATAAGTCAAAAAGCAAGAGAACAACCAGACAAACAAAAGAACCCAAGAATGAAATCAAACAATTAAGAAGAAAGCTGACAAAAACCAAAACCAAAACCCAAAACCAAAGCAGAGTGACAAATGAAGAATGAAGCAAAGAAACAAAAGGAACTGACAAAAATGATTTAAAAAAAGAAAAAAGAAAGGGGAAAGAAGACAGAACAACAGAAAAGCAACGTAGAAACAGAAATATATTAAAAAAATAGAAATTATATTAAAGAAAAAGACAAACAAAACCCCAGAGAAATGATAAAAACAAAATCAAACGAAAACAGAAACAAGGAAACACACACACACGTAAAAGAAACAAAAACAGAGCCAAATAAAACAAAAAGCAAGAGCACAACCAGACAAATAGAAGAAATGAAAAAAGAAATCAAACAATTAGGATTAAAACTAACAAAAACACATAACCTAAAAACAAAACCAAATCAGTGTGCCAACTGAAGAATAAAGGAAGGAAACAGAACAAACCAATAAAAATGATTAAAAAATGATAATAAAATAAAATAAAAAGGAAAAAATCACAGGACAACAGAGAAGCAAAGTAGAAATAGAAACATAAAAATACATATTAAAGAAAATAAGAAGAAAATAAGGGAAAAGGACAGAGAACAGCAGAAAAGCAAAGTAAAAATAGACATGTATAAAAAAATAAAAAATAAAAATATATTATAAAACACAGAGATCCCAAGACTAAAAAATAAAGAAAAGTAAAACAACAAGAACAAAGAAACAAAAAAAAAAAGAAAAAGAAACCAAAAAAAAAAAAAAAAAAAAAAAAAGCTAGAAAAAAAAAAAGAAAAAACAAAAAGACCCAAAAAAAAAAAAAAAAAAAAAAAAAAAAAAAAAAAAAAAAAAAAAAAAAAAAAAAAAAAAAAAAAACCAAAAAAAAAAAAAAAAAGAAAAAAAGCTAGAAGCAACAACAGAATGAATCAAAACATAATAAAATTAATAGTAATAATTATGTTTCTGTGGGGTCTCTGCTGTAAGTGTCCTTGCACATGCCGTGAGCTACAGCCCATCTCCACCTCCCTTGGCCTCTGGGCTCATCTCCGGACATGCTGTGGGCCCTGTAGGGACCACTCAGACTCTGATCTGGCCCAATTCCCGCATGTGCTGCCCCCAAAGTCCACAGCTGCCAGAGCTAGACCATTTTCATTTGTGGGTACACTCATTATCTACTCAGATATTCCATAGATGCAGGGTCTACCTAGCTGATTGTGGGGATTTAGTCTGCAGCTTGTACAGCTGATGGAAAGATTTTCCAGCTTCTTCCTCAGTCACCCCGTCCCTGGTGTTCAGCTTTGGTTTTATCCCCACCTCTGTGTGTGGTCCACCCAAAGGAGTCTGGTCTTGAGGCTGTCTTGGAGCACTTGGGTCTGCCCCTGTGGGGACCAGGCACAGAAGTGGTATGACTGCTTGGATAGAGGGAGCCCCAACAGCACCAAATGCATAAGGAAGCCAGTGGCCATGGGCACAAGAGATATGGCCCTAGTGAGGGCCTTTTCTGGCGCCTGGCATAAGGCATGTGAGGGCTAGCCCTGGCCAGGGTTTTTTTGGCACCCAGCAGCAGGTGTGCAAGGGTCAGCCCTAAGAGGGTTTTTTTTTTTGTTTTTTTGTTTTTTATTGCCCTGCATCCAGTGCACGAGGGCCAGGTCTGAGTAGTGTTCTTTTATTGTTGTTTGCAGGCGCCAGCATGTGGGTAGAGAGAAGTTACAATAGTGGATCATCCTCCTACGTGTGACTCAGCAATAGCGCCCTGCTTCCATGGCAGTCCTGTCTTCCTCCATAGGCATTCCCTGCTGCAGATTTCTTCTCTCATGTCCCTCGGTCCATCTACCCACAGCCAACAACAGTTCTCGCTCTGGGCCTGTTCTCCAATCCCCATGCACCAGCTCCCATCCCCCTGTGCACACCTGTGAACATTCGAGGGCATATAGGGCTGTGGTATGGACTGTCTGTGCATTTTTCACTCTGTCCTGTGTGCCACAGATCAGCTGCTTCACCCTCTTCCAACAGCCTCAAATGCTTCCCTTTTGTCCCAATCGAGTTCCCCGTTGGAGAGAGGGTTTCCCTGAATTCGGGAATCTGTCCTCCATTTCAGCTCCCCTGCCCCAGGGTGCAGGTTCCATCCTGCTTTCTCTCCTCCCCCTTCTCCCTTCATTTTTTTCCTTCTTACCCAGTTATGCAGGGCACTTTATAGTCCTTTCTGGTGTCCAAGGTCTTCTGCTAGTTTTCAGCTGGTGTTCTCTGAGAATTGTTGCATCTGTAGATGTATTCCTGATGCATCCGTGGAGAGAGATGAACTCCATGTCCACCTGCCCCTCCGCCATCTTGAATCCTCTGATTCGTTCACTCTTAAGTATATATGTTATGCTTTATTAAAGAGTTTATTTCAAATTATTAAATGTATGATTATCAAAATTAATATATAAAGGAGCCTATAAAATATATAGGGGAATAGTCAGATAGCTCATAAGCTCACTATTATTTTAGTGAGGGCCTTCTAATCATTATTGCTGTTTCAAAATATTATTTTTCCTCTTTTGTTTCCCACTGGAACTCTGGAAATTTTTCCCATTCAGTAAATATTCACCAAAACACAACTTCTAAGAGTTGTCAAATACTTTCTTCTCTAGATGCAGCTGGCTTACTTAACTGATCTCATATTGTGAGATACTTAGGTTGTTTTTATTTTCACTATTTTAAATGATTCTCTGAATATTCTTTTATAAAATTTTGAATTTGAATTTATAATTATTCCTTTAGAAATAATTCCTATATCACAATTTATGGATTTTTGAGCCTCTGTAAAATGGCAAATTGCTAATCCAACAGACTGTGCAAAATTAACTGTCACAAATGGCACAGAACTTATATTACACGCTCACTAGCACTAATAATTATTCTATTAAGTTTTGTCAAATTAACACATGAAAATTGTTTTAACTCGTATTTCATTGATTTCTAGTGTATTTAAATATGTTAAAAGGCATTCTTATTTATTTCTCCTATAAAGTAACTCTCTCTGTCCTTCCCCTCCACTTTTCTTTCTATTGAGGTATCTGCTTTTTTTCCTAATGTTCTGTAAAGTTTCTTTATATAATAAATATCTATGCTTTGTCATATGTTTCGTAATTTTTTTGCAATTTTTTCCCACTTGACAACTGATTCTCAAGTTTGTTTGTGGCATTTTGAGATACAGAAAACTTAAGTTTATGTGGTTGAAATAGTTTCCTCTGTGTTTTCTTTTGTTGAATATTTTCTTAGAAAAGTCCCTGGCCACTTTAAATCAGTTTAATGTATATTGTGGTTAATTTTATGTGTCAATTTTACTGGGCCACAGGGTGTCCAGATAGTTGGTCAAACATTACTTTGGGTGTGTCTATGAGGATATTTCTGGATGAGATTAACATTTGACATAGTAGACTGAGTAAAGTACATTGCCCTTCTCAGTGTGGATGGGCCACATCTAAGCAGTTGAAGACCAGAAAAGCATAAAAGACTGACTGAGTCAGAAAGAATTATGTCTTTCTGCCTGCCTTCAATCTGGGAAATGGGTATTCTCCTACCTTCTGACTCAGACTTGGTTTGGAAGTATAAAATCAGCTCTCCTGGGTCTCCAGTTTGCTGACTACAGATCTTAAGACTTGTTAGCTTCCATAATCATGTGAGCCAAATCCTTATAATAAATCCCTTTATATATAAATTTATTAATAAATATATATAATTATATCTAGATATGTATCTTATGAGTTCTGTTTCTCTGAAGAACACTAATAAATATGCATTAATTTTTCTTCTATTTTGGTTTTTCTTTTTTTCTTTTACATTTAATTTTTAAATCTTCCTGGAGGTTTTTGGTGAAAAGAGAAAATCAAACTTCTTCCTTTATTGCTCTTTTTCCCCAGAATGGCTGTCATCTCTCTTCCTTCTTCCTCTGAAACCCACCTCAAGTGTTCTTTGCTCTGTGCCATCACTGTATCAGACACTTACCTCTTTTTCTGTTCTTATTCTCTAAGGACTAGACCCCACCACTCTACCCACAGCTATGGCTGGTACTCTAATCATTTTCTCTAAATACTTAGGTTTCCTTTGACCACTCCTACTAGGGGGATTCGTACTGTCATAACTGCTCACAAGAAAAGATGCCTTGATTATTAATCTCATCCAAATCAAACACTTTCTCAACAAGTTTCTTTGGAATTTCCATCCCAGCCCTACTGCTAAGATGTCCAATGTCTGAGATTTCTTCTATTTACCCATTATTAATTCTCTCTCTGTCTCTCACCCTTGATCTGCTGAACTATTCCAGACTTATATGGGTGGTGATAATATGCACCACTGTATAGCCAGAGACTAGGAGAACTTTGGAAAAGTCATATAAAGGGCTTGAACATCAGTTTATTCATTTGAAAATTATGATAATTCCAAGCTACATCAAAAATTGTCTGGGCTTTAAGTGAGAAAATGGATATAAGATAGCATTATCACATAAAATATAGGACACTCGGTTAAATTTGAATTTCATAAAAGCAACAAATATGTCTTAGTATAAGTACATTCCATGCATTATCTGGAAACTCTAGTATGAGAGCACGTTGTAATGTGGTAAAGCATTATTTAACAATAAAGGGAAATAATAAGGTGAAGATGAAGAAACAGAACAGCCCATTTTACTGTTTGTGTTTTCTGTTTGTCTACATCAGAGGTCATTAAGTCATTATGATCCTAAATAATATCTATTACGATGCTAAAAGGAGTCAAAATTAACAGTGAAGGATGTGGCTGGTAAAGCAACTTTGTTTTTACATCTTCAAGTAATGCACAGTCAGTGTAATAAATTATTCCATTCCTAATCCCTTATCTCTTAAAAATAGAATCCTTCTAGGGGACTGAAGTGTTGAAGATAAAGGAATTGGAGGGAGAATTAGCAAGAGAGAAGGAATAAAATACTCCTTTCCAAAGTTCTCTGCTGAATCTGTGTTATTCCCTTGCTGAAAGTGACAGCTGTGCTGCCCAAGGCAATGCAGATTCATTCTCAAATTAAAACAATAAAATTTACTAACAACTCTCCAAATCCTCAAGCTAAGCGATCTATAAACTGTTTCCTCTTTTCCTAAACTCCCTGAAATTACTTCTTCATCTCTTTTTCCTTTTTAACTACAGAATTTAAGTACTCTTCTAAAATCTTAGAACTCCATTTCTTCTCCCAGTTGGCTCTTAGCATTGGTTTTGCTCAGTGTTTATTCCCTTTCCTTTTTGGAACTGTGTGGTTCCCTGAAAAGAGCAGAGGCTGGAATCAGACAAACACAGACTCTGATCCTTGCTCTCCCACTTACCAACAGTAAGCTAGTCAGCAATGCTCACACAACATAATTTTTCTCATCCACTCAAATGGACATTATAATAAGTTGCAGAAATTTTCTGGCAATGCTGCAATCAAACATACAAAGAGTTTACTGGATCACTCAACAACTGTTTCAGGCCAAGGATATGGTTCTCCATTTCTCTGAAACTCCCTTGCAAGTCTTCCTCGAGAACAAAGGAGAAACATCTATACGTTGGATCCTTTGCATTAAGGGCAGAGAAACAAATCAGAAAATCTAAGTGATAGAGATTAAACAAATGCTCCAGAGTGAACAAAAGCCTCATCCCAAGGGCTTAGTTTGAGAGTATAGACGCATAACAGTCTTATTTAGAGCAGTGTTTTCATGGAATTAAAATTAACGATGAATAAGGTTTTAGACTTATCCAGAAATTTTTCTTGCAGTTACCTTTTTGTATGATGAGGTCCTCAAAAACATCTCTCCTAAGCTATTCTGTATTGTATTTATATTACTTAGATTTTTCAAAGAACTTTCACCGTTTTAGGCTTATTGTATCCTTACAGTTACTTATTAAGTAAGCAGGGCAATAACTAAAATTGCTTAACAAATGAAGTGGTTGAAACTTGCAGGGAATAAATGTGAAAGAGAATACATGTAGGAAGTGGCAGATCCAGGAGTAGGCTATGTGTGTTCAAATGCATAATGGAGGCCGCGGCTAGAATTCTTGCTTGGGAGAAAGTGTGCAATATGATTCCTAAGATGCTATAAGACTTTCTGCGTTCATTTGAGGCTCTTTCTCTGTCCGCCATGTTGATGTCATCCCCTGGTTAAGTAACATACTTGATTCTATATTTAGATAAAATATTGGGAAAACTTTACATCCTCATATAGTGTGAATTAGATGAAAGTGTTATGTAGTAGAAAAATATTTATAAAATAAGACCTTAGAAACTTGATTTCTAGTTTTGTGCTGTTATGATTGGTTTTGGAAAAGTCACCTGACCCCTATGGGATTCATTCTCTTCATCAGAAAAAAATGGGCAGAATGCATTTGATGATCTTAAAGGGGGTCCCTATTCTCCTACCTCCATTTCCATTTAATACAAGCCAAACAAACAAAATATTCTCATCAGTGCTTATCTACACCCAAAAAAATATCTTCCATCTTCAGAGTCTCTTTGCTTCCTCCTCTCCAAACTAACTATTATCGGTTAATTTGTAGCATCTCTATACAATTTTACTGCAGTAGAAATGGTGATAAATTTATAAATTGTAGGCCTAAAGAAACAACAATCACAGACACAATCATTGAGCAGATATTCAGTAGACTCTACTAAGTGCCAGGCACCAGAGATGAAATAGAATCTACTTTCAAAACATCTTTCAGAACTGCTTTGTGCCTTCATGGAGTTTCTGGTCTATCAAAAAAATATCTTCCATCTTCAGAGTCTCTTTCCTTCCTCCTCTCCAAACTATTATCGGTTAATTTGTAGCATCTCTATACAATTTTACTGCAGTAGAAATGGTAATAAATTTATAAATTGTAGGCCTAAAGAAACAACAATCACAGACACAATCATTGAGCAGATATTCAGTAGACTCTACTAAGTGCCAGGCACCAGAGATGAAATAGAATCTACTTTCAAAACATCTTTCAGAACTGCTTTGTGCCTTCATGGAGTTTCTGGTCTTAGAAAATAAGCATTAAGCAACCTAGGACAATATCAAATGCTGCTGAAAGGTCAAGAAAAATTAATTCTGAAATTTTGAATAGAGAATTTCCTAAAGTAGAGACCAAAACATCTTTCAGAACTCCATGTGCCTTCATGGAGTTTCTGGTCTTAGAAAATAAGCATTAAGCAACCTAGGACAATATCAAATGCTGCTGAAAGGTCAAGAAAAATTAATTCTGAAATTTTGAATAGAGAATTTCCTAAAGTAGAGGGTAATTATCTTGCCTTAAAAAATAAGTAGAAGCCACACTAGATATGTTCAGATTTAGCTATGTAATATGACCTGATGATAGAAATGGCTGTTTTCCTAAAGTATTACTAAATTTTACCATTGTAAGCAAAAATAAATCTGTTGAACCAAAATTATTTGGCAACATTCCTCACACCAACACACATAGTAACCCAACATGTACCTTCTTCTCTGAGCATAACTTCAGAATTATATTAAATATTTGTCACTTTTTTTCTCTCTGGCCATAACATTTGACCCTTGTTCTGAGGAATGTGCTACAATTGATCTCTACCTTTCCAAGACAGAAGCCAGAAAAAATATGTTTCTGGCCTTCTTTGCAACTAGAGTGCAAATATATGATCCGAGTGTTGCCTTAAAAAGCACCCACTAGAAAATATTAATACATTAAACTGTCTTTCAACTTTTCTCTAGGCTTAAAACTTTTCTAAATACGGTGTTAAGGGGGCAGGGGAAACACCTGCTAGACATTCTGTTTGAGAAGTGAGCCACATGAGGAAAGAAAGAGATCATGTGGAGTGCACTTTCCGGTGAAGGTAGTGGTAAAGGCATCAAGCTTGGGGCTATCATAGATCACAAAGTCAAGTCTGGGACACAGTAGTGGTGGACTTGCCAACTATAACACACTGTGTTCAGGAGCTGTGGAACCAATGTTTCCCTCATCAGACCAGCTCTGCAACATGATTATGGGTGTTCCTGAAACATAGGTTCAAGCTTAGTTGATCAGCTCTCTCATCTATTTATTGAGCTCCCTCAAAATCATTTTAATTAATTCTTTTTCTACTTAATCAACCAGAGTTTGTTTCATTACTCACCGTTTAGAGCCCTGACTCACAGAGGAGCCAAGAGCCTATGAAGATAAATATCTATTGCTGATTTGGAGAATTTTGACTAGTGAGGAGTAAACCTATTTCGGTTTCAAAAACAAGTAAGTAAAGGGGAGAACACAATTAAAGAATGAGTCTTGGTTTGCTGTGGGATTACTGGGGTTGGTGTCTACTTCCCATTTGGCTGATGACCCACCTACCTCTTTTGAATTACCATAAGCAAGAGACTTCCCTAGGCAGGGAAAAAACCACAGAGTCAAGTATGGTCCAAAAGGGGACAGTAGAATTCCTTACACATCACCTGTATCCATCTCAAAGGAAAAATACATGGACTAGAGGAGTGCCCAGCCCAGTGACAGGTGCCTGGGGTTGAAAAAATAATGTTGGATAATGTGTGTAGGATTTAGAACTGTTAACTTTCATTTATGCAGAACAGTAGTTCCCAAACTATAGTGAGGATGAGAATCTCCTAGAAAGCTTGCTACAACACAGTTTCCTGAAATTTTGTTTCTTGAGATTCCGATGTAGAAGGCCTGGGGTGAGATCTGAGATTCTGCATTTACGAGTTCCCAGGTAATGATGATGTCATTCTGGGAATTACACTGTGAGTAGCAAGGCTCTAGACAACTTAAAAGCTATCCACAAGTGCCCATTAGATTTAACAACAAACTACCATTGGTGACCTTGAGGACAGCAGTTTCAGTGGCAGGGTGGAGGCAGACACCAGACCAGCCAACTAAGAAATGAAAGGAAGATAAGAAAAGGGGGACAGCAATGAACTCTCTAAAAATGCAGGGGAGATGGGATATAAAAGGAGGAGAAACTCCAAAGAGTTAATAGGAAAATGCTATCAGAAAGGGAGAGGTTGAAACTATTGGAAATAGAGTCATTGATTAAAGAGCAAAATTTCTAAGGAGTCTAGAGAGGATGGGAACTAGGGCACAGGTTCGGGATTTGTTCTTGACAAAAAGAGGCATCTCTTCCTTCCTAACAAGTGGGAAAAAATACAAAAGTGGGACGATGTGTGTAGATTAGTAAATATGGTGTCAGGAAGTTTAGGGGTTCTGTATGTTGGTCAGGAGGGAAGGTCTTTGTTGAGAGTGAGGAACCATATATAAGGCTGAAATGTCTGAAGAATATGGAGAAAGTTAGAAACAGTCATGTGGGTTTAGATCATACAAGAAAATTGATTAGGGACCAGAATTGCTCGGCGTTGCTGAAGGTCCCAAAGTGACCCAATCTACAGGATTTTTTGCTTTTGTTGTTCTCTTTCCCAGCAGCACTTAGTACTGGGTCCTGGATATAGACTCAAATAGTGTAGATAATTAAGTTCACTTATAATTGGGGTTTTGCCAAGATGGGTGCAATGGAAGGGCAATGGAGCAGGAGAATTTATTTCTTGAAGGTCTGATTTTTGTATACTTGTTAAAGTAAGAAGAGGAGAGAACCCTCTGTCTTAACTTGATGTCCAATATTGAAAAGAAACATTAAGATTTTAATTTTTTACCACTTGTAAACTGCTTAGATAATAATGGGTAAAGGCATTCATTATCAAGGAAAACATATATAAATTGTGAATTTTGTAATACATTAAAGCGGAGCATCTGTCTGCATTTTAAACTCCTGTCATCAGGAACAACTATTAGAAGAATAATGAAATAAGTCATTTTCATATATTTATAACACATATTCATTATTCTCAATCTCTCAGAAAGAGCAACTTATACAAATGAATTAAAGTGCTTTTTCATTAGTGTAAATAAAATGTTAAGTAAGTAGTGTGAGGAATTGCTGTAAATACTGTAGGCTAAAGTACTTTCTGTAATCTTTTTCTTGAACGATGATGGCAGTTAAAAGAACATTTCAATACTTGTTCTTGGTAATGAACAGCATAAACCGAGGAAGTAAAACCTCTTTTCTTGGAAAGCACATGACAGCCACAGCTGGAAGACAGGATCTTAAAATGAATCTCTCTTCCCTATTTGATGCCCATAGAATCAATGCATTTTACATGAATAAGGATGTTTTAACATTTTCACAGCTGCTCTCAATCCCTTACCTATGCTCCACTTTCGGCCAACATCACTTCAAGGTCCTTTCTCCTCTTCTTTAATGCCATCATTAAAGAGAATTAACTCCAAAAGCCATATTAAGGACAAAGCCCTTCGTGATCTGGCCCCAAGCAACTTATCTTCCCCCTCATTAACTGTGTTAAATCTACATGAATCTCCTTCATCAAGAAAGTCGAGCTTCTTGAGCTTTGTTTATCTCTGGCTCTTTGTACTTTGGGTTCCTTCTGTCTAGAATACGCTTTCCTCAGATGGTTACCTGGCTCACTTCTTAAATTCATTTGAGTCTCACTTTAAAAGTCATCTCCACAGAGCTAACTTCCCTTCTCATCCTATCTAAAAATCAGCCCCCATCACTCTATCCTTCACTCGGTGCAGTAGAGCCTGCTATTTGCAAAAATCCATCTTTTCTTTTTGCTGTAGAATTAGAGCTGCCCAGCTATACTGTAGAACCTCTCCCTTCTTGCAGCTGGTGACTTTCATTAAGTTCTTCCGATGGAATGTAAACCCAAGTGGTGTGTACCCCATCCCAAGCCAGCTCCATATACCCTGGGGGTGTCTTCTTTTTGTTCTCTTTCCTCTCCCTGCTGTCTAAGGCTCAATGGCCACAATCACAATTATACAGATAACAACAAGGCACCTGGGCATCGGGAAGAAACACAAGGAGAAACTAGATCCTTAACTGACATGTGGAGCCCAGTTTTCCCCCAACCTAAAACACTCATCTCAAACTATTAAGTGAGAGAGAAACAAACTTCTATCTTTTTTAAGCCACTGAGTTTGTATCAGATTTCTTTAGTATAGCAGCTTAGGCTTACCCTAACTTGTTTTGCTACGTTTCTCCTCATAGCCCTTATCACTACTTGGCATGATCTTGTATGTGTTTTTGTTTTATTCGCTTATGTTTTCCTCAGTAAAAATTGCTCCATGAGGGGAGCAACTTTGTGTCATTCCTTGTTCTATCCCGGCATGTAGAACGGTGCCTAGCAGGTACTGGGTACTCAAAAACCTGGCTGGTTGAGTGGTGGGTGCATGAATGAGTGTTGAATAAATTATACCTCCCACTGGAGCTCTGCATTCAGACCTGCTCTTCCTGCCCCCTCTGTACCTCCTGCCTTCCCACCTGTGCTCCACAGTATATGTCTATGGGCTCTACAGATGCCTGGGCTGAGTCGACATGAAGTCTGGGCTTGGTTGCAGAGACCCCAGGAAGCATAGTTCTTGATCATAAGCAGCACTGTAGCCTCCCCCAGCAAGTACAGCTGAGCTCTACAGAAATGTAGTTCAGTAACTTGGCTTTCAGGGGGTGTATACCTCTGTCAGGTACCTGTATACTAACAGCCATTTCAGAAAGCAGACAGGTTGGCAAAGCAAAAGGAATTGAGCCCTGCAACAAACTCATCTCCAAGATTAAATCTTTGAAGATCCTCAGATAGCCATTATTTCCCTGGCTCCCTTCCAACCGGGAGAGTCAGCAAAATGATCAGTGTCTTATCTCCCAGGTAAAGGAAGATACTCAAAGCCCATTTCTTTTGAGTGTATAAAATAGAAAATTCTACTGAGTGGTTACTTCCTGCGTTTGGCAGTTTTAAGATAGACAGTACTTTTCTGGAACAGAGGGGGAGTTGGCAAGAGCAAGTTTTCACACGCTGAAATAGCTCATCAGCTTCTCCTGGCATGATTGCTAAGTGGGTTTAAGTGCTGCATTTTTTTTTTATATAATTTACAGAATTGTGGATTAAATATACATTATATTTCATTTCCAAGGCTAGCTCAAGGGTCCAGATAATTCAAAGCAAATGTGAGCTAATAGATTAAAAAAAAAAAAAAGTTGAAGTAATTTCTTCACAATTTCACCCTTTGACTTACTTGAAAAATTAAATTGTTTACACACACACACTCATGTACACACACACACACAGAAGAATTAACTGTATGAAACAATCTTTCTTGTAGTCAATGCTGGACTTCTAATTATTTTATTAGTCTTTCCCCTCTTACTTTTTCTACATAGATTATAAGTTCCTTGAAAGCAAGATTTGGGTTTAATATTTTCCTTGTTTTAATCAAAGAATTTAACACAGTGCTGTAAATGCAATGCAATCTCAACAAACACTTGATTAAATAATTAAGGTTTGAAGTTAATTTGTTGTTGCAATATATAAAAAACCTTCAAGAAACTCTAAATTCTATCTCTTCAGAGATTATTAAACCCTAAGTAATTAACATTGATACACAGAATGAAGATTCAAATTGAATTAGGCCAATTGAAGGAATGATGCTGTGGCCGTGGACAATTTCAACTTTATCTAAACTGAAGACTGAAAATTTCACTAGAAATTTAAATATATATCCTCGTCTATAGCATTTACTTTACTTCTTTAGGATGCTAATGAATTCTTCCAGTACTGCCCTTAGACACAGAGAAGCAGAGCCTTTATCCCAGGCCCTGTGCTTCAGAGTCCCAACTTCTGTAGATATGGGGTGCTTTCCTTGAAATTTTCCAACTCCACTTCCAATGCCTAGGAGAAGCTAGGACCATCAGTGTCATCCTCACAAGGTGCTCCAAATCCAGGCTGGAACCCAAATGGTCTCTGGCCCCATTTTCTCCATGTGGGGCTCCCTATGAGCCTTTATCCCCTGTGTGGAGTCAATCAGATGCCCCAAAGAGCTCCAGGACTCATGTCTATGGAATTGCATTAGGGCCACATGTCTGAGAACTGGTTCCAGGAGAATGGTCCACCAAGTGGGTTACCGTACCTGGTAGATGAGGTATTTCTTTCACAGTATTGTACAAGATTTGACTGCAAGAATGGTGTTGACACACTGATTTTGGGTGGCACTCACTCACATGGGAACATGAGCTACTAATTATTTCTCTCTGACCATTGGGTTTTACCTGCATACGGGGGCCTTTGCATTAGTTCTGGAAGTACTGCCTCTAGTGTCCAGAACCAGAGGGAGATGAAGGTCATGGCAGAAATCTCTTATACTGCACACAATCACTGACACTAACCCTGTGGTATATTTGCTCTGTGTCAGATAATATTCCCTAGGTGGCTGTGCCTTAGTTTTCTGAGGGATTTCAAGACAGTGGCTCCATAATGCCAATGGGTCCTTCCAATCTATATCCTATCTTGACTCAAACCAATGTGGTAACATCTTGCTTTCCTGGGTCAGTCTTAAGCCATGCTGGATGTATTGGCTAAGGCTGCTGTAACAAATTACCACAAACCTGGTAACATGAGACAACAGAAATTTATTCTTTCGTATTTCTGGAGGACAGAAGTCCAAAATCATTTTCACTGGGCTGAAATCATGGTGTCAGCAAGGTCATGCTACTTACAGAAGCTCTAAGGGAGATTCTATTCCTTGACTTTTCCAACTACTGGTGGCTGCATTACTCAGTCTATGCCTTCATGGTCACACTGCCTTCTCCACTTCTGAGTCAGTTCTTCCTCTGCTTCCCTTCTATAATACATGTGATTGCATTCTGGGCCTACTTGGGTAATCTAGGATAATATTCTCATCTCAACATTCATAACTTAATCACATCTGAAAATTTTCTTTTTATTAATTTTGAATTTAATTTAATTTATTTTTTTAAACAGCAGGTTCTTATTAGTTATTTATTTTATATGTATTAGTGTATACATGTCAATCCCAATCTCCCAATTCATCACACACCGCCCCCCCCCCCCAGCCACTTACCCTGCTTGGTGTCCATATGTTTGTTCTGTACATCTGTGTCTCAATTTCTGCCCTGCAAACCAGTTCATCTGTACCATTTTTCTAGGTTCCACATATATGTGTTAACATACGATATTTGTTTTTCTCTTTCTGACTTACTTCACTCTGTATGACAGTCTCTAGATCCATCTGAAAATTTTCTTGTGTTTTATAACACAAAATTCACATGCACGATTTCCAGGGATTAGGACCTTGATCTATTTGCAGGTTGTTATTCAGCCCACCATACTGGACAAAGGGGGGACATTCCATGAGCAAATATGCCACTTGTTCTGTTCTCCTTACCTACCCTCTCCATTGGTGCTGATGTGTGGAAAGTAGAGGCAGAATCAACACTGAAAGAGATCTCATTCTAAGAATGCAGTGACACATGCCTAAAGTGTTCAAGAGTAGATGTGGCTGTTAGATCTGTTGTTTGTACTGTAAAACTCTGAGTGGTAAATTAAACATTTATTGTGCCCATTTTCCTCCATATCCTAAACAAGATTTGCATTTGTAATTGTCATCAATGAGGGAGAGTGCTTGAAAGACAATAGTATTCACAGGCAGCATCATGGGCAGTGCCGCATCATTTATAATGAGGTAACCAGTACTGAACAAATGGTATTGGGAAAATGTACAGGCAAGGAGACCTATATTGTTTCAATAAAAACAGGCTCCCAAGATTCACATCTCTCACCTTTTTCTCATTGGGGGAGATATGAAAATAGTTAAGAATGGCACACCTCACAATAAAGAACACAAAGAAATGATTCCTAGGCATGAACAGGAAGAAATGATGCCTGAATGATGCAAATAATCTTCTCATGTACTGATTGGACAAGAAACAAATATTTAAGTACCTCTTTTCTACTCGTTATTCTAAAACTTCATTAATAAATCACTCTACCTCACATGGGTACATGCATTTTGGAATACATTTTTAAATCAAATTATTTACATAGACGGGGGCCTCAGAAGAAGAACTTTTCTGGAGGCCAAAACTCTGAGCTCTTCTATATGTTGTTTCCATGAGAGGGGGAAAAAATGACTCGTGCTGGAAATTCAGGTACAAAATTCTTGTTCACCTACCTGATTATTTGGCAAATTGTATGAGCAACTGCTTTTAGATTTGGATTCATATTAAAATTGATGGAACTTTTGTAGAGACAAGGGTTTTAAAGATTTTATATATGCTTTATCCCAACTGAGTAGGAAACTTCATGAGACTAGGGAGTGCCTGTTTTACCCCTTTAATCTTCTGCAGGAGTGTTTTTTTGGTTGTCACAGTGATTGTGGAAAATGATGGACATTTAGTGGGCAGGGGCCTCCAATCTGTGGCACGGTCTAGCACAATAAAGAAGAAAGATAATTCTGTGACCAAAGAATCTGCTTTAAATGATCTGATCTTTAAACTGAAATCATATTTAATTATCAAAAATGTATTTTAAAATTTTGCCATCATCACAAGATAGTCTGCTCACATTTTGATAATTAAATATGTAAGATCTTCGTGATCAGTGAGATTAATCTTCCACCCTGAAATATTAATTGAAAAGCCTGTAAAACAAGGAAGCCTCTCCAGATTCTGCCTCAGCGACATGAATTCCTACAAGAAAAGTTTCCACTAAACCAGAAGTTTGCCTCAGTTGGTTTTCATGGAATGTTTATTTTGAAGGTATTTATTATTCAAATATAAATATGATTCAGCCAAACCATGAATCACTATCATTAATTATTCACTGGGATTAAGGAATTGGTTATAATCATGTCTCGCTTTAATCCTGTTTTATTAATTTATATTCTTGGCAAACTCTTCTACTAAACGGATTCGAGCTCACTGTGGAGACCCACAGAAAGAATGGAAGGTCCCTGGGGTCAAAGAGCAGCCTTTGCTTTAATTCGATAAAATAAATTAGCATGGGATTATGGATGCTATTAGCATAATATCCTCCACTGCTCTTGCTCTGGCCTTCAGGAGAATGTTGAGTGATTATGTTGATTCTTGCCTGATTTTCTATGAAATTGGAACTTCCCACGTATCCATCCTGAAATAGTCAGACAGTGTGAGAAGTTGCTGCTCTTTGTGAATTTACCTGTGTGTGTGTGTGTGGTGTGTGTGTTTGTCTAGTATTTGTATATCCTGGCATATGGAGAAAAAAAGTCAAGGTGGCTTTCAACCTCACAAAAGACCTCCAAGGTCATGACTGGTCCATCTAGCATTACTTTTCTACTGTGGCAGTGGAACAAAGATGAACAAAATATTTCCCCTGAGACATCACTTCCAAAGATTAGACCTGTGCAAAGGTGTTTCTAGCTTTACTTTCACTCTTAAATGACTTTAGTTATGAATTCTAGCACTTGAATCATCACCAAGATTATGCCTTAGCTATCTCTCAAGAAAAAAAGAAGAGTTCCGTATCTTTGGCATATACTGGTCAAAGTTCTGCTTTTTCTTCATATGTTTTAAAATTAGCTCACCTGGAGTTTAAGAGTGTTCAAAGAGTTCTGGGTTTTGTTGAACACACACATATTTCCCCTGTGTGTTTCATTCATTATTTTAGATTTCAGTCTTATTTACAACTGAGCTTCGATTTCTCAGCCAAAGGCAGTGTGTGGAATTTCACCTTTGCAGGGTAGAAAGTATTGCCTGTGCTACATGGACCTTCTGAATTCTGGTTCTAACAGCTAACCCCTTTGCATCTTTGTTTGCATTTTATATATAGAACATGGACCTAGATGTCACACATTCTTCCAAAGACAGAAAGCAGAAAGATGGATGTACCTTATTTTATGAAATATATTCCTGGACTTGCAAATTAGTCATGTTTTAAATTAATTGAATCTAATTTTAAATAATCTGACTAGTTTCAGAATATTTTGTGTTGGGAAAAATCAGCTTTGCTTTTATCTGACTTAGAAATTCCAGTCTATAATCATTGGCTTTGCTTTTTGAAAAAATGAAATACTAAAGTCTAGACTCTTTTTCCAATTTTATCACTTGTTTTCAGATGACCTTGGTATTCTGAGGGATTTGAAAAGGATGGAGGCCTAGCCTCACTTTCAGAAAGCTTGAAATTAGATGGAGAAGTAGCTGAAGGTCCTTGCCAGATACTTGTATCTTACCATTACTTGCCTATGGTTTGATCATGGCTGTTAGAATACGACAAAATTGGGTTTGAAAAAATTTCTTCTCTCTACTGATTGGGTGAATTTGAACAACAAGAGACTTCAACTCCTAGAACCTTTATTTTGGGGTTAAGGTTTAACACGATTATATTCATGAATATAATCACATATGTGTCATACAGTTAATAGGGATCACTGGGAATACGGAATGTGGATTTCCTAGCCCAGAGCTGGGTGACGCACTGGATATAATAAATATAGCCATCACTTCCGGCCCCAGTCTCCTATTTGTGAGCATCCATTTTGTTCTTGGGACAAACTGAACTGCTATCCCTAAAACTTGATAGAACAAGGAAAATGTGTAGCCACAACGGCCTAGGTCAGGGTTTCCTAACCTTTGTATATCATGAAACACACAGAAAATTATACTATATGTGAGGCACATAGGAGCCTGTAAGAATATGGCCCAAGTTCTCAGCTTCCCCTCCCTCCACACACAAGGGCCAGTTGACGGCTGAAGGAATCAGTAAATCAGCAATGCTAGACCCTAGAACTGTAGCAAGCTATGACCTATTCAGGACAATGTCATGTGGACATTTGGGGAGTGCAGTTTCCTCTGTCAGCACCTTTAAAACAGCTATGCAATTAGAAAATGAGGTCACAAGAGTTTAAGAAACAAATTGCTCACACTATGTGTTAAGTAAGATATCATTAAAAAGTATTCCATATCCGAAATCAGAGGATAAAAGAAGAGTTTCTTAATAGTGTAAGAGGAACCTGTCTAAAAAAGAAAATGTTGGTTTTTGAACTGGAGGCCTTTCAGCCATTCTTTCTCGATTGACATGTAAGGAAAATTAGGTGCCCTTCTTGTTTAGGACATGGAAAAATCTGGCCACTGGCATTTCTAAATTCCACTGTACACACATAACAGCACTAGTAGGGCCTCCAAGATCAAAAGATGGCTCCTCTCCTCTTTTCCCATTGCTTTGTGTCTTTTATCCTCCATGCCAATATAGATGAGAAGACCTTGAGTACTGTCACACCTAGGCATTGTGCAAGACCTCCTTCAACCCACCGACACCAGGTGAACAATCTGCTAGCTGGGACTGAGGTGCTCACCAACACTTCATTACCCTGGAGCTACTGCTATCAGATAGCAAATGAAAATCCTAAGATTGCTTTGCAAAAATGAGTTATTTCATTTTATGAAATTTGTATATGGGCTGTTCAAAGTTATTTGATATTATGAATGTGAGAGGGAAACTCCACTGGGACTTGCAGAGGCAGCAATAACATTTAAATAAATTACTAAGCCTGACATCCAAATAGTTTATTTTTCAATACCCCACCACTCTTCATGATAATTCTCAGCCATAACCATAATGCTTTCGGTATCAGCCTTGTTTATCACACTTTGAGAATGCTACCTGTTTTGCCTGTAATCCAATTCTAAGTGCTTTATCTTAAGAACATATGGGACTACCTGCAAAGCATAAATAGAGGAGCAGGAAACGCTTCTGTACCAGTCTGCCTCTACTCAGCTGTTATTCAGAGGGATGCAGCCAGAAAGTTTATCCAATCAGAGTCAAGCTCTCCAAAGAAGGAGAGATGTTCAATGGTCAATCTTATAGCAAAAAGCTCATTTCATTTTTTGTGTGTATCAGAAATTTGGCTCCTCTGAGTGCTGATTCTGAGAGCAGGCAATTGGTTTTAAGGACTACTCTTGCTGTCAACAGTAGATATTGATTTTTCAGATTCTTTGTCTAACAAACCCGGGTGTAATGGTCACTGGGTCTGAATTTCAAAGTGGGTGGTGGTTTGTGCAACAATAAATGTTGATCCAGGCCCTGCTCCTTACGAAGCCTTTCTTTTTGTCAAGTCTACAGGTAAAAATCAGTTGGAAATGAAGGGCCCACTGTGCCTCTGTGCTGTCCTACATTGTTCAAGTGGAGGCTTCTGCCAGAGAGGGGTTCAAGGCCCATTGTAGCATATTCTGCCTGTTCAGACCTTCCCTCTCAGTCTTGGAATGGGAAAGCTGGGTAGAGCTGGGGAAGAAACATGACACGAGGACCCCAAATCAGGTCCTGCAACTTGTCCTGCCACCAAATTGCTTTCCTCTCAAGTCTCCATGTCCTCCTTTGCAAAATGAGAATATTGGACTAGATCATACATTCTGGAAGGGGGGTAATATTGCCCCCTGGCAGGCAAAAATCAATTCTTGAAGGATTAGAAAATTCTTACTTACTACATTGGTTTGTGACCTTTCAAAGCTCAACCCAAACCCCCAAAATAATATTGTTTAGTATTAAATTTCTCTTGTTAGGAAGAATTTAAATATAACTAAATTTTTATTCATAGGGGTGTGATAATAGAAAAAGAAAAAGGTTGAGAAACAAAGTACTAGAAGAGTTGTAAGGTCTCTAGAATTCTAAAATTGTGAGATTCAATGAAATACAGAAATTCCCATGAGATGGTAAGACCTAGAAAATGAACTTAATAATGCAATTTTCTGTAATTTATAGGTTTAAATTTGCAAAATTAAAATTGGAGGTTATATTTTTATAAACTATTTCTGTTACAAGATAGACAGTGGTACCTAAGTATGTCAATGTTACCATTTTTTTTCAGGCACAAATAACTAAGAAAAAATGCACTTTCTAAAATATATGATTTTTCAAAAAATAAAATAAAATATATGATTTTTCTATAAAAGAAATAATTTTAAAATAGCATAAGTATTTATCTAAAATTGATGGGAAGGCAGATGCAATTTAAATCAAGATATAAGGAATTAAAAACTATTATCTAGAGTTTAGTATCTACTTAAAGTTTCCAACCATTAGCAAGAATTGTTTCATTTAATATTTGTCCCAATTCTTGTTCAAAAAATATTTAACCACTTCTCATATTCAATTTCCATTTGCAAGAATCAGTCTTTTCGTTTTGATCTAACTTTCAGATGCTGACATTTTACAGAGCTGCCTCAATCATTTCAGCGTCAAAAGGTCTTAATTGCCAGTTTATGGGCATATTAGGTAGAAGATATTAATTCTGTATTCTTTAAATTCTTATTTAACTCTGTTTCCTATATCCTTTTCTCCTTTGATTCTTCTTTACACAAAGGACAAGCAGTTTTCTTAAATGAAACAAAACAAAGAGGAAAGGATGCTGGGAAAAGCACTGGTCATTAGGATAAGAACACGGACTTTAAATTTGGTTTCAAATTTTTGACCTTGGAAAATATTCACAATGACATAAGCCTCAGTTTCTTTGTAAAACGTCTGACAGAAATATTATAACAACTCAATGGGTAAGTATATAGAGAACCTTTATAGAAGTTGCACATAATAGACACTAATTATGGTAATTGTTATTATTAAACAGGATTTAAAATTATAAAGCTTGTTTCTCTATATTTTAAATTTAAATTGTTGGATGTCTTATATGCCTCCTCTCTTTTCTCAGCACATCCCAATAAACATTATTCAAAGTATAAGTAGCAATTAATCTACAGTCCGCCTAAGAACTGTCCAAGTACTGTTAGGGATATGAGATGATGCCTGTAGGAACTATGAAGCCCAGAAATATAGGAATTGTGCAGTTGTTGGATTGACAATCTCCCTTGTTAGTCAAAACAGAAGTTCTCTCCACTTCTAGAACTCTTCCTCTAAAGTTCCTGAGCATTGTTTATGTTGTCTAAAGTAAAAATAACATCCTCCTTGGAACTCTGGCTTATTTTCCATCAGTAATATTCGGCCTCTTCTCTTTTCACTTTAGCACTATTATTTTAACACAGATACACATCTGGCCAAGAGCTGCTACCATGTTTAATGCCCTATGAAAAATTAAGCATTTTATAGGAGTAATCGCTGTGTCAGGCAGCTGGTAGTCAGACATAACAACGAATCTTATCCATTAGCAGCATACCCCATCCTTGGGCAAGATGTCTGTGTGTGTGTGTTTGCACACTGAAGTCTGAAGGCAGTATCAATTGTTGCTCTACCGAGGTGAGCCTGAAAACTAAGCATAAGATGACAAATACACTGGATCTCTTTGTAGTGATAGCAGCCATACTGTTTGCTTGCAACTCTGAATATGAAGTATTTGATGGTTGTGAAGTGATAGATTGGTTTTGTAAATATTCTTACTCCAACTTTTGAAAGAGTAGATCTCTATGTGATACTTTTATTACCAGTCTCCAAGGGAAGGAGGTCTGGTCTGCTACTTCTGAAGGTTACTAAACTAGACACATGATACATTAGCTATAACAACACTATTTTTCCTCCTCACTCCCTGATTTCAGAATAATGACTTTTGACATTAGAGGGATAAAAAAGCATAGGGTATTAACAGTGGAAGAAATCAAGATCTTATCTGGTTTAATTTCATGGTTTGAGTGAGGAAGAAACTGAAGCAAAGAAAATCTTGGCCAGTGGGTGAGTGTGGATGAGGGAAGCCATTACTGGAGTGCTGATGCCCAGGGCGGTACTTTTCCCATAGTTCTTTGTTGCCTCCAGAGATTTATACAGAGTTTCAGCAGGAAGGTCACAGAGATGTGTGAGTGATATGTAGTCTTTGCATAAAGAGGGCTCCAGATCCTTTGGCAAGATCATTAATGAGCTGTAGGTGGATCTTTGGCACTATGACTGACTCTGCTTTATTTACACACAGAAAGACACTTAATAAATGGTATTAGATTGAGGTTAAGTCAGGCTTGGGTGTTTCTCAACAATCCCTTTGAATCACCAGCTTTCAAAGTGGAATACCTATAACATATAATCACACTCCATATGAACATGTAGCATGTCCTCAGTTCATGTGGTATAATCATTGCAAATTCAAGAAAGGTTTTCTCCTGGAGTATGTATCTGAAGAAACAGAATATGGGTATAAATTGAAATTTAATAAAAAATATGGTCTCCTAAGATTAAAGTAGGCATTAAATAAATATTTTTTAAATGTATTTGAATTACAGAAAGGGGTTGTGGCCAGTACTCCACCAAACGTTCTTGCTCTTCTTTCTGTAGTAAGGAATTGTGAGTGGGATATGGCTGCCCCAACTGAGATGTTACTTACCAGCTCCCCTTACATCCAGCTGAGGTCACATGACATGTTTTCATGACCATGAGGGGAAGTGATGTGTGTCATATCAGGGTGGGGGACATTGAGAAACAGTTTAGCTGAGTCTCCTCATTTTCTTTCCTCATCTACTAACTGAATGCAGAACACTCCCAGGCCCTGGTGGGCAGGGGTAGCAGATTTGCAATACAGAGGCACCTAAGTCCCTGAACCTCCATGTGGAAGAAAGCCAGTTGCCAACCAGAGATACCCTCTTTGACTATTACCTGAATAGAAATAAATTGTTATTGTGTTAGCTCCTGATATTGAAGATTTTATACATTAGAGTAGCTAGAGTCAGTTTAAAACACAGGTCAAAGTAAAAACGACCAGGTTTGATCCTGACAAAATTTACTTTAGAAGGAAGCTACAGATTCCACAAAAGAGACTTTGACTGGTACCAAGTGTTGTAGGTACCATACAAAGAGTTGTATATCTCAAACTCCATCTCTGAGTTATATATACTTAAGAGTCATGAACTGGGGATAGTAATTGAAAGGTCAGATTGATGAGACTAGCTCCAGAGATAAGATTTCTATGACAGGCTGGTGGATACTCCACTATCAAGGTGTATTTTTAATCATAATCTCATTACTTTACTTCTGATGGTTGGACTCACCTTGCAAGAAGAATACGATTCTGTATCAGAACTAAGAATGGCCTTCATGACCAGGGGAAAGTGACTGAAGTAGCAGAGAGGAGGGAGATAGAGACAGAGGGAGAGAGAGAGAGAAAGAAGGAGAGAGAAAGAGAAAGAGGACAGAGACACACACGCCAAGAGTAAGTGAATGAAGAGATTCAGCAAAGTACTGTTGGAGGGAGTAGAGAGATTCCAGGGTTAGAAATTTAATGCGGTGTATGCAAATGTCTCCATAAGACCAGGAGGAAGTCATCTCAAGCCAATAAGCATGTCATGGGGAGAAATGAGGATTTAAACTTAATAGCAAATAGATCCAGCCACGCAGCTTTGTAGAGCTGTGGGGGAGTTTGGTTCTTAGCCCAGAGAGAGCTTAATAGAAGTCAATAATGAAATCGTCAAGATGCAAGCATTAAATGCTTAAATGTATTGTCTTTGCCTTTGATTACAAAGGCTTTGCTTCTCTCCAAGCACAGCCTCAAAGTACACAATAGAATCTTCACTCAAAAGAAAACAATGTACTCACTTTACAAAAATACAAGCCATATTGTCTTAGTTCATTATCTCTTACTTTCTGGAGGGAAAATCGAAAACAAGCAAATAGAAATAGTCAAGGGTTTTTACATGGGTTTTTACAAGGGTTTTGCTTTTTACATGACCTTTTCCCCAAAAAATCCAACAACAGTGATGACCAGTTCTTCAGCACATTCCAATTCTTTATCAACATTTATTTATTCAACTTCACTCCAGATAGGAACGTAAATAAATTTTACTTACACAAAGCTAAGTCCAAGGATAATTTTTAGTTTAGCATACCTCATGCTGGTGGAAACACTAAGAACAGATCGGACAGTAATTCTCTAGGGAGAATCATAAAGAATATCTCCTTGTAAAATTACAGATAAAAAATCCTCACCCTGTTATTAAAATTATGATAATATTATTTTTAGTAATATACAGGACATTGTTTAAAAACATACATTTTATCCATATATGTATTCATTCAACCAGCATGTATTGAGAACCTCCTTTGAATTAACCACTGTTCTTTGTTTGGTCATTGTAGAGATGAAAATGGAATAATCCCTACCAACAAGAGGGTCAAACAGGATTATTTTACTCTCTTCAAAAAATAAATTTCTAAATAAAAAAGGGAAAAAAGATTATGGATTACAAAGGAAATTACATTATAGTTACCAAAATAGAAAATAACAGCATTTACATATTTGAAAATTGTTAACAGAGTAAATCTTAAAAGTTCTCATCACAATAAAAAAATTGTAACTATGTGTGGTGACGGATGTTAACTAGACTTATTGTGATGATCATTTCACAATATATACAAATATTGAATCATTACATAGTACCTTTGAACTAATATAATGTTGTATGTCAATTATACCTCTATAAAAAATGAAATAATTTGTTCCAAAAAAAGAGAAAAGAACAATAGATTTTTCTATTTAAATCTACATAAAGATTAGAAACAAAAGATAAAGTGAGGGTTTTCATTTTTCATACTTTGAAAAAAATTATTCCTTTAGAATCTCACAAAAAAAATTCTAGGCCTTATCCATTCCTCTTTCTGGGTCCTCTCTCTCATCTCCCTCAAGCAGGAAGAACATTAGAGAGAAAACACACATCACTATGTTATAAATAACATACCAGATGAACAAAGTTAGAAGTGGGAATTAAAAACCCCCCCTGCTTTGCTTGTTTCCTCTTTCCTGGGATCACAAGGCAAACATTCAAAAATGAACATCAGGCTCCAAAATGATGGCGACCTGTAAGGTTCAAGCTATTGATTGTCTCCTTCAGTGGAGACACCACCTGAATAAACTCATTTATTCCACTTTCTGTAGTTCATGAAACTGAAGGGGCAGCCCTGAGAAAAGAATCCAAATCTTTGAATGAAATATAAAACTTAAAAAACAAGGTCACTTTTTCCTTTCTTTATTTTTATTTTAATATTTTAAAATAGGAATATAATTTACATGGAGGAAAGTGTTCCAATTTTAAGTGTACAGTTTGATGAGCTTGAATAAATGTATGTGTTCATATAATCACTACCCCAATAAAAATATAGAACATTTTCATCACTCCAGAAATTTCACTTTCCCATCAATGCCTTGTCTCTTAGTGAGAATCACTGCTCTGACTTCTCTCCCCATAACCTAGTTTTGCCTAGTCTATGAAAATATAAATGAAATCATGCAATGCATATTCTTTTGTGCCTGGCTTTATTCACTCAACCTGGTGTGTTTGCCATTCATTCATGCTATTGCATATAGCAATAGCATGCTCTATGCTATCAATAATTCAATTTTTTTTACTGCTGGGTAATATTCCATTGCAGAAAGAACATGATAATTTGTTCAACATCCAGCAGTTGATGGATGTACAAGTTGCTTCAATTTTTTTTTTTTACTATAATGGATATATCTAATATGAACATTCTTGTTCAAGTCTTTTTGTGTACACACATTAATATTTCTCTTGGAGGTAGAGTTGCTGGGACATAGGCTAAATATATGTTCAACTGTGCGAGAAACTGCCAAAGAGTTTTCCAAATGGGAAGCTATTTAAAATTACCATCAACAGGGGCTTCCCTGGTGGCGCAGTGGTTGAACCATCAACAATAAATAAGGGGTTTACTATTTGTCCTTCATCTTTGCCAACATTTGGGGTTGTTAGTCTGTTGTGGTACACGGGCCTCTCACTGCTGTGACCTCTCCCGTTGTGGAGCACAGGCTCTGGAAACGCAGGCTCAGCGGCCATGGCTCACGGGTCCAGCCGCTTCGCGGCACGTGGGATCTTCCCGGATCGGGGCCCGAACCCGTGTCCCCTGCATCAGCAGGCGGACTCTTAACCACTGCGCCGCCAGGGAAGCTCTGTTAGTCTTTTTAATTTTAGCCATTTTAATGGGTCTGAGATGGTATTTCATTAAGGTTTTCATTTGCATTATCTTGATTAATAATGATGTTGAAGACCATTTCACATGGCCATACCTCTACTCCCTTTCATGGAGTATATGTTCAAGCCTTGTGACAATTTTTAAGAAGATGTTTGTCTAGTTTGTCTTTTTATTGTTGATTTGTAGGGGTTTTTTAATATATTCTAGATATGTGCCCATTGTCATATATATATGTACTGCAAATATTTTTTCAATTTATGGCTTGCTTATTCATTTTCTTAATTATGTCCTCTGATGGACAGCATTTTATTTTAATTTTGTTGAATTCCAATTTATTTATTTTTAATTTGTTTGGCTACTGCTTTTTATGTCCTGTCTAAGAAATATTTGCCTAGTTTAAGTTTGCAAAGGAATTCACTTATGTTTTCCTCTTAGAGCTTTATATGATCCATCTCAAATTAACTTTTGTGTATGGTGTGAGGTAGGGGGTCAAGTTTACAGGGAAAGAAAATTTTCCTTCCCATCACTGAGAACTGAATTCAATATATGTTGTGTATGTGTGAGCTCATATACATATGTAAATGTGTATATATGTAAAATGTCATGATATATTGTTATCTTTAGATACATATAGAACAAACACACAATTCATCACAACTACTAAATTTCCAAGGGTACAGGAATCATCAGGCCATGGCTGCTTCTGCCAGGAGTAAGGAAAGGGGTCAAGGTTAACAAGTAGTTTGGAAAGTTTTCAACATGCTAGTAAAAACTGATATCATCAGATCAAAACTAAGAAACAAGAGGAATACGTTGGCCATATAAGAAGACTTCAGCCTACCTAGAGTTAAGGGATTTGGCTAGCATCTCAAGAAGTGACCAATTTGTCTTCAGAAACCCTTGGGAGGTAGATAGAAAAAGAAATCATTAGACTTTGATTTATGCTTGGAAAAAACATATTACATCCAATAATAATGTGAGACATATGATTCTGGATATGATCCCAGATGTGGAAACATGACCGGGGAAAACAACAATATATTAGCTATAGGTTCAACATCTTGGAGGAAGATACAGATATAATGTATGCTACATAAAAATCCTTTAGATAAACTTTTTTAAAAGCCAAGAATTATTTATGGGCGTATGTTGCTGATATTTAATACCTTTATTCACCTCAGACTACTAAAGTAGGTATGTAAAATAATTCTGATTTTGTTCCGAAACACATTTTACTCTACAATCTATTCATTCCTGTGAGACTACACCATGATATATATATTCCCCTGTATATCATTACCCAGTTTATCTACACCAACTTTACCACTACCACATACCCTAAATTTTTTTCTTCTTCTTTTTCTTGGGCAAAAACATGACAAAATGAGTTGGTAAAAGATCTTCTAGTCTGCTAAGACGTCTTTATGAAATTATTTAGAACCATACAAGAAAAGAATTTAAAGGATCTAAAAAGTTTCCCAAAATAGAATTCTTATAATTGTTGTAAGTGGAATATTCATGCTTAAACGAAGTTGGAATATCTATTAAATACAAATAAGTATGTTTTTGCTTTACAATGTCTCAGACACATCAACATGATAATACATGTTGTAGGTACAGTATGTTCATGTTTCTTAAATGTATTTGACCACAGAGTATTTTATTAGCATCTTCTGGACTAGCAACTCATTTACATTTTCTGGAACAGTGTCCTCTGGAACACAGTTTGAGAAATGATGTTCTAGTCTAAACCAACCTGTAATAATATCCCTGAGCACCAAACTCTTACAGTCCCTAATGCCCACAGAAATTTTAATTTTCCCTTACATACCATTTTAGACATCATATAACACTAATGAAGAAAGACCCAATAAAATTTGATGGTTTTATGCTAAAATTTGGTGGGCTTCACACCAGCCTACAGCAGACTTCTCTGTTCAAATCTTGTCCAATAGCCCCTAGCCTAATGGCTTGTCAAATCACAATGTAATTCATTCTTTTTTCCCCCTTGAACCTGCTGGAAGAGTTAGTATGTAAATTTCAACCTATTTTTAAGGGTTATTTTCACTCAAGTGAAATCTATCAAGGAAGGAGGGTTATTTTTACAGCATACAGCAACTGCTGATCACCATGGCAACCAGCCTAGTGAAATGCAATAAAGCATCCCTCTGTTATCGTAAACACAAAAGGGAAACACTGAAATCTAAAAGAAAGGCAATTATTGTAGGGGAAAGAAACAATACGGCAGTGGAACATTTGCCATATCGTGTGACTTCACCCAGCCAGGCAATATTTCCAAAGCTAGCCCTGTCCAGACTTTGGGCTCTGCTAGTTGGGAGTGAACAAAGGTTAGGCAAAGAGTCCTTGAAAGCACTAGAGTTATCTTCATTTCTAAATGACAAAATCACAAACATTATTTCAAACCAATATAAACTTTTTTTTTTTCCTTTTCTCATTTCTTAAAACATGAAATGGGCTTAGAAAATATAGACATTTGGGAGGAGGAGAAAATACCCATATCAGTCTGGTTTTCTTTGGGGGAATATTTTCTTGTTGGCTGTGGAATTGTGTATAGAAAGAAAAAGAACAGTCTGCATAGATCACAGCATTACTTTTACATAGATTCTCCTCTCTTAATTGTCTTTTACTAGGATTATTAGTAAATTCTAAGTAGATGAAAGCAGAGTCACTGTTAACAATTAGTAAAATTTAGATTCAGTAAGCTCTGAGAATCATGTAAAACCCAGGGAGTCAAGAGTATTGGAAGACATAAATTGAGATAAGTTAAAGTGTAAGAATTTTTGTGCCTATACTGTAGGTTAGGGAATTGGGGTCCATAAGTGTTTGAGCTAAAGATGAGCTAATACAAAGAGTGGCCTGGAATTGTAGAACAAGCACCAGATCAAGAATTAAAAGACTAAGAAAACAAGTTATTTTATTTTTTGAGGGTTTGTTTCTGCACCTACCTGCATCTCGAGTATCAGTTTTCCCCTCCCCCACACTTTCAACTAGTATATTTAGGAATGAGGGGGGATTGTCTCATGTCTGCTCCCAGGCTGTGATCTTGACCACTGCTCCCATGCACTGCGCTATTCACTTAACTGCACATGGCCTGGAGATCCCAGCACATACTCTCCCCTGACACAGGTCTGCCCCTTCTATGTGGAGATTTGTGGAAGTGGGCAGGGTGTTTTCCTTCAAACAACTACCATGCGAAGTTTGGTTTTATTGACTTCACCATGTTTGTGTGAAACTAAAGGGAATTACATCATATGAAACAAGACAGTAAAACTGGCAAGTCATGTATTTATAGTCTAAGGAGAACGTACCGAAGGTTAAACGCTTCATGTGTACGGTTCAGTTTTGAAACTTGCCTTCTAGTCTGGAATTCTCTTTGAGAAAAGTACCTTCCTTTGGTCTTCACCTTTTAATTTTCACCACGCACATTTCCAGCCCCTTTGGAGATGTCTACCTCCTAGTCAATGAGGTTGGGGCTCATTCCAAGATCCAGCCTCCTGCCAAACACTATGGGCTGTATAATGATCCACATTTGGCCATACAGCAGCGAAAAAGACAGATGATAATTTGAGCCTCAAGGAGCTTGTAATAAGGTAAATAGGCAAGAAAGAAATAAACCAAATGTGTAGTATATAAGATGGAAATAAATTCTGTGGAGTCAAACAAAGCAAGCAAGAAAGCTGGTGAATATGGGCGTGGAGGGGAAGATAAAAATTTTAACAGAGTGCTTAAGAAACACTATACAGAGTGGGTGACTTTTAAGTTGAGACCTGAAGGAGGTGAAGAAGTAAAGCACATAAAAATAGAGAGAGATGGATATTCTAAGTTGAATGAATGAAATTGCAAAGGTGTTGAGATAGGAGAATTCCCAGAATGTTCTAGGAGGCTCATGTGGCTAGAGCACAGGGAGCAAAGAGAAAAATTGTTCAGAATGAGATGAGGTGAAGTAGAGGAACAGCTCCTGTGTATTTATACATATACATATATATGTAATTATATATATATAATGAATATCATACATATGATAAATATATTTATAGGTACGTATATGATAAATATATAAATAATTGTATATCATATATAATAAATATACACATATGTATATAAAACTCTATAAGGCCTTATATATGCTACTGTAAGGACCTAGGTTTTAAGAAGAGGAGTACTATGATCTGATCTATATTTTAATGCGGCAACTCTGACTTTTGTTTTGAGAATATATTGTAGAGAGGCAGAAACAGAGAGCCTAATTTGCAGGCTCTTAAAATAATCCAAAAGAAAGACAATGGTGGCTGGACAAAGATGATAGTGGAAGAAAGGAGAAATAATTTTCTTCTATATATGTGCCCGTACACACCTATATATTTAAGGCACAGACTATAGGATTTCCTGGTGGCTTTCTAAACCTGTGTTATTGTACCTCAAATGATGTCTCAGAGGTTCAGGAAAGATGGTCCATTTTGACCTGCTTGTGTAAGTTCCATAACTATTCCAGGGTGAAAGATGGCACTCCATATCCAGTCACCTTTGACGTTTTCTCACTGATGGGAGTTTAAAATACATCTCTTTATTCTTCTTACAGTCCAACACATAAATATTAGGTCTCTTTCTCATACACACACCAACCCATCCACCTGCATGTATACACCTCATATGCACATGCATGCACACACACGCATGCATACACCTCACAGGGACAAACAAGAATTCTGAGATATTTGCTATATACTAGTGCATCACAGAGTTTGCCCACTGATTATTAATGGCCTCCAGAACGTTGTCTGAAGTTAGACAGATGCAGGAAAAAAAAGCAATGAAACAATTTTCTTCACTTACATTTCAAAATTTGAAATGTAAAAACATGGTTTTCAAAGAATTTAGTAGCATTCTTAAAACAGACACATTTATTTTTTAAGATCTGAACTGCATTCAGGGCCTGCATTGGGAAGTTCAACCCCACTGACATTCAGTTAACAAGGTACAGTTCACTTCAGCGAAAATATCATCTTTGTATTTCCATGTTAATGCTTACTTCTGTTAAATTTGCAATTCTTTTGTGGTACATTGTGTCCAAAATTCTCAGAAATAGGCAAAAGCCTTAAGAGCATCTTTTGGAAATAGGAAAGATCTATAAAAGTAGGAACACTGAATACCAGAAGCCAAAATTAGACAAACTGCAACAGGACTTCAGTATGTGCTGCTACGAGTACATCTGTGAGTGCAGTGATTTTATTTTGAAGGGGCTTCAGAATAAAAGATCAAATACCAAGTATGAAGATGAATTTCCAAAAACTGGATCTTATTGGACTGCAGATGTTATTCTCAAATAATAGCACAAAGTCACTGATGTTTTTACATGATTGCAGAAATAAGCATAGTAATTTTTCTAGGAAAGTAATTTATTATTTTCCCCCAGAACAAAATTAAATAATGTTTCCAGTAAAAAAGGAGGGAAATCTTTGCTATCAGAAACACAGAAAAGAAGAAAATGTCAGGGGTATGATTGAAAGTGATACCCCTTGGATCAGTGCACACCCTGTGTGGGTTCAGGTCATGCCCTTACTGTAAAACTTGTGGAACATTAATGACAAAGGGATTCCTTTGAGATAACTCAGAATAAAGCACTAGCAATTTTGAAATCAAAAGACACCATCTGGACATTACTAAACGTCATTGACACAAAGTGAACAAGGAAATGCCATCATTTATGTCTGGGGGCAGACATTTTGCTTTATATGTGGATTAAATGACAGGTGTGCAGAGTCTGAAACAGATCCTGACATGTATCTGGTAAAGGAGAAGGATTAGAAGATAATTTCATAAATCACTGAGGAGCCATGATACAGGAAATATAATGTTTTTGGTTACTTTGTGAGATAGGAAATAAACTGAAAATAACACATTGGATCAATACTAGCAGATAAACAGGTATGCAAATAAAATAGAAATGTTGCAAGGCCGATCCATACAATATTTCCATACATATTTCCAGAGACTACTTATTGGTCAACCTATGACTCATTATCATAATGCACTTTTGAAGGAAACAGTGAATTGTGAACATGATCACATCATATACTCTTTTTTTCCCCAGCATGTCAGTACAGACCATTTCTAAGACTTCATGTGCCTTGTTCTAGTGGTCTAACTTGGTGATAAAGTGTGTACCAATCACTTTGGGTAAAAGCATTCAAATTATTTAAATGCTGAGGTTAAGATATTAGCAATATTTTAAGACATCCAAACTATGGTGCAAACATTTCAACCAACCACCAGAATTTTATTTTTTGGTACTGTTTGATTTTTATAACTTAAAGACCAGATCAATTGGCCATTATCTGTAATATTTTAAAACTAAATCAAAATACTGCAATAATAATGAGAAATACTTTCAAGTTCAACAAAACTGAAGACTGAAACATTAAACCTCCCAGATTTTTAGTGCGATGGGTTCTTCACCTTAGCACACCTTTAATGCGATGGATCCTTCACCTTCACTATATTATCTGCCAGGAGTTATGAAAAAAGTCTCTGAATTTCTGGGGCTTTGTTTGATCTGAACATCCAGAACTCACTGACAAAACCACCAAAATGTGTTTACTCTTCACTGTAACCTATATGTTAGCATTTTTTACATTAATAGAAGAGTAAGAAAATAAGTTAAAAGATGTGAAAATTGTATAACTAACGTATTGAACAAGCCATAAATTTGGTTTAACCTTTCACTATGACTTTAAGATTTATTGTGTAGGGAAAAGTTTTCTTCCCTGACCCTGGATTTTAAAAACAAAAGTGTGTGTGCGTGTGTGTGTGTGTTTGTGTGTGTGTGTGTGTGTGTGTGTGTGTGTGTGGCCGAGGGTGAGGGTGGGGTTAGTTCCATGACTCTTACGTTTATTGTTTACTAACAGAGAGCCCTTTGTTACTGTGGTTCATAAACATTGTGTCAGTTCATGAATCAGTCATTAAATTCCAAAATCTATTTCAAGATAAATCTCTCCACCACCGGCCCCCTGTATACCATCTGCTTACAGAGCTAGAGGGGTTGGTTGGTCTTTCTTTTCTCTTTCCTTGCTTAGCATTGCCTCTCCTCTCCTCTCCTACTTGATACTTGCTTTAACCTTACTTGAGGGAGAGAAAACGAAGGGAAAAAGCCCCAGTTCAACCTGGGCAGTGCAGTTGCCTTCCAGCCTTAGGGCTCTTTGCGGGCAGATGACCAAAGGAGGCTTGTGTCTTGGATTTTTTTAAACAGCCTACTTCCCTGGATGGGCCTTTTGCTTGCAGCTTCCATAACTGGGACAGGACTCTCCTTAAGGTGGCATTTCTCCCCTCATCCCCTGATTCACTCTATACCCAGAATCTCTCTGTTGAAACCTCGTTGCCATTTCCAGGTGATCCTGTGCAGGACATAAAATATCTCCAAGCTGGTGTTTTTTTCTACTGTGGGTCACATGTGTTCCACCAAAAACACTCATATATTACAGCCACTTATTTGAAAATTTGCATTTTGTTCTGGACCCACACTTGGGTTTTCTGCAGCTATTGCATCTTGGTTTCTTGGCAAAGCTGCAGTTTAACACTTCCTACAACTTCAAACAATACTTTTCCTTTAATTCATGACCACTCACCTCAAGCAGACCGTTAGGGCAATCCAGCTCTCCTTCTACATTTCTCTTGTCAGTTCACTGTTCAGTCTCCTAAATTAATATTTCATACCTCCTTCATACATCTCAAACCACCACAATTTCTCTCCCCCTCATTCTCAACTGTTGACATTCCTTCTCATTCCACTGAGAAAATAGAAACAATCGAACGTCTACGTTCCCATGACCCAAAGTACCAAACAATCTGCCCGTGTACCTATACAATATATTGCTTCCCCAACCATTAAATGAATAGACGTTTTCCACCCTTTTCTCCATTTATTTTCTGTACTTCAACCCATCTACTTCTAAAATGACACCACTCTGCAATTTTCTACCCTCTTTCCTGTGCTATCGAGATTTCCCACCTAGTTAGTCATTCTTAACTGTGTACAAACATGCCCCTTCCATCTTTATGTACTGCCTTATGATTTCATTCCCCTCTACAGAAAACCCCTTAAAACTGATTTCCTATACTTTCTATCTCACCTTTGTTCTTCCCATTTTTTCTTGAATCAACTCCAATTAGGCTTTTATCACTCCCTTCCAATAAAACGGATCTTAGGAAGGTCGCCAAGAGCCATGCTTCTAAATTATTTTAACTTGACCTAAAAGCATTTGACACTAGATTTGTCCTGCCTCCATGAACCAGTCTCTTCACTTGGCCTCATGATATCCCTGTGCTGTGGCTGTCCTCCTTTTCCACTAGCTACTTCTTCTCTGTCTCCTTTATTGGTTTCTCCTTGTCTTATTAACTGTGTGTGACCTTGTGCGAGTTACTTAACTCTTCTGAGTGTCCTCATCCATAAAACAGAATGAACAATAATATCTGGCTCATGAGATTGTTTTGAGGATGATGAACCTAGTAGCAGGGCAGGAATAAAGAGGTAGACATAGAGAATGGACTTGAGGACACGGGGTGGGAGGGGGAAGCTGGGGCGAAGTGAGAGCAGCATCAACAGATATACACTACCGAAGGTAAAATAGGTGGCTGGTGGGAAGCAGCAGCACAGCACAGGGAGATCAGCTCGGTGCTTTGTGATGACCTAGAGGCGTGGCGTAGGGAGTGTGGGAGGGAGGCTCAAGAGAGAGGGGATATGGGGACACGTGTATGTATGTGGCTGATTTGCTTTGATATGCAACAGAAACTGACACAGTATTGTGAAGCAATTATACTCCAACTAAGGTCTATGTTTTAAAAAAGTGCTTATTGTCTGGTACAAGGAAAGCACTATGTATGTTAGATTTTGTCATATCACCATCAGCGTCGTTATCGTTCTGACCAATTACGCTGCAGAGGACTCAGGGATGGGTTCACAGAACCTCTTATTTTTTCCGTCCACATCATTCTTTAAGCGATTTTTATCAGTTTTATGACTTTAATTATCATGGAGAGCTTGATAATTCCCAAATTCATACCTCTATTTATTTCTCCTGAGTTCTAGACTCATATATTTAACTTTCTTTCTACTCAACATCTCCACTTGATGTTCCAAAGTCCTTCAAGCAAATTTCTGATTTGTTCCCCAAACCTAAATCTCCTATGAATTGTACCTTCTCAGTAAGTTGCAACTCTATTCCATTGCTCAGGCCAAAACATTGAAATTTTCTTAGTGACCTCTCCAGCTACCTTTTTTGAGATCTATAATTTACTTTAGAATGCTAAATGTACTTAGTGGTATAGTATAAATATCCCAGTTAGGTTAAGCTTGAATTTTGGAGGTAGTTAGCTAACATAATATCAAGAATTCCCAGTCCTGGCATAGTCAACCAGCACTTTTATCAGTCAGAACCTCATTCCAGATCTGGTCACTTCAAGTGCTTCTGTGTTCCCTGTCTCACTGGCGACCAACTTTTGCTGATTGGCATACTGGATGTCACATTTGATTTTTACTGGTGAAACTAGCAACCTATTTGTTTGCATGATGATGTGAGAAATGGGCTGTCTTTTGTGAAATTAAAGCATTTAACATACAAACATTGTTAAACAGCTTAGAGATTCTCTCTATCCTTGAAGGCCTATATTCTGAAGCTCCAAGGGATGGGGCCCCTGAGGTTGGATCTCCATGGAATCCCTGTCCAGCCAGTAATTTAGGATTTCTGATTGCAAGATTCTGACTACAGTGAACAGAATCTTGCCTCCTGCCTTGGAAATGTTGCCCTTCTACCTAGAGTTAATTATTTTAGCATATGAGAGCTGGACTTTATTAAATCTGTCTGGGTGAGTCTAGGAAATATTTTGTGCCTCATGTAAAGAGTGTTTGGCCAATAAAGCAGGTGTGTTGTAGAATTTGGTCTGAGGTCTTTGTTCATGATAACCAGATATGTTTTTGTGAGGTTGTGAAGAAATAACTCTTCCTTCACAACTTTAGACTTCTTCAGTGGCAACAATTATCTACTGAGAATGAGTGAAATATTACATATGACCAAATTGACTCAGATCAGTTTATAACACTCTTCACCTCACACAGTCCTCACTTTTTCTCTCAATAAATCCTCCACTAAACATTGTGAAGTAGGGACTGCTTTGTTCACAACTATATCTCCAGCATTTAGAACTGTCTGCCATGTAGTATTGAATAAGTTCTCAATACATTTTTGTTGTTAGATAAATACTTTGCATTCATATGAAATAAAATTTAATTTTGAAGTACTATTTTATTTGCATTCATCTTAAAGACTTTCTTGAATCATTTTTAAAAACATTTTCTAAAATTGTTATCTTATGGGTGCACCCAACATCCATTAGGTAGTCCTTAGAAACTTGTAGCTTCTGAAGCACTCACCTAACAATCAAAGTAGAAGAGAAATATTTTCCAAATTAACCTAAAATTCTCAAGGCTCTACCTCTCCCCACCATGTTGGTATTTTCCAATCCCAAACAAAAAACGTTATTTTTTTTTAAATTTTATTGAAGTATAGTTGATTTACAATACTGTGTTAATTTCTGCTGTACAGCAAAGTGATTCAGTTATACACACATATACATTATATATATA